>NC_138555.1:3423523-3987023 GCF_964273705.1 Natrix helvetica | reverse complement strand
GGCTCCAGGAAGAGGGAATAGGCAAAGGGTCTGGAAGTGTGCCTCTGTGCACAAACCTGTGAGTTTTAAAAACGTCTCATTGAATCCAGGAAGAGGGAAGAGGCAGAGGGACTGGAAGTGTGTGCGTGTGAACAGTCTGTGAGTCTTAAAAACATCTGAGTGGCTCCAGGAAGAGGGAATAGGCAAAGGGTCTGGAAGTGTGCGTCTGTGCACAAACCTGTGAGTTTTAAAAACGTCTCATTGAATCCAGGAAGAGGGAAGAGGCAGAGGGACTGGAAGTGTGTGCGTTTGAACAGTCTGTAAGTCTTAAAAACATCTGAGTGGCTCAAGGAACAGGGAATAGGCAAATGGGCTGGAAGTGTGCATCTGTGCACAAACCTGTGAGTTTTAAAAACGTCTCATTGAATCCAGGAAGAGGGAAGAGGCAGAGGGACTGGAAGTGTGTGTGTGTGAACAGTCTCTGAGTCTTAAAAACTTCTGAGTGGCTCCAGGAAGAGGGAATATGGAAAGGGCCTGGAAGTTAGTCCGCGTGCACAGGCTGTGAGTTTTAAAAACAGCTGAGTGACTTCAGGAAGAGGGAAGAGGCAGAGGGACTGGAAGTGTGTGCTTGTGAACAGTCTGTGAGTCTTAAAAACATCTGAGTGGTTCCAGGAAGAGGGAATAGGCAAAGGGGCTGGAAGTGTGCGTCTGTGCACAAACCTGTGAGTTTTAAAAACATCTCATTGAATCCAGGAAGAGGGAAGAGGCAGAGGGACTGGAAGTGTGTGCGTTTGAACGGTCTGTAAGTCTTAAAAACATCTGAGTGGCTCAAGGAACAGGGAATAGGCAAATGGGCTGGAAGTGTGCATCTGTGCACAAACCTGTGAGTTTTAAAAACGTCTCATTAAATCCAGGAAGAGGGAAGAGGCAGAGGGACTGGAAGTGTGTGCGTGTGAACAGTCTCTGAGTCTTAAAAACTTCTGAGTGGCTCCAGGAAGAGGGAATATGCAAAGGGCCTGGAAGTTAGTCCGCGTGCACAGGCTGTGAGTTTTAAAAACAGCTGAGTGACTTCAGGAAGAGGGAAGAGGCAGAGGGACTGGAAGTGTGTGCTTGTGAACAGTCTGTGAGTCTTAAAAACATCTGAATGGTTCCAGGAAGAGGGAATAGGCAAAGGGGCTGGAAGTGTGCGTCTGTGCACAAACCTGTGAGTTTTAAAAACGTCTCATTGAATCCAGGAAGAGGGAAGAGGCAGAGGGACTGGAAGTGTGTGCGTGTGAACAGTCTGTGGGTCTTAAAAACATCTGCGTGGCTCCAGGAAGAGGGAATAGGCAAAGGGTCTGGAAGTGTGTGTCTGTGCACAAACCTGTGAGTTTTAAAAACATCTGATTGAATCCAGGAAGAGGGAATAGGCAGAGGGACTGGAAGTGTGTGGGTGCAGAGGATGTGAGTCTTAAAAATGTCTGAGTGACACTAGGAAGTGGGAAGAGGCAAAGGGGCTGGAAGTGTGTTCGTGTGCATAGGCTTTGAGTCTTAAAAACATCTGAGTGACTCCAGGAAGAGGTAAGAGGCAGAGGGACTGGAAGTGTGTGTTTGTGAACAGTCTGTGAGTCTTAAAAACATCTGAGTGGCTCCAGGAAGAGGGAATAGACAAAGGGTCTGGAAGTGTGCGTCTGTGCACAAACCTGTGAGATTTAAATATGTCTGATTGAATCCAGGAAGAGGGAAGAGGCAGAGGGACTGGAAGTGTGTGGGTGCAGAGGATGTGAGTCTTAAAAACTTCTGAGTGACTATAGGAAGAGGGAAAAGGCAGAGGGGCTGGAAGTGTGTGCGTGTGTACAAGCTGTGAGTCTTAAAAATGTCTGAGTGACTCCAGGAATAGGGAAGAGGCAGAGGGGCTGGAAGTGTGCGTCTGTGCACAAACCTGTGAGTTTTAAAAACGTCTGATTGAATCCAGGAAGAGGGAATAGGCAAAGGGGCTGGAAGTGTGTGAGTGTGAACACACACAGAATGCAGCCGCGCGGGTTATTATGGGGAGTACTAGGTACTCCCATGTAACACCTTTCTTGCGTGAGCTGCACTGGCTGCCTGTGGCTTTTCGGGTGCGTTTCAAGGTGTTGATTGTCATCTTTAAAGAGCTCCATGGCTCGGGACCTAGTTACCTGCGGGATCACATTCTACCCCACACATCCCTGCGACCAATCCGCTCTCACAGAGAGGGACTACTCTGGGTAACTTCCCCTAAGCAGTGCGGGCGGGCGGTGCCTAGGAATAGGGCCTTCTCTGTGATGGGCCCAACCCTCTGGAACGACCTCCCCCCCCCCCCCCCGATATTAGAACCACCTTGGACCTCCGCTCCTTCCGCAAGAAACTCAAGACCCACCTGTTTCGACTAGCCGGCCTGGCCTAATTGTAACTGTAATTGTACTTACAGGGAACACCCACTACTGACCTTCCTGGATGGCTTTTTAAATTTTAAATTTTGGGGTTTTAAATTGGTTTTAGAATTGTTTTCAATTATTTAATTAGTTTGGGTTGTATATACAGACGGTATGTTTGCGTTGTTTTGTCTGATGTTTTATGATATGTTTTGTTGTTTTATACACGAACGGTCTGTACACCGCCCCGAGTCCCTACGGGGAGAGGGGGCGGTCTATAAATTTAATAAACCCAAACCTAACCTAACAGTCTGTGAGTCTTAAAAACATCTAAGTGGCTCCAGGAAGAGGGAATAGGCAAAGGGGCTGGAAGTGTGCGTCTGTGCACAAACCTGTGAGATTTAAAAACGTCTCATTGAATCCCGGAAGAGGGAAGAGGCAAAGGGGCTGGAAGTGTGTGCTTGTGAACATTCTGTGAGTCTTAAAAACATCTGAGTGACTCCAGGAAGAGGGAATAGGCAAAGGGGCTGGAAGTGTGCGTCTGTGCACAAACCTGTGAGTTTTAAAAACGTCTCATTGAATCCAGGAAGAGGGAAGAGGCAGAGGGACTGGACGTGTGTGGTTGTGAACAGTCTGTGAGTCTTAAAAACATCTGAGTGGCTCCAGGAAGAGGGAATAGGCACAGGGGCTGGAAGTGTCTGGGTGCAGAGGATGTGAGACTTAAAAATTTCTGAGTGACTACAGAAAGAGGGAAGAGGCAGAGGGGCTGGACGTATGTGTGCGCACACAGGCTGTGAGTCTTAAAAACGTCTGAGTGACTCCAGGAAGAGGGAAAAGGCAAAGGGGCTGGAAGTATCTAAGTATTGATTTATTTATGTATCTTTTATGTATTGACTGTACACCGCCCCGAGTCCCTTTTGGGAGAGGGGGCGGTCTATAAATATGAATAAAAGTAAAGTAAAGTAAAAGTGTGTTCGTGTGCATAGGCTGTGATTCTTAAAAACATCTGAGTGACTCCAGGAAGAGGTCAGAGGCAGAGGGGCTGGAAGTTAGTGCACGTGCACAGGCTGTGAGTTTTAAAAACGTCTCATTGAATCCAGGAAGAGGGAAGAGGCAGAGGGACTGGAAGTGTGTGGTTGTAAACAGTCTGTGAGTCTTAAAAACATCTGAGTGGCTCCAGGAAAAGGGAATAGGCAAAGGGTCTGGAAGTGTGCCTCTGTGCACAAACCTGTGAGTTTTAAAAACGTCTCATTGAATCCAGGAAGAGGGAATAGGCAAAGGGTCTGGAAGTGTGCATCTGTGCACAAACCTGTGAGATTTAAAAATGTCTGATTGAATCCAGGAAGAGGGAAGAGGCAGAGGGACTGGAAGTGTGTGGGTGCAGAGGATGTGAGTCTTAAAAACCTCTGAGTGACTACAGGAAGAGGGAAGAGGCAGAGGGGCTGGAAGTGTGTGCGTGTGTACAGGCTGTGAGTCTTAAAAATGTCTGAGTGACTCCAGGAATAGGGAAGAGGCAGAGGGGCTGGAAGTGTATGTGTGTGCATAGTCTGTGAGTCTTAAAAACTTCTATGTGATTCCAGGAAGAGGGAAGAGGCAGAGGGGGTGGAACTGTGTGTTTGTGTGCCCAGGCTGTGAATTTTAGAAATGTCTAATTGAATCCAGAAAGAGGGAATAGGCAAAGGGTCTGGAAGTGTGCATCTGTGCACAAACCTGTGAGTTTTAAAAACGTCTGATTGAATCCAGGAAGAGGGAATAGGCAAAGGGGCTGGAAGTGTGTGCGTGTGAACAGTCTGTGAGTCTTAAAAACATCTGAGTGGCTCCAGGAAGAGGGAATAGGCAAAGGGTCTGGAAGTGTGCATCTGTGCACAAACCTGTGAGTTTTAAAAACGTCTCATTGAATCCAGGAAGAGGGAAGAGGCAGAGGGACTGGAAGTGTGTGGTTGTGAACAGTCTGTGAGTCTTAAAAACATCTGAGTGGCTCCAGGAAGAGGGAATAGGGAAAGGGTCTGGAAGTGTGCATCTGTGCACAAACCTGTGAGATTTAAAAACGTCTGATTGAATCCAGGAAGAGGGAAGAGGCAGAGGGACTGGAAGTGTGTGGGTGCAGAGGATGTGAGTCTTAAAAACTTCTGAGTGACTCCAGGAAGAGGGAAGAGGCAGAGGGGCTGGAAGTGTTTGTGTGTGCATAGTCTGTGAGTCTTAAAAACTTCTGAGTGACTCCAGGAAGAGGGAAGAGGCAGAGGGGGTGGAACTGTGTGTTTGTGTGCACAGGCTGTGAATTTTAGAAATGTCTAATTGAATCCAGAAAGAGGGAATAGGCGAAGGGGCTGGAAGTGTGTTTATGTGCGCAGGCTGTGAGTCTTAAAAACGTCTGATTGAATCGAGGAAGAGGGAATAGGCAAACGGGCTGGAAGTTTGCGTCTGTGCACAAACCTGTGAGTTTTAAAAACGTCTGATTGAATCCAGGAAGAGGGAATAGGCACAGGGGCTGGAAGTGTCTGGGTGCAGAGGATGTGAGTCTTAAAAATTTCTGAGTGACTACAGGAAGAGGGAAGAGGCAGAGGGGCTGGAAGTGTGCGTCTGTGCACAAACCTGTGAGTTTTAAAAACGTCTGATTGAATCCAGGAAGAGGGAATAGGCAAAGGGGGTGGAAGTGTGTGGGTGCAGAGGCTGTGAGTCTTAAAAATGTCTGTGTGACTCCACTAAGAGTGAAGAGGCAGAGGGGCTGGAAGTGTTTGTTCGTGGACGCAGGCTGTGAGTTTTAAAAACGTCTGATTGAATCCAGGAAGAGGGAAGAGGCAGAGGGACTGAAAGTGTGTTCGTGTGCACAGGCTGTGAGTCTTAAACACGTCTTATTGAATCCAGGAAGAGGGAAGAGGCAGAGGGGATGTACGTGTGTGCGTGTGAACAGACTGTGAGTCTTAAAAACATCTGAGTGGCTCCACGAAGAGGGAAGAGGCAGAGGGGCTGTAAGTGTGTCTGTGTGTGCGCAGGCTGTGAGTCTTAAAAACATCTGAGTGGCTCCAGGAAGAGGGAATAGGCAAAGGGTCTGGAAGTGTGCATCTGTGCACAAACCTGTGAGTTTAAAAAACGTCTGATTGAATCCAGGAAGAGGGAATAGGCAAAGGGGCTGGAAGTGTGGGCGTGTGAACTGTCTGTGAGTCTTAAAAACATCTGAGTGACTCCAGGAAGAGGGAATAGGCAAAGGATCTGGAAGTGTACCTCTGTGCACAAACCTGTGAGTTTTAAAAACGTATGATTGAATCCAGGAAGAGGGAATAGGCAAAGGGGGTGGAAGTGTGTGGGTGCAGAGGCTGTGAGTCTTAAAAATATCTGTGTGACTCCACTAAGAGTGAAGAGGCAGAGGGGCTGGAAGTGTTTGTTCGTGGACGCAGGCTGTGAGTTTTAAAAACGTCTGATTGAATCCAGGAAGAGGGAAGAGGCAGAGGGACTGGAAGTGTGTTCGTGTGCACAGGCTGTGAGTTTTAAAAAGATCTAATTGAATCCAAGAAGAGGGAAGCGGCAGAGGGGCTGGACGTATGTTCGTGTGCACAGGCTGCGAGTCTGAAAAACATCTTATTGAATCCAGGATGAGGGAAGAGGCAGAGGGGCTGGAAGTTTATGTTCGTGTACGCAGTCTGTGAGTCTTAAAAACGTCTGAGTGACTCCAGGAAGAGGGAAGAGGCAAGGGGCTGGAAGTGTGTGGATGCAGAGGCTATGAGTCTTAAAAACATCTGAGTGGCTCCAGGAAGAGGGAAGAGGCAAAGGGGCTGGAAGTGTGCGTCTGTGCACAATCCTGTGAGTTTTAAAAACGTCTCATTGAATCCAGGAAGAGGAAAGAGTCAATGGGGCTGGAAGTGTGTGTGTGTGTGTGCACAGGCTGTGAGTTTTAAAAACATCTTATTGAATCCAGGAAGATGGAAGAGGCAGAGGGACTGGAAGTGTAGTGCGTTTGCACAGGCTGTGAGTCTCAAAAACATCTGAGTGACTCCAGGAGGAGGGAAGAGGCAGAGGGACTGGAAGTGTGTGTGTGTGTGCACAGGCTATGAGGCTTGAAAACGTTCGATTGAATCCAGGAAGAGGCAGAGGGGCTGGAAGTGTGTGTGTGTGTGCAGAGACTGTGAGTTTTAAAAACGTCTGGTTGAATCTAGGGAGAGGGAATAGGCAAAGGGGATGGAAGTGTGTGGGTGCAGAGGCTGTGAGTCTTAAAAATGTCTGTGTGAATCCAGGAAGAGGGAAGAGGCAGAGGGACTGGAAGTGTGGTTGTGTGCGCACAGGCTGTGAGGCTAAAAAACGTTCGATTGAATCCAGGAAGAGGCAAAGGGGCTGGAAGTGTATTCTTGTGCAAAGGCTGCGAGTCTTAAAAACATCTGAGTGACTCCAAGTAGAGGGGAGGGGCAGACGGGCTGGAAGTGTATGGGTGCAGAGGCTGTGAGTCTTAAAAACTTCGGGGTGACTACAGGAAGAGTGAAGAGGCAAAGGGCTGGAACTGTGTGGGTGCAAAGGCTGTGAGTCTTCAAAATGTCTGTTTTAATCCAGGAATAGGGAAGTGGCAGAGGGACTGGAAGTGTCGTCCGTGTGCACAGGCTTTGAGTCTTAAAAACGTCTGAGTGACTCAAGGAACAGGTAAGTGGCAGAGGGACTTGAAGTGTGTTCGTGTGCACAGACTGTGGGTATTAAAAACATCTGAGTGTCTCAAGGAAGAGGGAATAGGCAAAGGGGATGGAAGTGTGCGTCTGTGCACAAACCTGTGAGTTTTAAAAACGTCTGATTGAATCCAGGAATAGGGAAGAGGCAAAGGGGCTGGAAGTGTGTGGGTGCAGAGGATGTGAGTCTTAAAAACTTCTGAGTGACTCCAGGAAGAGGGAAGAGGCAGAGGGGCTGGAAGTGTGTGGATGCAGAGGCTATGAGTCTTAAAAACGTCTGAGTGAATCCAGGAAGTGGGAAGAGGCAGAGTGACTGGAAGTGTGTGGGTGCAGAGGATGTGAGTCTTAAAAACTTCTGAGTGACTACAGGAAGAGGGAAGAGGCAGAGGGGCTGGAAGTGTGTGCGTGTGTACAGGCTGTGAGTCTTAAAAATGTCTGAGTGACTCCAGGAATAGGGAAGAGGCAGAGGGGCTGGAAGTGTGTGTGTGTGCATAGTCTGTGAGTCTTAAAAACTTCTCTTTTTTTTCCAAAAATTTTTATTGGTTTTTTAAAACATTTATAAGGAAAAGGGTAGGTGGAATGGTTACAAATTTTGGCGGTTGCAAGTGTCGCAGACGCCCCCTCCCTCCAAACTCATACGATACATCTAAGTATAAAACATTAATACGTAATCATAAAAAATCAGCATATTAATTCTAAAAAAATAGTTTTCAGTCAATTTATATAGTTATGATATATAGTCTAGATATAATTTCATTATTACTTTCGGTCTGTTTATAACATTGTGGTTTTCTGATTCATTTTTGTGATCTGAGCATTCTTGGTGTTGCCCCTTCACCCCCCGCTGGCAGAGCTCCGGCCCCTCCCGTGTCCTGTATGACCATTGTAGCGTCTTCTGTTTTTTCTAGGTTCGCTTTATTTTTTTCCATAAAGGCCTGTGCCTCTATGGGTGTATTGATTCTGATTCTTGTCTCCTCCCAGAATATCAGCATACCTTCAGGCATCAACCATCTAAACCACACCCCCTTCTGGTATAGTTTATTCGCCAATTGCGAATAGTTTTTCCTTTTTTCCCTAATTTTTTGGGGGATCTGCTTCAGGATGGTTATCTCCCTGTCATGATATGTCAATGCTTGCCCCCTTTGTACACCCAGAATTTCATCTCTTGTGCTTTTCCTAAGGAATTTAATATGAACCTCCCTGGGTACATTGTGTGTTCTGGCATATGCTGAATTCACTCTATAGACCAGATCTATCTCCCATTCCATCTGCTGTTTATCTTTGTGTATGTATTCAGCTAAAATATTAGTCATAATGTCCCTTATATTTTCCCCATCTGCTTCTATTACATTTTGAAATCTAAGATAAAAGGACATTCTCTCAAACTCTGTTTTCATTTGTTGGATATCAAGTTCTTTGTTTCCCTTCTGTAGAGCCTCTACCCCCCCTCTCGCCTCCGCCACCCCACCCTCCACAAGGTCCAGTCTCTGTGAGTTCTTATAAATTTGGACTTGGTTCTCTTTAATTTCTTCCTTCATTTCTTTTAATTGTTTCTTAATTTCTTCCTGGCCCTGTATGAGTTGCTGGAGCATTTGTTGCAAATCCATCTCTGTACTCTTAGGTTGCATCAGTTCTGTAATCTTTGACTGTGTGGCAGGACTGGATGTTGCAGATGTCGGTGCAGAAGTAGCAAAGCCAGGTTTTCCAGGGGGTGGTCTTTTTGGAGACATGGTTTATAAAACAAAGAGATCAGTCAGTGTAGAGACTGGGCAGCTGGAGAAGTAGAGCAGGCAGATGAGTCCAGGAGGCAGAAGATCCAAACAGGTGGGAGTTTCTTTAGTCAGTCTAGCAATAGATGAAAGTTTTTTCTCCAAAGAGTTCAGGAAATAACAATCCACAAGAGATTCCTCTGGGTGACACGGAGACAAAGACCGGAAGCCTGAATTTTAAAGGTGGAGTCAGGTTTCACCGTTCATGAAGACAACGGAAGTGTGCCATCTTGCCCTGACAGCTTTGGGCTCAGAGGCATAGGAAAAATTTTTAAAGTTCACAAAGTTCTCAGGTCATCAATAAGTTCTGGAACTAAGAACAATGAAAAACACTTTTACTGGGGTGAGGCATCATTAGTTGGCTCTCCCCCCTCCTCCTTCCCCTGGGGGCGAGAGCAAAATTTTTTCAAGCCGCTTGTCCAAGGGGGGGGGAAATCCCCCTCCCCTCCAGCCGCTCCTCCAAGAAAAATCCGAAAGATTAACTTTTAAAATTACTGAAAAGTCCATCAACTCAAAAGTAAGGGAATGAAGAGAGGAAGCATCTCACCGCACCGCCGCTGCTTCCTTCAGTTTTGCGTTCTCCGATCGGCATGGAGCGAGACGCAGGCGCGCCCTCTGAAATTGCTCCCCGGTGCCTGGAGCAAAGCGGAGAAGCCCCCACCAGCCGCCGCCGGTGCCAGAGCCTATCACGAGCCGCTCCCTCGGCAGGACGCCTCTCCGGGGCGTCCTGTGCCCCCCCGAAGGCGGGGGAAGCCCACCGAAGAGCGGGAGCGGGCAAAGTTCTTGCCTGTCGCCGTAGCCGCCGGAACCGGAAGTTGAGTCTTAAAAACTTCTGAGTGATTCCACGAAGAGGGAAGAGGCAGAGGGGGTGGAACTGTGTGTTTGTGTGCACAGGCTGTGAATTTTAGAAATGTCTAATTGAATCCAGGAAGAGGGAATAGGCAAAGGGGATGGAAGTGTGTGCGTGTGAACAGTCTGTGAGTCTTAAAAACATCTGAGTGACTCCAGGAAGAGGAAATAGGCAAAGGGTCTGGAAGTGTGCGTCTGTGCACAAACCTGTGAGTTTTAAAAACGTCTGATTGAATCCAGGAAGAGGGAATAGGCAAAGGTGCTGAAAGTGTGTGCGTGTGAACAGTCTGTGAGTCTTAAAAACATCTGAGTGACTCCAGGAAGAGGGAATAGGCAAAGGGGCTGGAAGTGTGTGCGTGTGAACAGTCTGTGAGTCTTAAAAACATCTGAGTGACTCCAGGAAGAGGGAATAGGCAAAGGGTCTGGAAGTGTGCGTCTGTGCACAAACCTGTGAGTTTTAAAAACGTCTGATTGAATCCAGGAAGTGGGAAGAGGCAGAGTGACTGGAAGTGTGTGGGTGCAGAGGATGTGAGTCTTAAAAACTTCTGAGTGACTACAGGAAGAGGGAAGAGGCAGAGGGGCTGGAAGTGTGTGCGTGTGTACAGGCTGTGAGTCTTAAAAATGTCTGAGTGACTCCAGGAATAGGGAAGAGGCAGAGGGGCTGGAAGTGTGTGTGTGTGCATAGTCTGTGAGTCTTAAAAACTTCTCTTTTTTTTCCAAAAATTTTTATTGGTTTTTTAAAACATTTATAAGGAAAAGGGTAGGTGGAATGGTTACAAATTTTGGCGGTTGCAAGTGTCGCAGACGCCCCCTCCCTCCAAACTCATACGATACATCTAAGTATAAAACATTAATACGTAATCATAAAAAATCAGCATATTAATTCTAAAAAAATAGTTTTCAGTCAATTTATATAGTTATGATATATAGTCTAGATATAATTTCATTATTACTTTCGGTCTGTTTATAACATTGTGGTTTTCTGATTCATTTTTGTGATCTGAGCATTCTTGGTGTTGCCCCTTCACCCCCCGCTGGCAGAGCTCCGGCCCCTCCCGTGTCCTGTATGACCATTGTAGCGTCTTCTGTTTTTTCTAGGTTCGCTTTATTTTTTTCCATAAAGGCCTGTGCCTCTATGGGTGTATTGATTCTGATTCTTGTCTCCTCCCAGAATATCAGCATACCTTCAGGCATCAACCATCTAAACCACACCCCCTTCTGGTATAGTTTATTCGCCAATTGCGAATAGTTTTTCCTTTTTTCCCTAATTTTTTGGGGGATCTGCTTCAGGATGGTTATCTCCCTGTCATGATATGTCAATGCTTGCCCCCTTTGTACACCCAGAATTTCATCTCTTGTGCTTTTCCTAAGGAATTTAATATGAACCTCCCTGGGTACATTGTGTGTTCTGGCATATGCTGAATTCACTCTATAGACCAGATCTATCTCCCATTCCATCTGCTGTTTATCTTTGTGTATGTATTCAGCTAAAATATTAGTCATAATGTCCCTTATATTTTCCCCATCTGCTTCTATTACATTTTGAAATCTAAGATAAAAGGACATTCTCTCAAACTCTGTTTTCATTTGTTGGATATCAAGTTCTTTGTTTCCCTTCTGTAGAGCCTCTACCCCCCCTCTCGCCTCCGCCACCCCACCCTCCACAAGGTCCAGTCTCTGTGAGTTCTTATAAATTTGGACTTGGTTCTCTTTAATTTCTTCCTTCATTTCTTTTAATTGTTTCTTAATTTCTTCCTGGCCCTGTATGAGTTGCTGGAGCATTTGTTGCAAATCCATCTCTGTACTCTTAGGTTGCATCAGTTCTGTAATCTTTGACTGTGTGGCAGGACTGGATGTTGCAGATGTCGGTGCAGAAGTAGCAAAGCCAGGTTTTCCAGGGGGTGGTCTTTTTGGAGACATGGTTTATAAAACAAAGAGATCAGTCAGTGTAGAGACTGGGCAGCTGGAGAAGTAGAGCAGGCAGATGAGTCCAGGAGGCAGAAGATCCAAACAGGTGGGAGTTTCTTTAGTCAGTCTAGCAATAGATGAAAGTTTTTTCTCCAAAGAGTTCAGGAAATAACAATCCACAAGAGATTCCTCTGGGTGACACGGAGACAAAGACCGGAAGCCTGAATTTTAAAGGTGGAGTCAGGTTTCACCGTTCATGAAGACAACGGAAGTGTGCCATCTTGCCCTGACAGCTTTGGGCTCAGAGGCATAGGAAAAATTTTTAAAGTTCACAAAGTTCTCAGGTCATCAATAAGTTCTGGAACTAAGAACAATGAAAAACACTTTTACTGGGGTGAGGCATCATTAGTTGGCTCTCCCCCCTCCTCCTTCCCCTGGGGGCGAGAGCAAAATTTTTTCAAGCCGCTTGTCCAAGGGGGGGGGAAATCCCCCTCCCCTCCAGCCGCTCCTCCAAGAAAAATCCGAAAGATTAACTTTTAAAATTACTGAAAAGTCCATCAACTCAAAAGTAAGGGAATGAAGAGAGGAAGCATCTCACCGCACCGCCGCTGCTTCCTTCAGTTTTGCGTTCTCCGATCGGCATGGAGCGAGACGCAGGCGCGCCCTCTGAAATTGCTCCCCAGTGCCTGGAGCAAAGCGGAGAAGCCCCCACCAGCCGCCGCCGGTGCCAGAGCCTATCACGAGCCGCTCCCTCGGCAGGACGCCTCTCCGGGGCGTCCTGTGCCCCCCCGAAGGCGGGGGAAGCCCACCGAAGAGCGGGAGCGGGCAAAGTTCTTGCCCGTCGCCGTAGCCGCCGGAACCGGAAGTTGAGTCTTAAAAACTTCTGAGTGATTCCACGAAGAGGGAAGAGGCAGAGGGGGTGGAACTGTGTGTTTGTGTGCACAGGCTGTGAATTTTAGAAATGTCTAATTGAATCCAGGAAGAGGGAATAGGCAAAGGGGATGGAAGTGTGTGCGTGTGAACAGTCTGTGAGTCTTAAAAACATCTGAGTGACTCCAGGAAGAGGGAATAGGCAAAGGGGCTGGAAGTGTGTGCGTGTGAACAGTCTGTGAGTCTTAAAAACATCTGAGTGACTCCAGGAAGAGGGAATAGGCAAAGGGTCTGGAAGTGTGCGTCTGTGCACAAACCTGTGAGTTTTAAAAACGTCTGATTGAATCCAGGAAGTGGGAAGAGGCAGAGTGACTGGAAGTGTGTGGGTGCAGAGGATGTGAGTCTTAAAAACTTCTGAGTGACTACAGGAAGAGGGAAGAGGCAGAGGGGCTGGAAGTGTGTGCGTGTGTACAGGCTGTGAGTCTTAAAAATGTCTGAGTGACTCCAGGAATAGGGAAGAGGCAGAGGGGCTGGAAGTGTGTGTGTGTGCATAGTCTGTGAGTCTTAAAAACTTCTCTTTTTTTTCCAAAAATTTTTATTGGTTTTTTAAAACATTTATAAGGAAAAGGGTAGGTGGAATGGTTACAAATTTTGGCGGTTGCAAGTGTCGCAGACGCCCCCTCCCTCCAAACTCATACGATACATCTAAGTGACTCCAGGAAGAGGGAATAGGCAAAGGGTCTGGAAGTGTGCATCTGTGCACAAACCTGTGAGATTTAAAAACGTCTTATTGAATACAGGAAGAGGGAAGAGGCAGAGGGGCTGGAAGTGTGTGCGTGTGTACAGGCTGTGAGTTTTAAAAACGTCTGATTGAATCCAGGAAGAGGGAAGAGGCAGAGGGACTGTAAGTGTGTGCTTGTGAACAGTCTGTGAGTCTTAAAAACATCTGAGTGCCTCCAGGAAGAGGGAGTAGGCAAACGGGCTGGAAGTGTGCGTCTGTGCAGAAACCTTTGAGTTTTAAAAACGTCTGATTGAATCCAGGAAGAGGGAATAGGCACATGGGCTGGAAGTGTCTGGGTGCAGAGGATGTGAGTCTTAAAATTTCTGAGTGACTACAGGAAGAGGGAAGAGGTAGAGGGGCTGGAAGTGTGCATCTGTGCACAAACCTGTGAGTTTTAAAAACGTCTGATTGAATCCAGGAAGAGGGAATAGGCAAAGGGGCTGGAAGTGTGTGGGTGCAGAGGCTGTGAGTCTTAAAAATGTCTGTGTGACTCCACTAAGAGTGAAGAGGCAGAGGGGCTGGAAGTGTTTGTTCGCGGACGCAGGCTGTGAGTTTTAAAAACGTCTGATTGAATCCAGGAAGAGGGAAGAAGCAGAGGGAAGAAAGTGTGTTCGTGTGTCCAGGCTGTGAGTATTAAACACGTCTTATTGAATCCAGGAAGAGGGAAGAGGCAGAGGGGATGGACGTGTGTGCATATGAACAGACTGTGAGTCTTAAAAACATCTGAGTGGCTCCAGGAAGAGGGAAGAGGCAGAGGGGCTGTAAGTGTGTCTGTGTGTGAACAGGCTGTGAGTTTTAAAAAGATCTAATTGAATCCAGGAAGAGCGAAGCGGCAGAGGGGCTGGACGTATGTGTGCGCACACAGGCTGTGAGTCTAAAAAACATCTGAGTGACTCCAGGAAGAGGGAATAGGCAAAGGGTCTGGAAGTGTGCGTCTGTGCACAAACCTGTGAGTTTTAAAAACGGCTGAGTGACTTCAGGAAGAGGGAAGAGGCAGAGGGACTGGAAGTGTGTGGTTGTCAACAGTCTGTGAGTCTTAAAAACATCTGAGTGGCTCCAGGAAGAGGGAATAGGCAAAGGGTCTGGAAGTGTGCCTCTGTGCACAAACCTGTGAGTTTTAAAAACGTCTCATTGAATCCAGGAAGAGGGAAGAGGCAGAGGGACTGGAAGTGTGTGCGTGTGAACAGTCTGTGAGTCTTAAAAACATCTGAGTGGCTCCAGGAAGAGGGAATAGGCAAAGGGTCTGGAAGTGTGCGTCTGTGCACAAACCTGTGAGTTTTAAAAACGTCTCATTGAATCCAGGAAGAGGGAAGAGGCAGAGGGACTGGAAGTGTGTGCGTTTGAACAGTCTGTAAGTCTTAAAAACATCTGAGTGGCTCAAGGAACAGGGAATAGGCAAATGGGCTGGAAGTGTGCATCTGTGCACAAACCTGTGAGTTTTAAAAACGTCTCATTGAATCCAGGAAGAGGGAAGAGGCAGAGGGACTGGAAGTGTGTGTGTGTGAACAGTCTCTGAGTCTTAAAAACTTCTGAGTGGCTCCAGGAAGAGGGAATATGGAAAGGGCCTGGAAGTTAGTCCGCGTGCACAGGCTGTGAGTTTTAAAAACAGCTGAGTGACTTCAGGAAGAGGGAAGAGGCAGAGGGACTGGAAGTGTGTGCTTGTGAACAGTCTGTGAGTCTTAAAAACATCTGAGTGGTTCCAGGAAGAGGGAATAGGCAAAGGGGCTGGAAGTGTGCGTCTGTGCACAAACCTGTGAGTTTTAAAAACATCTCATTGAATCCAGGAAGAGGGAAGAGGCAGAGGGACTGGAAGTGTGTGCGTTTGAACGGTCTGTAAGTCTTAAAAACATCTGAGTGGCTCAAGGAACAGGGAATAGGCAAATGGGCTGGAAGTGTGCATCTGTGCACAAACCTGTGAGTTTTAAAAACGTCTCATTAAATCCAGGAAGAGGGAAGAGGCAGAGGGACTGGAAGTGTGTGCGTGTGAACAGTCTCTGAGTCTTAAAAACTTCTGAGTGGCTCCAGGAAGAGGGAATATGCAAAGGGCCTGGAAGTTAGTCCGCGTGCACAGGCTGTGAGTTTTAAAAACAGCTGAGTGACTTCAGGAAGAGGGAAGAGGCAGAGGGACTGGAAGTGTGTGCTTGTGAACAGTCTGTGAGTCTTAAAAACATCTGAATGGTTCCAGGAAGAGGGAATAGGCAAAGGGGCTGGAAGTGTGCGTCTGTGCACAAACCTGTGAGTTTTAAAAACGTCTCATTGAATCCAGGAAGAGGGAAGAGGCAGAGGGACTGGAAGTGTGTGCGTGTGAACAGTCTGTGGGTCTTAAAAACATCTGCGTGGCTCCAGGAAGAGGGAATAGGCAAAGGGTCTGGAAGTGTGTGTCTGTGCACAAACCTGTGAGTTTTAAAAACATCTGATTGAATCCAGGAAGAGGGAATAGGCAGAGGGACTGGAAGTGTGTGGGTGCAGAGGATGTGAGTCTTAAAAATGTCTGAGTGACACTAGGAAGTGGGAAGAGGCAAAGGGGCTGGAAGTGTGTTCGTGTGCATAGGCTTTGAGTCTTAAAAACATCTGAGTGACTCCAGGAAGAGGTAAGAGGCAGAGGGACTGGAAGTGTGTGTTTGTGAACAGTCTGTGAGTCTTAAAAACATCTGAGTGGCTCCAGGAAGAGGGAATAGACAAAGGGTCTGGAAGTGTGCGTCTGTGCACAAACCTGTGAGATTTAAATATGTCTGATTGAATCCAGGAAGAGGGAAGAGGCAGAGGGACTGGAAGTGTGTGGGTGCAGAGGATGTGAGTCTTAAAAACTTCTGAGTGACTATAGGAAGAGGGAAAAGGCAGAGGGGCTGGAAGTGTGTGCGTGTGTACAAGCTGTGAGTCTTAAAAATGTCTGAGTGACTCCAGGAATAGGGAAGAGGCAGAGGGGCTGGAAGTGTGCGTCTGTGCACAAACCTGTGAGTTTTAAAAACGTCTGATTGAATCCAGGAAGAGGGAATAGGCAAAGGGGCTGGAAGTGTGTGAGTGTGAACACACACAGAATGCAGCCGCGCGGGTTATTATGGGGAGTACTAGGTACTCCCATGTAACACCTTTCTTGCGTGAGCTGCACTGGCTGCCTGTGGCTTTTCGGGTGCGTTTCAAGGTGTTGATTGTCATCTTTAAAGAGCTCCATGGCTCGGGACCTAGTTACCTGCGGGATCACATTCTACCCCACACATCCCTGCGACCAATCCGCTCTCACAGAGAGGGACTACTCTGGGTAACTTCCCCTAAGCAGTGCGGGCGGGCGGTGCCTAGGAATAGGGCCTTCTCTGTGATGGGCCCAACCCTCTGGAACGACCTCCCCCCCCCCCCCCCGATATTAGAACCACCTTGGACCTCCGCTCCTTCCGCAAGAAACTCAAGACCCACCTGTTTCGACTAGCCGGCCTGGCCTAATTGTAACTGTAATTGTACTTACAGGGAACACCCACTACTGACCTTCCTGGATGGCTTTTTAAATTTTAAATTTTGGGGTTTTAAATTGGTTTTAGAATTGTTTTCAATTATTTAATTAGTTTGGGTTGTATATACAGACGGTATGTTTGCGTTGTTTTGTCTGATGTTTTATGATATGTTTTGTTGTTTTATACACGAACGGTCTGTACACCGCCCCGAGTCCCTACGGGGAGAGGGGGCGGTCTATAAATTTAATAAACCCAAACCTAACCTAACAGTCTGTGAGTCTTAAAAACATCTAAGTGGCTCCAGGAAGAGGGAATAGGCAAAGGGGCTGGAAGTGTGCGTCTGTGCACAAACCTGTGAGATTTAAAAACGTCTCATTGAATCCCGGAAGAGGGAAGAGGCAAAGGGGCTGGAAGTGTGTGCTTGTGAACATTCTGTGAGTCTTAAAAACATCTGAGTGACTCCAGGAAGAGGGAATAGGCAAAGGGGCTGGAAGTGTGCGTCTGTGCACAAACCTGTGAGTTTTAAAAACGTCTCATTGAATCCAGGAAGAGGGAAGAGGCAGAGGGACTGGACGTGTGTGGTTGTGAACAGTCTGTGAGTCTTAAAAACATCTGAGTGGCTCCAGGAAGAGGGAATAGGCACAGGGGCTGGAAGTGTCTGGGTGCAGAGGATGTGAGACTTAAAAATTTCTGAGTGACTACAGAAAGAGGGAAGAGGCAGAGGGGCTGGACGTATGTGTGCGCACACAGGCTGTGAGTCTTAAAAACGTCTGAGTGACTCCAGGAAGAGGGAAAAGGCAAAGGGGCTGGAAGTATCTAAGTATTGATTTATTTATGTATCTTTTATGTATTGACTGTACACCGCCCCGAGTCCCTTTTGGGAGAGGGGGCGGTCTATAAATATGAATAAAAGTAAAGTAAAGTAAAAGTGTGTTCGTGTGCATAGGCTGTGATTCTTAAAAACATCTGAGTGACTCCAGGAAGAGGTCAGAGGCAGAGGGGCTGGAAGTTAGTGCACGTGCACAGGCTGTGAGTTTTAAAAACGTCTCATTGAATCCAGGAAGAGGGAAGAGGCAGAGGGACTGGAAGTGTGTGGTTGTAAACAGTCTGTGAGTCTTAAAAACATCTGAGTGGCTCCAGGAAAAGGGAATAGGCAAAGGGTCTGGAAGTGTGCCTCTGTGCACAAACCTGTGAGTTTTAAAAACGTCTCATTGAATCCAGGAAGAGGGAATAGGCAAAGGGTCTGGAAGTGTGCATCTGTGCACAAACCTGTGAGATTTAAAAATGTCTGATTGAATCCAGGAAGAGGGAAGAGGCAGAGGGACTGGAAGTGTGTGGGTGCAGAGGATGTGAGTCTTAAAAACCTCTGAGTGACTACAGGAAGAGGGAAGAGGCAGAGGGGCTGGAAGTGTGTGCGTGTGTACAGGCTGTGAGTCTTAAAAATGTCTGAGTGACTCCAGGAATAGGGAAGAGGCAGAGGGGCTGGAAGTGTATGTGTGTGCATAGTCTGTGAGTCTTAAAAACTTCTATGTGATTCCAGGAAGAGGGAAGAGGCAGAGGGGGTGGAACTGTGTGTTTGTGTGCCCAGGCTGTGAATTTTAGAAATGTCTAATTGAATCCAGAAAGAGGGAATAGGCAAAGGGTCTGGAAGTGTGCATCTGTGCACAAACCTGTGAGTTTTAAAAACGTCTGATTGAATCCAGGAAGAGGGAATAGGCAAAGGGGCTGGAAGTGTGTGCGTGTGAACAGTCTGTGAGTCTTAAAAACATCTGAGTGGCTCCAGGAAGAGGGAATAGGCAAAGGGTCTGGAAGTGTGCATCTGTGCACAAACCTGTGAGTTTTAAAAACGTCTCATTGAATCCAGGAAGAGGGAAGAGGCAGAGGGACTGGAAGTGTGTGGTTGTGAACAGTCTGTGAGTCTTAAAAACATCTGAGTGGCTCCAGGAAGAGGGAATAGGGAAAGGGTCTGGAAGTGTGCATCTGTGCACAAACCTGTGAGATTTAAAAACGTCTGATTGAATCCAGGAAGAGGGAAGAGGCAGAGGGACTGGAAGTGTGTGGGTGCAGAGGATGTGAGTCTTAAAAACTTCTGAGTGACTCCAGGAAGAGGGAAGAGGCAGAGGGGCTGGAAGTGTTTGTGTGTGCATAGTCTGTGAGTCTTAAAAACTTCTGAGTGACTCCAGGAAGAGGGAAGAGGCAGAGGGGGTGGAACTGTGTGTTTGTGTGCACAGGCTGTGAATTTTAGAAATGTCTAATTGAATCCAGAAAGAGGGAATAGGCGAAGGGGCTGGAAGTGTGTTTATGTGCGCAGGCTGTGAGTCTTAAAAACGTCTGATTGAATCGAGGAAGAGGGAATAGGCAAACGGGCTGGAAGTTTGCGTCTGTGCACAAACCTGTGAGTTTTAAAAACGTCTGATTGAATCCAGGAAGAGGGAATAGGCACAGGGGCTGGAAGTGTCTGGGTGCAGAGGATGTGAGTCTTAAAAATTTCTGAGTGACTACAGGAAGAGGGAAGAGGCAGAGGGGCTGGAAGTGTGCGTCTGTGCACAAACCTGTGAGTTTTAAAAACGTCTGATTGAATCCAGGAAGAGGGAATAGGCAAAGGGGGTGGAAGTGTGTGGGTGCAGAGGCTGTGAGTCTTAAAAATGTCTGTGTGACTCCACTAAGAGTGAAGAGGCAGAGGGGCTGGAAGTGTTTGTTCGTGGACGCAGGCTGTGAGTTTTAAAAACGTCTGATTGAATCCAGGAAGAGGGAAGAGGCAGAGGGACTGAAAGTGTGTTCGTGTGCACAGGCTGTGAGTCTTAAACACGTCTTATTGAATCCAGGAAGAGGGAAGAGGCAGAGGGGATGTACGTGTGTGCGTGTGAACAGACTGTGAGTCTTAAAAACATCTGAGTGGCTCCACGAAGAGGGAAGAGGCAGAGGGGCTGTAAGTGTGTCTGTGTGTGCGCAGGCTGTGAGTCTTAAAAACATCTGAGTGGCTCCAGGAAGAGGGAATAGGCAAAGGGTCTGGAAGTGTGCATCTGTGCACAAACCTGTGAGTTTAAAAAACGTCTGATTGAATCCAGGAAGAGGGAATAGGCAAAGGGGCTGGAAGTGTGGGCGTGTGAACTGTCTGTGAGTCTTAAAAACATCTGAGTGACTCCAGGAAGAGGGAATAGGCAAAGGATCTGGAAGTGTACCTCTGTGCACAAACCTGTGAGTTTTAAAAACGTATGATTGAATCCAGGAAGAGGGAATAGGCAAAGGGGGTGGAAGTGTGTGGGTGCAGAGGCTGTGAGTCTTAAAAATATCTGTGTGACTCCACTAAGAGTGAAGAGGCAGAGGGGCTGGAAGTGTTTGTTCGTGGACGCAGGCTGTGAGTTTTAAAAACGTCTGATTGAATCCAGGAAGAGGGAAGAGGCAGAGGGACTGGAAGTGTGTTCGTGTGCACAGGCTGTGAGTTTTAAAAAGATCTAATTGAATCCAAGAAGAGGGAAGCGGCAGAGGGGCTGGACGTATGTTCGTGTGCACAGGCTGCGAGTCTGAAAAACATCTTATTGAATCCAGGATGAGGGAAGAGGCAGAGGGGCTGGAAGTTTATGTTCGTGTACGCAGTCTGTGAGTCTTAAAAACGTCTGAGTGACTCCAGGAAGAGGGAAGAGGCAAGGGGCTGGAAGTGTGTGGATGCAGAGGCTATGAGTCTTAAAAACATCTGAGTGGCTCCAGGAAGAGGGAAGAGGCAAAGGGGCTGGAAGTGTGCGTCTGTGCACAATCCTGTGAGTTTTAAAAACGTCTCATTGAATCCAGGAAGAGGAAAGAGTCAATGGGGCTGGAAGTGTGTGTGTGTGTGTGCACAGGCTGTGAGTTTTAAAAACATCTTATTGAATCCAGGAAGATGGAAGAGGCAGAGGGACTGGAAGTGTAGTGCGTTTGCACAGGCTGTGAGTCTCAAAAACATCTGAGTGACTCCAGGAGGAGGGAAGAGGCAGAGGGACTGGAAGTGTGTGTGTGTGTGCACAGGCTATGAGGCTTGAAAACGTTCGATTGAATCCAGGAAGAGGCAGAGGGGCTGGAAGTGTGTGTGTGTGTGCAGAGACTGTGAGTTTTAAAAACGTCTGGTTGAATCTAGGGAGAGGGAATAGGCAAAGGGGATGGAAGTGTGTGGGTGCAGAGGCTGTGAGTCTTAAAAATGTCTGTGTGAATCCAGGAAGAGGGAAGAGGCAGAGGGACTGGAAGTGTGGTTGTGTGCGCACAGGCTGTGAGGCTAAAAAACGTTCGATTGAATCCAGGAAGAGGCAAAGGGGCTGGAAGTGTATTCTTGTGCAAAGGCTGCGAGTCTTAAAAACATCTGAGTGACTCCAAGTAGAGGGGAGGGGCAGACGGGCTGGAAGTGTATGGGTGCAGAGGCTGTGAGTCTTAAAAACTTCGGGGTGACTACAGGAAGAGTGAAGAGGCAAAGGGCTGGAACTGTGTGGGTGCAAAGGCTGTGAGTCTTCAAAATGTCTGTTTTAATCCAGGAATAGGGAAGTGGCAGAGGGACTGGAAGTGTCGTCCGTGTGCACAGGCTTTGAGTCTTAAAAACGTCTGAGTGACTCAAGGAACAGGTAAGTGGCAGAGGGACTTGAAGTGTGTTCGTGTGCACAGACTGTGGGTATTAAAAACATCTGAGTGTCTCAAGGAAGAGGGAATAGGCAAAGGGGATGGAAGTGTGCGTCTGTGCACAAACCTGTGAGTTTTAAAAACGTCTGATTGAATCCAGGAATAGGGAAGAGGCAAAGGGGCTGGAAGTGTGTGGGTGCAGAGGATGTGAGTCTTAAAAACTTCTGAGTGACTCCAGGAAGAGGGAAGAGGCAGAGGGGCTGGAAGTGTGTGGATGCAGAGGCTATGAGTCTTAAAAACGTCTGAGTGAATCCAGGAAGAGGGAAGAGGCAGAGGGACTGGAAGTGTGTGGGTGCAGAGGATGTGAGTCTTAAAAACTTCTGAGTGACTCCAGGAAGAGGGAAGAGGCAGAGGGGCTGGAAGTGTTTGTGTGTGCATAGTCTGTGAGTCTTAAAAACTTCTGAGTGACTCCAGGAAGAGGGAAGAGGCAGAGGGGGTGGAACTGTGTGTTTGTGTGCACAGGCTGTGAATTTTAGAAATGTCTAATTGAATCCAGAAAGAGGGAATAGGCGAAGGGGCTGGAAGTGTGTTTATGTGCGCAGGCTGTGAGTCTTAAAAACGTCTGATTGAATCGAGGAAGAGGGAATAGGCAAACGGGCTGGAAGTTTGCGTCTGTGCACAAACCTGTAAGTTTTAAAAATGTCTGATTGAATCCAGGAAGAGGGAATAGGCACAGGGGCTGGAAGTGTCTGGGTGCAGAGGATGTGAGTCTTAAAAATTTCTGAGTGACTACAGGAAGAGGGAAGAGGCAGAGGGGCTGGAAGTGTGCGTCTGTGCACAAACCTGTGAGTTTTAAAAACGTCTGATTGAATCCAGGAAGAGGGAATAGGCAAAGGGGGTGGAAGTGTGTGGGTGCAGAGGCTGTGAGTCTTAAAAATGTCTGTGTGACTCCACTAAGAGTGAAGAGGCAGAGGGGCTGGAAGTGTTTGTTCGTGGACGCAGGCTGTGAGTTTTAAAAACGTCTGATTGAATCCAGGAAGAGGGAAGAGGCAGAGGGACTGAAAGTGTGTTCGTGTGCACAGGCTGTGAGTCTTAAACACGTCTTATTGAATCCAGGAAGAGGGAAGAGGCAGAGGGGATGTACGTGTGTGCGTGTGAACAGACTGTGAGTCTTAAAAACATCTGAGTGGCTCCACGAAGAGGGAAGAGGCAGAGGGGCTGTAAGTGTGTCTGTGTGTGCGCAGGCTGTGAGTCTTAAAAACATCTGAGTGGCTCCAGGAAGAGGGAATAGGCAAAGGGTCTGGAAGTGTGCATCTGTGCACAAACCTGTGAGTTTAAAAAACGTCTGATTGAATCCAGGAAGAGGGAATAGGCAAAGGGGCTGGAAGTGTGTGCGTGTGAACTGTCTGTGAGTCTTAAAAACATCTGAGTGACTCCAGGAAGAGGGAATAGGCAAAGGATCTGGAAGTGTACCTCTGTGCACAAACCTGTGAGTTTTAAAAACGTCTGATTGAATCCAGGAAGAGGGAATAGGCAAAGGGGGTGGAAGTGTGTGGGTGCAGAGGCTGTGAGTCTTAAAAATGTCTGTGTGACTCCACTAAGAGTGAAGAGGCAGAGGGGCTGGAAGTGTTTGTTCGTGGACGCAGGCTGTGAGTTTTAAAAACGTCTGATTGAATCCAGGAAGAGGGAAGAGGCAGAGGGACTGGAAGTGTGTTCGTGTGCACAGGCTGTGAGTTTTAAAAAGATCTAATTGAATCCAAGAAGAGGGAAGCGGCAGAGGGGCTGGACGTATGTTCGTGTGCACAGGCTGCGAGTCTGAAAAACATCTTATTGAATCCAGGATGAGGGAAGAGGCAGAGGGGCTGGAAATTTATGTTCGTGTACGCAGGCTGTGAGTCTTAAAAACGTCTGAGTGACTCCAGGAAGAGGGAAGAGGCAAGGGGCTGGAAGTGTGTGGATGCAGAGGCTATGAGTCTTAAAAACATCTGAGTGGCTCCAGGAAGAGGGAAGAGGCAGAGGGGCTGGAAGTGTTTGTGTGTGCATAGTCTGTGAGTCTTAAAAACTTCTGAGTGACTCCAGGAAGAGGGAAGAGGCAGAGGGGGTGGAACTGTGTGTTTGTGTGCACAGGCTGTGAATTTTAGAAATGTCTAATTGAATCCAGAAAGAGGGAATAGGCGAAGGGGCTGGAAGTGTGTTTATGTGCGCAGGCTGTGAGTCTTAAAAACGTCTGATTGAATCGAGGAAGAGGGAATAGGCAAACGGGCTGGAAGTTTGCGTCTGTGCACAAACCTGTGAGTTTTAAAAACGTCTGATTGAATCCAGGAAGAGGGAATAGGCACAGGGGCTGGAAGTGTCTGGGTGCAGAGGATGTGAGTCTTAAAAATTTCTGAGTGACTACAGGAAGAGGGAAGAGGCAGAGGGGCTGGAAGTGTGCGTCTGTGCACAAACCTGTGAGTTTTAAAAACGTCTGATTGAATCCAGGAAGAGGGAATAGGCAAAGGGGGTGGAAGTGTGTGGGTGCAGAGGCTGTGAGTCTTAAAAATGTCTGTGTGACTCCACTAAGAGTGAAGAGGCAGAGGGGCTGGAAGTGTTTGTTCGTGGACGCAGGCTGTGAGTTTTAAAAACGTCTGATTGAATCCAGGAAGAGGGAAGAGGCAGAGGGACTGAAAGTGTGTTCGTGTGCACAGGCTGTGAGTCTTAAACACGTCTTATTGAATCCAGGAAGAGGGAAGAGGCAGAGGGGATGTACGTGTGTGCGTGTGAACAGACTGTGAGTCTTAAAAACATCTGAGTGGCTCCACGAAGAGGGAAGAGGCAGAGGGGCTGTAAGTGTGTCTGTGTGTGCGCAGGCTGTGAGTCTTAAAAACATCTGAGTGGCTCCAGGAAGAGGGAATAGGCAAAGGGTCTGGAAGTGTGCATCTGTGCACAAACCTGTGAGTTTAAAAAACGTCTGATTGAATCCAGGAAGAGGGAATAGGCAAAGGGGCTGGAAGTGTGTGCGTGTGAACTGTCTGTGAGTCTTAAAAACATCTGAGTGACTCCAGGAAGAGGGAATAGGCAAAGGATCTGGAAGTGTACCTCTGTGCACAAACCTGTGAGTTTTAAAAACGTCTGATTGAATCCAGGAAGAGGGAATAGGCAAAGGGGGTGGAAGTGTGTGGGTGCAGAGGCTGTGAGTCTTAAAAATGTCTGTGTGACTCCACTAAGAGTGAAGATGCAGAGGGGCTGGAAGTGTTTGTTCGTGGACGCAGGCTGTGAGTTTTAAAAACGTCTGATTGAATCCAGGAAGAGGGAAGAGGCAGAGGGACTGGAAGTGTGTTCGTGTGCACAGGCTGTGAGTTTTAAAAAGATCTAATTGAATCCAAGAAAAGGGAAGCGGCAGAGGGGCTGGACGTATGTTCGTGTGCACAGGCTGCGAGTCTGAAAAACATCTTATTGAATCCAGGATGAGGGAAGAGGCAGAGGGGCTGGAAGTTTATGTTCGTGTACGCAGGCTGTGAGTCTTAAAAACGTCTGAGTGACTCCAGGAAGAGGGAAGAGGCAAGGGGCTGGAAGTGTGTGGATGCAGAGGCTATGAGTCTTAAAAACATCTGAGTGGCTCCAGGAAGAGGGAAGAGGCAAAGGGGCTGGAAGTGTGCGTCTGTGCACAATCCTGTGAGTTTTAAAAACGTCTCATTGAATCCAGGAAGAGGAAAGAGTCAATGGGGCTGAAAGTGTGTGTGTGTGTGTGCACAGGCTGTGAGTTTTAAAAACATCTTATTGAATCCAGGAAGATGGAAGAGGCAGAGGGACTGGAAGTGTAGTGCGTTTGCACAGGCTGTGAGTCTCAAAAACATCTGAGTGACTCCAGGAGGAGGGAAGAGGCAGAGGGACTGGAAGTGTGTGTGTGTGTGCACAGGCTATGAGGCTTGAAAACGTTCGATTGAATCCAGGAAGAGGCAGAGGGGCTGGAAGTGTGTGTGTGTGTGCAGAGACTGTGAGTTTTAAAAACGTCTGGTTGAATCTAGGGAGAGGGAATAGGCAAAGGGGATGGAAGTGTGTGGGTGCAGAGGCTGTGAGTCTTAAAAATGTCTGTGTGAATCCAGGAAGAGGGAAGAGGCAGAGGGACTGGAAGTGTGGTTGTGTGCGCACAGGCTGTGAGGCTAAAAAACGTTCGATTGAATCCAGGAAGAGGCAAAGGGGCTGGAAGTGTATTCTTGTGCAAAGGCTGCGAGTCTTAAAAACATCTGAGTGACTCCAAGTAGAGGGGAGAGGCAGACGGGCTGGAAGTGTATGGGTGCAGAGGCTGTGAGTCTTAAAAACTTCGGGGTGACTACAGGAAGAGTGAAGAGGCAAAGGGCTGGAACTGTGTGGGTGCAAAGGCTGTGAGTCTTCAAAATGTCTGTTTTAATCCAGGAATAGGGAAGTGGCAGAGGGACTGGAAGTGTCGTCCGTGTGCACAGGCTTTGAGTCTTAAAAACGTCTGAGTGACTCAAGGAACAGGTAAGTGGCAGAGGGACTTGAAGTGTGTTCGTGTGCACAGACTGTGGGTATTAAAAACATCTGAGTGTCTCAAGGAAGAGGGAATAGGCAAAGGGGATGGAAGTGTGCGTCTGTGCACAAACCTGTGAGTTTTAAAAACGTCTGATTGAATCCAGGAATAGGGAAGAGGCAAAGGGGCTGGAAGTGTGTGGGTGCAGAGGATGTGAGTTTTAAAAGCTTCTGAGTGACTCCAGGAAGAGGGAAGAGGCAAGGGGCTGGAAGTGTGTGGATGCAGAGGCTATGAGTCTTAAAAACGTCTGAGTGAATCTAGGAAGATGGAAGAGGCAGAGGGGCTGGAAGTGTGTGTGGGCGCACAGGCTGTGAGTTTTAAAAACGTTTGATTGAATCTAGGAACAGGGAATAGGCAAAGGGGATGGAAGTGTGTGGGTGCAGAGGCTGTGAGTCTTAAAAATGTCTGTTTGAATCCAGGAAGAGGGAAGAGGCAGAGGGACTGGAAGTTTGTGTGTGCGCGCACAGGCTGTGAGGCTTAAAAGCTTTCGATTGAATCCAGGAAGAGGGAAGAGGCAGAGGGACTGGAAGTGTGTGTGTGTGTGTGTGTGCACAGACTGTGAGTTTTAAAAACGTCTGATTGAATCCAGGAAGAGGGAATAGGCAGAGGGACTGGAAGTGTGTGGGTGCAGAGGATGTGAGTCTTAAAAACTTCTGACTGACTACAGGAAGAGGCAGAGGGGCTGGAAGTGTGTGCGTGTGTACAGGTTTTGTCTTAAAAATGTATGAGTGACTCCAGGAATAGGGAACAGGCAGAGGGGCTGGAAGTGTTTGTGTGTGCATAGTCTGTGAGTCTTAAAAACTTCTGAGTGATTCCAGGAAGAGGGAAGAGGCAGAGGGGGTGGAACTGTGTGTTTGTGTGCACAGGCTGTGAATTTTAGAAATGTCTAATTGAATCCAGAAAGAGGGACTAGGCAAAGGGTCTGGAAGTGTGTTTGTGTGCGCAGGCTGTGAATCTTAAAAACATCTGAGTGGCTCCAGGAAGAGGGAATAGGCAAAGGGTCTGGAAGTGTGCATCTGTGCACAAACCTGTGAGTTTTAAAAACGTCTGATTGAATCCAGGAAGAGGGAAGAGGCAAAGGGGCTGGAAGTGTGTGCTTGTGAACAGTCTGTGAGTCTTAAAAACATCTGAGTGACTCCAGGAAGAGGGAATAGGCAAGGGGGCTGGAAGTGTGCATCTGTGCACAAAGCTGTGAGTTTTAAAAACGTCTCATTGAATCCAGGAAGAGGGAAGAGGCAGAGGGACTGGAAGTGTGTTCTTGTGAACAGTCTGTGAGTCTTAAAAACATCTGAGTGGCTCCAGGAAGAGGGAATAGGCACAGGGGCTGGAAGTGTCTGGGTGCAGAGGATGTGAGACTTAAAAATTTCTGAGTGACTACAGAAAGAGGGAAGAGGCAGAGGGGCTGGACGTATGTGTGCGCACACAGGCTGTGAGTCTTAAAAACGTCTGAGTTACTCCAGGAAGAGGGAAAAGGCAAAGGGGCTGGAAGTATCTAAGTATTGATTTATTTATGTATCTTTTATGTATTGACTGTACACCGCCCCTAGTCCCTTTTGGGAGAGGGGGCGGTCTATAAATATGAATAAAAGTAAAGTAAAGTAAAAGTGTGTTCGTGTGCATAGGCTGTGATTCTTAAAAACATCTGAGTGACTCCAGGAAGATGGAAGAGGCAGAGGGACTGGAAGTGTAGTGCGTTTGCACAGGCTGTGAGTCTCAAAAACATCTGAGTGACTCCAGGAGGAGGGAAGAGGCAGAGGGACTGGAAGTGTGTGTGTGTGTGCACAGGCTATGAGGCTTGAAAACGTTCGATTGAATCCAGGAAGAGGCAGAGGGGCTGGAAGTGTGTGTGTGTGTGCAGAGACTGTGAGTTTTAAAAACGTCTGGTTGAATCTAGGGAGAGGGAATAGGCAAAGGGGATGGAAGTGTGTGGGTGCAGAGGCTGTGAGTCTTAAAAATGTCTGTGTGAATCCAGGAAGAGGGAAGAGGCAGAGGGACTGGAAGTGTGGTTGTGTGCGCACAGGCTGTGAGGCTAAAAAACGTTCGATTGAATCCAGGAAGAGGCAAAGGGGCTGGAAGTGTATTCTTGTGCAAAGGCTGCGAGTCTTAAAAACATCTGAGTGACTCCAAGTAGAGGGGAGGGGCAGACGGGCTGGAAGTGTATGGGTGCAGAGGCTGTGAGTCTTAAAAACTTCGGGGTGACTACAGGAAGAGTGAAGAGGCAAAGGGCTGGAACTGTGTGGGTGCAAAGGCTGTGAGTCTTCAAAATGTCTGTTTTAATCCAGGAATAGGGAAGTGGCAGAGGGACTGGAAGTGTCGTCCGTGTGCACAGGCTTTGAGTCTTAAAAACGTCTGAGTGACTCAAGGAACAGGTAAGTGGCAGAGGGACTTGAAGTGTGTTCGTGTGCACAGACTGTGGGTATTAAAAACATCTGAGTGTCTCAAGGAAGAGGGAATAGGCAAAGGGGATGGAAGTGTGCGTCTGTGCACAAACCTGTGAGTTTTAAAAACGTCTGATTGAATCCAGGAATAGGGAAGAGGCAAAGGGGCTGGAAGTGTGTGGGTGCAGAGGATGTGAGTCTTAAAAACTTCTGAGTGACTCCAGGAAGAGGGAAGAGGCAGAGGGGCTGGAAGTGTGTGGATGCAGAGGCTATGAGTCTTAAAAACGTCTGAGTGAATCCAGGAAGAGGGAAGAGGCAGAGGGACTGGAAGTGTGTGGGTGCAGAGGATGTGAGTCTTAAAAACTTCTGAGTGACTCCAGGAAGAGGGAAGAGGCAGAGGGGCTGGAAGTGTTTGTGTGTGCATAGTCTGTGAGTCTTAAAAACTTCTGAGTGACTCCAGGAAGAGGGAAGAGGCAGAGGGGGTGGAACTGTGTGTTTGTGTGCACAGGCTGTGAATTTTAGAAATGTCTAATTGAATCCAGAAAGAGGGAATAGGCGAAGGGGCTGGAAGTGTGTTTATGTGCGCAGGCTGTGAGTCTTAAAAACGTCTGATTGAATCGAGGAAGAGGGAATAGGCAAACGGGCTGGAAGTTTGCGTCTGTGCACAAACCTGTAAGTTTTAAAAACGTCTGATTGAATCCAGGAAGAGGGAATAGGCACAGGGGCTGGAAGTGTCTGGGTGCAGAGGATGTGAGTCTTAAAAATTTCTGAGTGACTACAGGAAGAGGGAAGAGGCAGAGGGGCTGGAAGTGTGCGTCTGTGCACAAACCTGTGAGTTTTAAAAACGTCTGATTGAATCCAGGAAGAGGGAATAGGCAAAGGGGGTGGAAGTGTGTGGGTGCAGAGGCTGTGAGTCTTAAAAATGTCTGTGTGACTCCACTAAGAGTGAAGAGGCAGAGGGGCTGGAAGTGTTTGTTCGTGGACGCAGGCTGTGAGTTTTAAAAACGTCTGATTGAATCCAGGAAGAGGGAAGAGGCAGAGGGACTGAAAGTGTGTTCGTGTGCACAGGCTGTGAGTCTTAAACACGTCTTATTGAATCCAGGAAGAGGGAAGAGGCAGAGGGGATGTACGTGTGTGCGTGTGAACAGACTGTGAGTCTTAAAAACATCTGAGTGGCTCCACGAAGAGGGAAGAGGCAGAGGGGCTGTAAGTGTGTCTGTGTGTGCGCAGGCTGTGAGTCTTAAAAACATCTGAGTGGCTCCAGGAAGAGGGAATAGGCAAAGGGTCTGGAAGTGTGCATCTGTGCACAAACCTGTGAGTTTAAAAAACGTCTGATTGAATCCAGGAAGAGGGAATAGGCAAAGGGGCTGGAAGTGTGTGCGTGTGAACTGTCTGTGAGTCTTAAAAACATCTGAGTGACTCCAGGAAGAGGGAATAGGCAAAGGATCTGGAAGTGTACCTCTGTGCACAAACCTGTGAGTTTTAAAAACGTCTGATTGAATCCAGGAAGAGGGAATAGGCAAAGGGGGTGGAAGTGTGTGGGTGCAGAGGCTGTGAGTCTTAAAAATGTCTGTGTGACTCCACTAAGAGTGAAGAGGCAGAGGGGCTGGAAGTGTTTGTTCGTGGACGCAGGCTGTGAGTTTTAAAAACGTCTGATTGAATCCAGGAAGAGGGAAGAGGCAGAGGGACTGGAAGTGTGTTCGTGTGCACAGGCTGTGAGTTTTAAAAAGATCTAATTGAATCCAAGAAGAGGGAAGCGGCAGAGGGGCTGGACGTATGTTCGTGTGCACAGGCTGCGAGTCTGAAAAACATCTTATTGAATCCAGGATGAGGGAAGAGGCAGAGGGGCTGGAAATTTATGTTCGTGTACGCAGGCTGTGAGTCTTAAAAACGTCTGAGTGACTCCAGGAAGAGGGAAGAGGCAAGGGGCTGGAAGTGTGTGGATGCAGAGGCTATGAGTCTTAAAAACATCTGAGTGGCTCCAGGAAGAGGGAAGAGGCAAAGGGGCTGGAAGTGTGCGTCTGTGCACAATCCTGTGAGTTTTAAAAACGTCTCATTGAATCCAGGAAGAGGAAAGAGTCAATGGGGCTGGAAGTGTGTGTGTGTGTGTGCACAGGCTGTGAGTTTTAAAAACATCTTATTGAATCCAGGAAGATGGAAGAGGCAGAGGGACTGGAAGTGTAGTGCGTTTGCACAGGCTGTGAGTCTCAAAAACATCTGAGTGACTCCAGGAGGAGGGAAGAGGCAGAGGGACTGGAAGTGTGTGTGTGTGTGCACAGGCTATGAGGCTTGAAAACGTTCGATTGAATCCAGGAAGAGGCAGAGGGGCTGGAAGTGTGTGTGTGTGTGCAGAGACTGTGAGTTTTAAAAACGTCTGGTTGAATCTAGGGAGAGGGAATAGGCAAAGGGGATGGAAGTGTGTGGGTGCAGAGGCTGTGAGTCTTAAAAATGTCTGTGTGAATCCAGGAAGAGGGAAGAGGCAGAGGGACTGGAAGTGTGGTTGTGTGCGCACAGGCTGTGAGGCTAAAAAACGTTCGATTGAATCCAGGAAGAGGCAAAGGGGCTGGAAGTGTATTCTTGTGCAAAGGCTGCGAGTCTTAAAAACATCTGAGTGACTCCAAGTAGAGGGGAGAGGCAGACGGGCTGGAAGTGTATGGGTGCAGAGGCTGTGAGTCTTAAAAACTTCGGGGTGACTACAGGAAGAGTGAAGAGGCAAAGGGCTGGAACTGTGTGGGTGCAAAGGCTGTGAGTCTTCAAAATGTCTGTTTTAATCCAGGAATAGGGAAGTGGCAGAGGGACTGGAAGTGTCGTCCGTGTGCACAGGCTTTGAGTCTTAAAAACGTCTGAGTGACTCAAGGAACAGGTAAGTGGCAGAGGGACTTGAAGTGTGTTCGTGTGCACAGACTGTGGGTATTAAAAACATCTGAGTGTCTCAAGGAAGAGGGAATAGGCAAAGGGGATGGAAGTGTGCGTCTGTGCACAAACCTGTGAGTTTTAAAAACGTCTGATTGAATCCAGGAATAGGGAAGAGGCAAAGGGGCTGGAAGTGTGTGGGTGCAGAGGATGTGAGTTTTAAAAGCTTCTGAGTGACTCCAGGAAGAGGGAAGAGGCAAGGGGCTGGAAGTGTGTGGATGCAGAGGCTATGAGTCTTAAAAACGTCTGAGTGAATCCAGGAAGATGGAAGAGGCAGAGGGGATGGAAGTGTGTGTGGGCGCACAGGCTGTGAGTTTTAAAAACGTCTGATTGAATCTAGGAACAGGGAATAGGCAAAGGGGATGGAAGTGTGTGGGTGCAGAGGCTGTGAGTCTTAAAAATGTCTGTTTGAATCCAGGAAGAGGGAAGAGGCAGAGGGACTGGAAGTTTGTGTGTGCGCGCACAGGCTGTGAGGCTTAAAAGCTTTCGATTGAATCCAGGAAGAGGGAAGAGGCAGAGGGACTGGAAGTGTGTGTGTGTGTGTTTGTGCACAGACTGTGAGTTTTAAAAACGTCTGATTGAATCCAGGAAGAGGGAATAGGCAGAGGGACTGGAAGTGTGTGGGTGCAGAGGATGTGAGTCTTAAAAACTTCTGACTGACTACAGGAAGAGGCAGAGGGGCTGGAAGTGTGTGCGTGTGTACAGGTTGTTTGTCTTAAAAATGTATGAGTGACTCCAGGAATAGGGAACAGGCAGAGGGGCTGGAAGTGTTTGTGTGTGCACAGACTGTGAGTTTTAAAAACGTCTGATTGAATCCAGGAAGAGGGAATAGGCAGAGGGACTGGAAGTGTGTGGGTGCAGAGGATGTGAGTCTTAAAAACTTCTGACTGAGTACAGGAAGAGGCAGAGGGGCTGGAAGTGTGTGCGTGTGTACAGGTTGTTTGTCTTAAAAATGTATGAGTGACTCCAGGAATAGGGAACAGGCAGAGGGGCTGGAAGTGTTTGTGTGTGCATAGTCTGTGAGTCTTAAAAACTTCTGAGTGATTCCAGGAAGAGGGAAGAGGCAGAGGGGGTGGAACTGTGTGTTTGTGTGCACAGGCTGTGAATTTTAGAAATGTCTAATTGAATCCAGAAAGAGGGACTAGGCAAAGGGTCTGGAAGTGTGTTTGTGTGCGCAGGCTGTGAATCTTAAAAACATCTGAGTGGCTCCAGGAAGAGGGAATAGGCAAAGGGTCTGGAAGTGTGCATCTGTGCACAAACCTGTGAGTTTTAAAAACGTCTGATTGAATCCAGGAAGAGGGAAGAGGCAAAGGGGCTGGAAGTGTGTGCTTGTGAACAGGCTGTGAGTCTTAAAAACGTCTGAGTGACTCTAGGAAGAGGGAAAAGGCAAAGGGGCTGGAAGTATCTAAGTATTGATTTATTTATGTATCTTTTATGTATTGACTGTACACCGCCCCTAGTCCCTTTTGGGAGAGGGGGCGGTCTATAAATATGAATAAAAGTAAAGTAAAGTAAAAGTGTGTTCGTGTGCATAGGCTGTGATTCTTAAAAACATCTGAGTGACTCCAGGAAGAGGTCAGAGGCAGAGGGGCTGGAAGTTAGTGCACGTGCACAGGCTGTGAGTTTTAAAAACGGCTGACTGACTTCAGGAAGAGGGAAGAGGCAGAGGGACTGGAAGTGTGTGGTTGTGAAGAGTCTGTGAGTCTTAAAAATAGCTGAGTGGCTCCAAACAAGGAGGAGGAGCTTCCTGGAGGATGGCGGTCAGCCTCTGAGCTCCGTGTTTTCTCGGGGCTCTTTTTGACCTGGGCTGGGTGCTGCTGGCCCGTAGACGAGCTGGAGGACCACAAATCTACACAATGACCACCCTGGCTTATTTCTGGACCCTAGTGGTCCCCCAGGGTGGCCGGACGGCACAGAAAAGCGGAGAAAGTAAATCGAGCTTTGAAATGTGAAGTGAGCTGGGAAATGGCGGTCGGCGTTTTGGGCGCGTCGGCTTACTCCGGGGGGATTGCAGGCGTCGACGGCTGCTGGAGCTGTCGTCTTGGCGTTCTGATTCGATCTATTTGGCTGGCGTTTGCGGGCGTTTTTTACAAGCCACGACAGCTACGACAGCCTGAGGCAAGACCAACGACGCCCTGAGCGGTTAGTGTCGGGGACACGATGGCGTCCCATACGAGAGAAGGTGGAGGGAGGTGTTGGTGGCAGAGGCGGCCCGGAAGACCATCGGGGGGCTTTAAACATCAATCCCCCGACCCGCTGGACCCGCCGGGAGCCCCGAGCCTTCTAGAAGCCCAGTGGAGATCGTGGGAGGTTGGAGCTGGGCGTGAAACATCTGTTGTGAAACATCTGAGTCGCCGGGGATGTTGGATTTGTTGAGGGCGCCGGAGTGAATAACAGAGGCCTCCTGAAATGGTGCGGAGGCGACGCTGGAGCTTGAAAGGTGCACGGTGAGCCGCTGACACCCCCCCCCTCCCCATTAGGGATTGTTTACTTGCCTTCGTATAGACTCTGAGAACTCTTACCATCTGGGGCTTGGAAGAACTGTGGGGAACTATTTGAACTCCCCCCCCCCCTGCCGCTATGAATCATCTGCTCACCCTCTTATGGACTTTTAAGAACTGCCTAACCCCTACTATGGGCCCTATTTATTTTTAGCTACTTCTACCTATTTCTTTCTCCATCCCTCTTTTTCCCATTTTGTTATCTTGGTTGCCGTTCTGTTATGATTTTTACGGGTAGATTTATTTAACACCTCAGCACCCAGAATCCATCTTTAGCCCGGTGTATTTACTATTTATCATTTGTCATGTATGCGAGGTCTGACCTTATTTTATTGGGGGAATCCCCCCTCTCGCAGTTATGTCCTCCTGCCCTTTCTAGGACCCACCTCGAGGACGGGTTTATTAACCCAGAGAGGTGGAGGAAGCGCACATTGAGGGGTTTTTTAATAAATTCTTTTTTAAAAATTGTAAGGGGCTCTAGGGGTGGGGGTGGGGAATCGGTTAGGAGGGATGGTAGAGCCAGGCACTTAGGTGTGGTCGAAAGAGGAGGGAGTGGAGTGGGGGAGGAGAGGGAAGATAGCATTCCTGTTCAGGGCTCCTTAATACCAACGGTCGTGGGGAGGGGCAGGTGTGAGGACAATTTAAGAGCGCGTAGTCGGTTGGGAGACCGGGGCTTTTGGTCATTCCCGGTCGTTTGTACCAACCCCTGCATACTAGGTGGTCAGGATCTACAGACCCAAGGCCTGAGACTGCTGTTATGCAACGCGAGGTCCGTTGTCAATAAGGCCCCCCTCATCTACGATCTAATTTTGGAGGGGGAGCCGGACCTCGCCGGAATAACCGAGACCTGGTTGGACCACGAGGGAGGTTTACCCCTTGTGGAAATGTGCCCACCAGGTTATCGAGCATTTCACCAGCCTCGGGCCCAGGGAAGGGGCGGTGGGGTAGCAGTGATTATCCGGGAAGACTTAGAGCCGAGAGAGTTCACCGTGCCGCAGACATCCGGGTGTGAGTCCCTCGTCGTGAGATGGGGCCCAGGGAGGCAGTTGGGCCTGCTGATAGTATACCTGGCTCCTCGCTATACGTCAGCGGCCCTGCCCGAACTCCTTGAGCTGATCTCATCGGTGGCGGTTGAGACCCCCAAACTTTTAGTGATGGGGGATTTTAACCTGCCGTCGATGGGAGAAGCGTCTGAGGGGGTGCGGGAGTTCATGGCTTCCATGACAGCCATGGACCTGACCCAGTTAATTCAGGGCCCTACTCACGAGGGAGGCCACACCCTGGACCTGGTTTTTGTCTCTGGCCAGTGGCCGAGTGATCTGGGAATAGGGGATCTAGACATTATTCCCCTGTCATGGTCGGATCACTCACTTCTCCGGCTGGACTTCCCTGGTGCTACCCCCCGCCGCGAGGAGGCGGAACTGGAAGGTATTAGATGGTTCCGCCCCAAGCGCCTGATGGAACCAGATAGGTTCCAGACGGAACTTGGGCCACCTCCTGTGGACCTGACCCGCCCCCGGGTGGAGGACCTGGTAGACGCATGGAATAGTGCGACTGCCGGGGCCCTAGACCGGGTGGCGCCTTTGCGGCCTCTCCTGCGGCGACGAACCACCCTGGCACCTTGGTTTACCGAGGAGCTAAGGGTGATGAAACGCCACAAGAGACGCCTAGAGAGTCGTTGGAGATCCTCCCGTTCCGAATTTGACCGAGCACAGGTACGAGCATATTTGAAGACGTACCTCGTGGCATTAAGAGCGGCCAAACGTCAACATTGTGCCGCTCTTATTGCGTCTGCAGATAACCGCCCTGCCGCCCTGTTTCGGGTGACCCACTCCCTCTTGTTTGAGAGACCACGGGAAGCCCCACTACAGGGCAGAGCAGAGGAGTTTGGGAAATATCTACAGGACAAAGTCGCTCAAATCCGGACGGGATGGGCCCCTTTCAGTGGTCCAGTAGAGACGCCCGTGGCGAGTCTTGAGGGACCGCTTTGGGAGGAGTTCGACTCGGTTGCCATCGAGGATTTGGACAGGTTGCGTGGACGTCTGCGACCCACCACATGTTTATTGGACCCGTGTCCCTCCTGGCTTGTACTGGCATCCTGGGAGGTTACGCGCGACTGGCTCCTGGGCCTGGTGAACGCCTCGTTGGGTGAGGGGTCCCTACCGGCCGCCTTGAAAGAGGCGGTGGTGAGGCTCCTGCTCAAGAAGCCTTCCCTGGACCCAACGGACCTAGTCAATTATCGTCCAGTCTCCAACCTTCCTTTTTTAGCGAAGGTTGTAGAGAGTGTGGTGGTACAGCAGTTCCCTCGTCACCTGGAGGAAAATGATTATCTAGACCCGCGCCAGTCCGGCTTCCGACCCGGGCACAGCACAGAGACGGCCTTGGTCGCATTGGTTGATGATCTCTGGAGGGCCAGAGATAGGGGTTGTTCCTCTATCCTGGTCCTATTAGATCTCTCGGCGGCGTTCGATACCATCGACCATGGTATCCTGTTGCACCGGCTAGAGGGGCTGGGAGTCAGGGGCACCGTTTTACGGTGGTTTGGCTCCTACCTCTCTGATCGGACGCAACGTGTGTTGGCAGGGGAGCAGAGTTCGACCCGGAGGCCACTCACATGTGGAGTGCCACAGGGATCGGTGCTCTCGCCTCTCCTGTTCAACACATATATGAAACCGCTGGGCGAGATCATCCGTGGTTTTGGGGTGGGATATCATCTGTATGCTGATGATACTCAGCTATACATTTCCACCCCGAACCACCCCAATGAGGCCGTCGAAATGATGTCCCGGTGTCTGGAGGCCGTACGGGTCTGGATGGATGGCAACCGACTAAAACTCAACCCTTCCAAGACGGAGTGGCTGTGGCTTCCGGCCTCCCGGTTCAACCAGGTGCTTCCATCTCTGGCCATTGGGGGCGTCCAACTAGCCCCCATGGAACAGGTGCGCAATTTGGGCGTCCTCCTAGATGCCCGGCTGTCCATGGATGACCATGTAACAGCCGTGGCAAGGGGGGCGTTCCATCAGGTCCGCCTGATGCGCCAATTGCGCCCCTTATTGGACCGGGATGCCCTACGCACAGTCACCCATGCGCTAGTGATGTCTCGCCTGGATTACTGCAATGCTCTCTACATGGGGCTTCCCTTGAGATGCACTCGGAGACTACAGTTGGTCCAGAACGCGGCCGCGCGGGTGATTATGGGGAGGACTAGATACTCCCCTGTAACACCTCTCCTGCGCGAGCTGCACTGGCTTCCTGTGGTCTACCGAGTGCGTTTCAAGGTTTTGATTATGATCTTCAAAGCGCTTCATGGCATAGGGCCTAGTTACATGCAGGATCGCATCCTGCCCCACACATCCCTACGACCAATTCGCTCACACAGAGAGGGACTTCTCCGGGTGCCGTCCGCCAAACAGTGCCGGGGGGCGACACCCAGGAGCAGAGCCTTCTCTGTGATGGGCCCAGCCCTGTGGAATGACCTCCCCCGTGACATCAGGATTACTTCCGATCTCCGCTCCTTCCGTGTACAGCTGAAGACCCACCTCTTTCAATTATCTGGCCTGGCTCAATCGTAATTTCTCTTATTCCTCCTAACTGTTTTTAAATTGTCTTTTAAACGTTAAATTTTTTAATTGCATATTGGGTTCTTACAATTGGGGTATTTTAATGCTGATTTTTAACTGTCTATATGATGTAATTTGTTACCTCCTCCGTGTCCGTGTCCGTGTATGTGTATGTGTCTTTTGTATGTATGTATGTCTATGTGTTTTTATACATCTTCTATGTTTTATATGCTCCATTGTACGCCGCCCCGAGTCCTACTTGGAAAGGGAGCGGCTAATAAATTCATATTATTATTATTATTATTATTATTATTATTATAGGAAGAGGGAATAGGCAAAGGGGCTGGAAGTGTGCGTCTGTGCACAATCCTGTGAGTTTTAAAAACGTCTGATTGAATCCAGGAAGAGGGAATAGGCAAAGGGGGTGGAAGTGTGTGGGTGCAGAGGCTGTGAGTCTTAAAAATGTCTGTGTGACTCCACTAAGAGTGAAGAGGCAGAGGGGCTGGAAGTGTTTGTTCGTGGACGCAGGCTGTGAGTTTTAAAAACGTCTGATTGAATCCAGGAAGAGGGAAGAGGCAGAGGGACTGAAAGTGTGTTCGTGTGCACAGGCTGTGAGTCTTAAACACGTCTTATTGAATCCAGGAAGAGGGAAGAGGCAGAGGGGATGTACGTGTGTGCGTGTGAACAGACTGTGAGTCTTAAAAACATCTGAGTGGCTCCACGAAGAGGGAAGAGGCAGAGGGGCTGTAAGTGTGTCTGTGTGTGCACAGGCTGTGAGTCTTAAAAACATCTGAGTGGCTCCAGGAAGAGGGAATAGGCAAAGGGTCTGGAAGTGTGCATCTGTGCACAAACCTGTGAGTTTTAAAAACGTCTGATTGAATCCAGGAAGAGGGAATAGGCAAAGGGGCTGGAAGTGTGTGCGTGTGAACTGTCTGTGAGTCTTAAAAACATCTGAGTGACTCCAGGAAGAGGGAATAGGCAAAGGGTCTGGAAGTGTACCTCTGTGCACAAACCTGTGAGTTTTAAAAACGTCTGATTGAATCCAGGAAGAGGGAATAGGCAAAGGGGGTGGAAGTGTGTGGGTGCAGAGGCTGTGAGTCTTAAAAATGTCTGTGTGACTCCACTAAGAGTGAAGAGGCAGAGGGGCTGGAAGTGTTTGTTCGTGGACGCAGGCTGTGAGTTTTAAAAACGTCTGATTGAATCCAGGAAGAGGGAAGAGGCAGAGGGACTGGAAGTGTGTTCGTGTGCACAGGCTGTGAGTCTTAAAAACGTCTGAGTGACTCCAGGAAGAGGGAAGAAGCAAGGGGCTGGAAGTGTGTGGATGCAGAGGCTATGAGTCTTAAAAACGTCTGAGTGAATACAGGAAGAGGGAAGAGGCACAGGGGCTGGAAGTGTCTGGGTGCAGAGGATGTGAGTCTTAAAAATTTCTGAGTGACTACAGGAAGAGGGAAGAGGCAGAGGGGCTGGAAGTGTGCGTCTGTGCACAAACCTGTGAGTTTTAAAAACGTCTGATTGAATCCAGGAAGAGGGAATAGGCAAAGGGGGTGGAAGTGTGTGGGTGCAGAGGCTGTGAGTCTTAAAAATGTCTGTGTGACTCCACTAAGAGTGAAGAGGCAGAGGGGCTGGAAGTGTTTGTTCGTGGACGCAGGCTGTGAGTTTTAAAAACGTCTGATTGAATCCAGGAAGAGGGAAGAGGCAGAGGGACTGAAAGTGTGTTCGTGTGCACAGGCTGTGAGTCTTAAACACGTCTTATTGAATCCAGGAAGAGGGAGGAGGCAGAGGGGATGTACGTGTGTGCGTGTGAACAGACTGTGAGTCTTAAAAACATCTGAGTGGCTCCACGAAGAGGGAAGAGGCAGAGGGGCTGTAAGTGTTTCTGTGTGTGCGCAGGCTGTGAGTCTTAAAAACATCTGAGTGGCTCCAGGAAGAGGGAATAGGCAAAGGGTCTGGAAGTGTGCATCTGTGCACAAACCTGTGAGTTTAAAAAACGTCTGATTGAATCCAGGAAGAGGGAAGAGGCAGAGGGACTGGAAGTGTGTGGTTGTGAAGAGTCTGTGAGTCTTAAAAATAGCTGAGTGGCTCCAGGAAGAGGGAATAGGCAAAGGGGCTGGAAGTGTGCGTCTCTGCACAATCCTGTGAGTTTTAAAAACGTCTGATTGAATCCAGGAAGAGGGAATAGGCAAAGGGGGTGGAAGTGTGTGGGTGCAGAGGCTGTGAGTCTTAAAAATGTCTGTGTGACTCCACTAAGAGTGAAGAGGCAGAGGGGCTGGAAGTGTTTGTTCGTGGACGCAGGCTGTGAGTTTTAAAAACGTCTGATTGAATCCAGGAAGAGGGAAGAGGCAGAGGGACTGAAAGTGTGTTCGTGTGCACAGGCTGTGAGTCTTAAACACGTCTTATTGAATCCAGGAAGAGGGAAGAGGCAGAGGGGATGTACGTGTGTGCGTGTGAACAGACTGTGAGTCTTAAAAACATCTGAGTGGCTCCACGAAGAGGGAAGAGGCAGAGGGGCTGTAAGTGTGTCTGTGTGTGCGCAGGCTGTGAGTCTTAAAAACATCTGAGTGGCTCCAGGAAGAGGGAATAGGCAAAGGGTCTGGAAGTGTGCATCTGTGCACAAACCTGTGAGTTTAAAAAACGTCTGATTGAATCCAGGAAGAGGGAATAGGCAAAGGGGCTGGAAGTGTGTGCGTGTGAACTGTCTGTGAGTCTTAAAAACATCTGAGTGGCTCCAGGAAGAGGGAATAGGCAAAGGGTCTGGAAGTGTACCTCTGTGCACAAACCTGTGAGTTTTAAAAACGTCTGATTGAATCCAGGAAGAGGGAAGAGGCAGAGGGACTGGAAGTGTGTTCGTGTGCACAGGCTGTGAGTCTTAAAAACGTCTGAGTGACTCCAGGAAGAGGGAAGAGGCAAGGGGCTGGAAGTGTGTGGATGCAGAGGCTATGAGTCTTAAAAACGTCTGAGTGAATACAGGAAGAGGGAATAGGCACAGGGGCTGGAAGTGTCTGGGTGCAGAGGATGTGAGTCTTAAAAATTTCTGAGTGACTACAGGAAGAGGGAAGAGGCAGAGGGGCTGGAAGTGTGCGTCTGTGCACAAACCTGTGAGTTTAAAAAACGTCTGATTGAATCCAGGAAGAGGGAAGAGGCAGAGGGACTGGAAGTGTGTGGTTGTGAAGAGTCTGTGAGTCTTAAAAATAGCTGAGTGACTACAGGAAGAGGGAAGAGGCAGAGGGGCTGGAAGTGTGCGTCTGTGCACAAACCTGTGAGTTTTAAAAACGTCTGATTGAATCCAGGAAGAGGGAATAGGCAAAGGGGGTGGAAGTGTGTGGGTGCAGAGGCTGTGAGTCTTAAAAATGTCTGTGTGACTCCACTAAGAGTGAAGAGGCAGAGGGGCTGGAAGTGTTTGTTCGTGGACGCAGGCTGTGAGTTTTAAAAACGTCTGATTGAATCCAGGAAGAGGGAAGAGGCAGAGGGACTGAAAGTGTGTTCGTGTGCACAGGCTGTGAGTCTTAAACACGTCTTATTGAATCCAGGAAGAGGGAAGAGGCAGAGGGGATGTACGTGTGTGCGTGTGAACAGACTGTGAGTCTTAAAAACATCTGAGTGGCTCCACGAAGAGGGAAGAGGCAGAGGGGCTGTAAGTGTGTCTGTGTGTGCGCAGGCTGTGAGTCTTAAAAACATCTGAGTGACTCCAGGAAGAGGGAATAGGCAAAGGGTCTGGAAGGGTCTGAGTTTATGTTCGTGTACGCAGGCTGTGAGTCTTAAAAACGTCTGAGTGACTCCAGGAAGAGGGAAGAGGCAAGGGGCTGGAAGTGTGTGGATGCAGAGGCTATGAGTCTTAAAAACATCTAAGTGGCTCCAGGAAGAGGGAAGAGGCAAAGGGGCTGGAAGTGTGCGTCTGTGCACAAATGTCTGTGGCAAGGGGCTGGAAGTGTGTGGATGCAGAGGCTATGAGTCTTAAAAACATCTAAGTGGCTCCAGGAAGAGGGAAGAGGCAAAGGGGCTGGAAGTGTGCGTCTGTGCACAAATGTCTGTGTGACTCCACTAAGAGTGAAGAGGCAGAGGGGCTGGAAGTGTTTGTTCGTGGACGCAGGCTGTGAGTTTTAAAAACGTCTGATTGAATCCAGGAAGAGGGAAGAGGCAGAGGGACTGAAAGTGTGTTCGTGTGCACAGGCTGTGAGTCTTAAACACGTCTTATTGAATCCAGGAAGAGGGAAGAGGCAGAGGGGATGTACGTGTGTGCGTGTGAACAGACTGTGAGTCTTAAAAACATCTGAGTGGCTCCACGAAGAGGGAAGAGGCAGAGGGGCTGTAAGTGTGTCTGTGTGTGCGCAGGCTGTGCGTCTTAAAAACATCTGAGTGGCTCCAGGAAGAGGGAATAGGCAAAGGGTCTGGAAGTGTGCATCTGTGCACAAACCTGTGAGTTTAAAAAACGTCTGATTGAATCCAGGAAGAGGGAATAGGCAAAGGGGCTGGAAGTGTGTGCGTGTGAACTGTCTGTGAGTCTTAAAAACATCTGAGTGACTCCAGGAAGAGGGAATAGGCAAAGGGTCTGGAAGTGTACCTCTGTGCACAAACCTGTGAGTTTTAAAAACGTCTGATTGAATCCAGGAAGAGGGAATAGGCAAAGGGGGTGGAAGTGTGTGGGTGCAGAGGCTGTGATTCTTAAAAATGTCTGTGTGACTCCACTAAGAGTGAAGAGGCAGAGGGGCTGGAAGTGTTTGTTCGTGGACGCAGGCTGTGAGTCTTAAACACGTCTTATTGAATCCAGGAAGAGGGAAGAGGCAGAGGGGATGTACGTGTGTGCGTGTGAACAGACTGTGAGTCTTAAAAACATCTGAGTGGCTCCACGAAGAGGGAAGAGGCAGAGGGGCTGTAAGTGTGTCTGTTTGTGCGCAGGCTGTGAGTCTTAAAAACATCTGAGTGGCTCCAGGAAGAGGGAATAGGCAAAGGGTCTGGAAGTGTGCATCTGTGCACAAACCTGTGAGTTTAAAAAACGTCTGATTGAATCCAGGAAGAGGGAATAGGCAAAGGGGCTGGAAGTGTGTGCGTGTGAACTGTCTGTGAGTCTTAAAAACATCTGAGTGACTCCAGGAAGAGGGAATAGGCAAAGGATCTGGAAGTGTACCTCTGTGCACAAACCTGTGAGTTTTAAAAACGTCTGATTGAATCCAGGAAGAGGGAATAGGCAAAGGGCGTGGAAGTGTGTGGGTGCAGAGGCTGTGAGTCTTAAAAATGTCTGTGTGACTCCACTAAGAGTGAAGAGGCAGAGGGGCTGGAAGTGTTTGTTCGTGGACGCAGGCTGTGAGTTTTAAAAACGTCTGATTGAATCCAGGAAGAGGGAAGAGGCAGAGGGACTGGAAGTGTGTTCGTGTGCACAGGCTGTGAGTTTTAAAAACGTCTGAGTGACTCCAGGAAGAGGGAAGAGGCAAGGGGCTGGAAGTGTGTGGATGCAGAGGCTATGAGTCTTAAAAACATCTGAGTGGCTCCAGGAAGAGGGAATAGGCAAAGGGGCTGGAAGTGTGCGTCTGTGCACAAACCTGTGAGTTTAAAAAACGTCTGATTGAATCCAGGAAGAGGGAATAGGCAAAGGGGCTGGAAGTGTGTGCGTGTGAACTGTCTGTGAGTCTTAAAAACATCTGAGTGACTCCAGGAAGAGGGAATAGGCAAAGGGTCTGGAAGTGTACCTCTGTGCACAAACCTGTGAGTTTTAAAAACGTCTGATTGAATCCAGGAAGAGGGAATAGGCAAAGGGGGTGGAAGTGTGTGGGTGCAGAGGCTGTGAGTCTTAAAAATGTCTGTGTGACTCCACTAAGAGTGAAGAGGCAGAGGGGCTGGAAGTGTTTGTTCGTGGACGCAGGCTGTGAGTCTTAAACACGTCTTATTGAATCCAGGAAGAGGGAAGAGGCAGAGGGGATGTACGTGTGTGCGTGTGAACAGACTGTGAGTCTTAAAAACATCTGAGTGGCTCCACGAAGAGGGAAGAGGCAGAGGGGCTGTAAGTGTGTCTGTTTGTGTGCAGGCTGTGAGTCTTAAAAACATCTGAGTGGCTCCAGGAAGAGGGAATAGGCAAAGGGTCTGGAAGTGTGCATCTGTGCACAAACCTGTGAGTTTAAAAAACGTCTGATTGAATCCAGGAAGAGGGAATAGGCAAAGGGGCTGGAAGTGTGTGCGTGTGAACTGTCTGTGAGTCTTAAAAACATCTGAGTGACTCCAGGAAGAGGGAATAGGCAAAGGATCTGGAAGTGTACCTCTGTGCACAAACCTGTGAGTTTTAAAAACGTCTGATTGAATCCAGGAAGAGGGAATAGGCAAAGGGCGTGGAAGTGTGTGGGTGCAGAGGCTGTGAGTCTTAAAAATGTCTGTGTGACTCCACTAAGAGTGAAGAGGCAGAGGGGCTGGAAGTGTTTGTTCGTGGACGCAGGCTGTGAGTTTTAAAAACGTCTGATTGAATCCAGGAAGAGGGAAGAGGCAGAGGGACTGGAAGTGTGTTCGTGTGCACAGGCTGTGAGTTTTAAAAACGTCTGAGTGACTCCAGGAAGAGGGAAGAGGCAAGGGGCTGGAAGTGTGTGGATGCAGAGGCTATGAGTCTTAAAAACATCTGAGTGGCTCCAGGAAGAGGGAAGAGGCAAAGGGGCTGGAAGTGTGCGTCTGTGCACAATCCTGTGAGTTTTAAAAACGTCTCATTGAATCCAGGAAGAGGAAAGAGTAAATGGGGCTGGAAGTGTGTGTGTGTGTGTGCACAGGCTGTGAGTTTTAAAAACATCTGAGTGACTCCAGGAAGATGGAAGAGGCAGAGGGACTGGAAGTGTGCGTCTGTGCACAAATGTCTGTGTGACTCCACTAAGAGTGAAGAGGCAGAGGGGCTGGAAGTGTTTGTTCGTGGACGCAGGCTGTGAGTTTTAAAAACGTCTGATTGAATCCAGGAAGAGGGAAGAGGCAGAGGGACTGAAAGTGTGTTCGTGTGCACAGGCTGTGAGTCTTAAACACGTCTTATTGAATCCAGGAAGAGGGAAGAGGCAGAGGGGATGTACGTGTGTGCGTGTGAACAGACTGTGAGTCTTAAAAACATCTGAGTGGCTCCACGAAGAGGGAAGAGGCAGAGGGGCTGTAAGTGTGTCTGTTTGTGCGCAGGCTGTGAGTCTTAAAAACATCTGAGTGGCTCCAGGAAGAGGGAATAGGCAAAGGGTCTGGAAGTGTGCATCTGTGCACAAACCTGTGAGTTTAAAAAACGTCTGATTGAATCCAGGAAGAGGGAATAGGCAAAGGGGCTGGAAGTGTGTGCGTGTGAACTGTCTGTGAGTCTTAAAAACATCTGAGTGACTCCAGGAAGAGGGAATAGGCAAAGGATCTGGAAGTGTACCTCTGTGCACAAACCTGTGAGTTTTAAAAACGTCTGATTGAATCCAGGAAGAGGGAATAGGCAAAGGGCGTGGAAGTGTGTGGGTGCAGAGGCTGTGAGTCTTAAAAATGTCTGTGTGACTCCACTAAGAGTGAAGAGGCAGAGGGGCTGGAAGTGTTTGTTCGTGGACGCAGGCTGTGAGTTTTAAAAACGTCTGATTGAATCCAGGAAGAGGGAAGAGGCAGAGGGACTGGAAGTGTGTTCGTGTGCACAGGCTGTGAGTTTTAAAAACGTCTGAGTGACTCCAGGAAGAGGGAAGAGGCAAGGGGCTGGAAGTGTGTGGATGCAGAGGCTATGAGTCTTAAAAACATCTGAGTGGCTCCAGGAAGAGGGAAGAGGCAAAGGGGCTGGAAGTGTGCGTCTGTGCACAATCCTGTGAGTTTTAAAAACGTCTCATTGAATCCAGGAAGAGGAAAGAGTCAATGGGGCTGGAAGTGTGTGTGTGTGTGTGCACAGGCTGTGAGTTTTAAAAACATCTTATTGAATCCAGGAAGATGGAAGAGGCAGAGGGACTGGAAGTGTAGTGCGTTTGCACAGGCTGTGAGTCTCAAAAACATCTGAGTGACTCCAGGAGGAGGGAATAGGCAGAGGGACTGGAAGTGTGTGTGTGTGTGCACAGGCTATGAGGCTTGAAAACGTTCGATTGAATCCAGGAAGAGGCAGAGGGGCTGGAAGTGTGTGTGTGTGTGCAGAGACTGTGAGTTTTAAAAACGTCTGGTTGAATCTAGGGAGAGGGAATAGGCAAAGGGGATGGAAGTGTGTGGGTGCAGAGGCTGTGAGTCTTAAAAATGTCTGTGTGAATCCAGGAAGAGGGAAGAGGCAGAGGGACTGGAAGTGTGGTTGTGTGCGCACAGGCTGTGAGGCTAAAAAACGTTCGATTGAATCCAGGAAGAGGCAAAGGGGCTGGAAGTGTATTCTTGTGCAAAGGCTGCGAGTCTTAAAAACATCTGAGTGACTCCAAGTAGACGGGAGAGGCAGACGGGCTGGAAGTGTATGGGTGCAGAGGCTGTGAGTCTTAAAAACTTTGGGGTGACTACAGGAAGAGTGAAGAGGCAAAGGGCTGGAACTGTGTGGGTGCAAAGGCTGTGAGTCTTCAAAATGTCTGTTTTAATCCAGGAATAGGGAAGTGGCAGAGGGACTGGAAGTGTCGTCCGTGTGCACAGGCTTTGAGTCTTAAAAACGTCTGAGTGACTCAAGGAACAGGTAAGTGGCAGAGGGACTTGAAGTGTGTTCGTGTGCACAGACTGTGGGTATTAAAAACATCTGAGTGTCTCAAGGAAGAGGGAATAGGCAAAGGGGATGGAAGTGTGCGTCTGTGCACAAACCTGTGAGTTTTAAAAACGTCTGATTGAATCCAGGAATAGGGAAGAGGCAAAGGGGCTGGAAGTGTGTGGGTGCAGAGTATGTGAGTTTTAAAAGCTTCTGAGTGACTCCAGGAAGAGGGAAGAGGCAAGGGGCTGGAAGTGTGTGGATGCAGAGGCTATGAGTCTTAAAAACGTCTGAGTGAATCCAGGAAGATGGAAGAGGCAGAGGGGCTGGAAGTGTGTGTGGGCGCACAGGCTGTGAGTTTTAAAAACGTCTGATTGAATCTAGGAACAGGGAATAGGCAAAGGGGATGGAAGTGTGTGGGTGCAGAGGCTGTGAGTCTTAAAAATGTCTGTTTGAATCCAGGAAGAGGGAAGAGGCAGAGGGACTGGAAGTTTGTGTGTGCGCGCACAGGCTGTGAGGCTTAAAAGCTTTCGATTGAATCCAGGAAGAGGGAAGAGGCAGAGGGACTGGAAGTGTGTGTGTGTGTGTGTGTGCGCAGACTGTGAGTTTTAAAAACGTCTGATTGAATCCAGGAATAGGGAATAGGCAGAGGGACTGGAAGTGTGTGGGTGCAGAGGATGTGAGTCTTAAAAACTTCTGACTGACTACAGGAAGAGGCAGAGGGGCTGGAAGTGTGTGCGTGTGTACAGGTTGTTTGTCTTAAAAATGTATGAGTGACTCCAGGAATAGGGAACAGGCAGAGGGGCTGGAAGTGTTTCTGTGTGCATAGTCTGTGAGTCTTAAAAACTTCTGAGTGATTCCAGGAAGAGGGAAGAGGCAGAGGGGGTGGAACTGTGTGTTTGTGTGCACAGGCTGTGAATTTTAGAAATGTCTAATTGAATCCAGAAAGAGGGACTAGGCAAAGGGTCTGGAAGTGTGTTTGTGTGCGCAGGCTGTGAATCTTAAAAACATCTGAGTGGCTCCAGGAAGAGGGAATAGGCAAAGGGTCTGGAAGTGTGCATCTGTGCACAAACCTGTGAGTTTTAAAAACGTCTGATTGAATCCAGGAAGAGGGAAGAGGCAAAGGGGCTGGAAGTGTGTGCTTGTGAACAGTCTGTGAGTCTTAAAAACATCTGAGTGACTCCAGGAAGAGGGAATAGGCAAGGGGGCTGGAAGTGTGCGTCTGTGCACAAAGCTGTGAGTTTTAAAAACGTCTCATTGAATCCAGGAAGAGGGAAGAGGCAGAGGGACTGGAAGTGTGTTCTTGTGAACAGTCTGTGAGTCTTAAAAACATCTGAGTGGCTCCAGGAAGAGGGAATAGGCACAGGGGCTGGAAGTGTCTGGGTGCAGAGGATGTGAGACTTAAAAATTTCTGAGTGACTACAGAAAGAGGGAAGAGGCAGAGGGGCTGGACGTATGTGTGCGCACACAGGCTGTGAGTCTTAAAAACGTCTGAGTTACTCCAGGAAGAGGGAAAAGGCAAAGGGGCTGGAAGTATCTAAGTATTGATTTATTTATGTATCTTTTATGTATTGACTGTACACCGCCCCTAGTCCCTTTTGGGAGAGGGGGCGGTCTATAAATATGAATAAAAGTAAAGTAAAGTAAAAGTGTGTTCGTGTGCATAGGCTGTGATTCTTAAAAACATCTGAGTGACTCCAGGAAGATGGAAGAGGCAGAGGGACTGGAAGTGTAGTGCGTTTGCACAGGCTGTGAGTCTCAAAAACATCTGAGTGACTCCAGGAGGAGGGAAGAGGCAGAGGGACTGGAAGTGTGTGTGTGTGTGCACAGGCTATGAGGCTTGAAAACGTTCGATTGAATCCAGGAAGAGGCAGAGGGGCTGGAAGTGTGTGTGTGTGTGCAGAGACTGTGAGTTTTAAAAACGTCTGGTTGAATCTAGGGAGAGGGAATAGGCAAAGGGGATGGAAGTGTGTGGGTGCAGAGGCTGTGAGTCTTAAAAATGTCTGTGTGAATCCAGGAAGAGGGAAGAGGCAGAGGGACTGGAAGTGTGGTTGTGTGCGCACAGGCTGTGAGGCTAAAAAACGTTCGATTGAATCCAGGAAGAGGCAAAGGGGCTGGAAGTGTATTCTTGTGCAAAGGCTGCGAGTCTTAAAAACATCTGAGTGACTCCAAGTAGAGGGGAGGGGCAGACGGGCTGGAAGTGTATGGGTGCAGAGGCTGTGAGTCTTAAAAACTTCGGGGTGACTACAGGAAGAGTGAAGAGGCAAAGGGCTGGAACTGTGTGGGTGCAAAGGCTGTGAGTCTTCAAAATGTCTGTTTTAATCCAGGAATAGGGAAGTGGCAGAGGGACTGGAAGTGTCGTCCGTGTGCACAGGCTTTGAGTCTTAAAAACGTCTGAGTGACTCAAGGAACAGGTAAGTGGCAGAGGGACTTGAAGTGTGTTCGTGTGCACAGACTGTGGGTATTAAAAACATCTGAGTGTCTCAAGGAAGAGGGAATAGGCAAAGGGGATGGAAGTGTGCGTCTGTGCACAAACCTGTGAGTTTTAAAAACGTCTGATTGAATCCAGGAATAGGGAAGAGGCAAAGGGGCTGGAAGTGTGTGGGTGCAGAGGATGTGAGTCTTAAAAACTTCTGAGTGACTCCAGGAAGAGGGAAGAGGCAGAGGGGCTGGAAGTGTGTGGATGCAGAGGCTATGAGTCTTAAAAACGTCTGAGTGAATCCAGGAAGAGGGAAGAGGCAGAGGGACTGGAAGTGTGTGGGTGCAGAGGATGTGAGTCTTAAAAACTTCTGAGTGACTCCAGGAAGAGGGAAGAGGCAGAGGGGCTGGAAGTGTTTGTGTGTGCATAGTCTGTGAGTCTTAAAAACTTCTGAGTGACTCCAGGAAGAGGGAAGAGGCAGAGGGGGTGGAACTGTGTGTTTGTGTGCACAGGCTGTGAATTTTAGAAATGTCTAATTGAATCCAGAAAGAGGGAATAGGCGAAGGGGCTGGAAGTGTGTTTATGTGCGCAGGCTGTGAGTCTTAAAAACGTCTGATTGAATCGAGGAAGAGGGAATAGGCAAACGGGCTGGAAGTTTGCGTCTGTGCACAAACCTGTAAGTTTTAAAAACGTCTGATTGAATCCAGGAAGAGGGAATAGGCACAGGGGCTGGAAGTGTCTGGGTGCAGAGGATGTGAGTCTTAAAAATTTCTGAGTGACTACAGGAAGAGGGAAGAGGCAGAGGGGCTGGAAGTGTGCGTCTGTGCACAAACCTGTGAGTTTTAAAAACGTCTGATTGAATCCAGGAAGAGGGAATAGGCAAAGGGGGTGGAAGTGTGTGGGTGCAGAGGCTGTGAGTCTTAAAAATGTCTGTGTGACTCCACTAAGAGTGAAGAGGCAGAGGGGCTGGAAGTGTTTGTTCGTGGACGCAGGCTGTGAGTTTTAAAAACGTCTGATTGAATCCAGGAAGAGGGAAGAGGCAGAGGGACTGAAAGTGTGTTCGTGTGCACAGGCTGTGAGTCTTAAACACGTCTTATTGAATCCAGGAAGAGGGAAGAGGCAGAGGGGATGTACGTGTGTGCATGTGAACAGACTGTGAGTCTTAAAAACATCTGAGTGGCTCCACGAAGAGGGAAGAGGCAGAGGGGCTGTAAGTGTGTCTGTGTGTGCGCAGGCTGTGAGTCTTAAAAACATCTGAGTGGCTCCAGGAAGAGGGAATAGGCAAAGGGTCTGGAAGTGTGCATCTGTGCACAAACCTGTGAGTTTAAAAAACGTCTGATTGAATCCAGGAAGAGGGAATAGGCAAAGGGGCTGGAAGTGTGTGCGTGTGAACTGTCTGTGAGTCTTAAAAACATCTGAGTGACTCCAGGAAGAGGGAATAGGCAAAGGATCTGGAAGTGTACCTCTGTGCACAAACCTGTGAGTTTTAAAAACGTCTGATTGAATCCAGGAAGAGGGAATAGGCAAAGGGGGTGGAAGTGTGTGGGTGCAGAGGCTGTGAGTCTTAAAAATGTCTGTGTGACTCCACTAAGAGTGAAGAGGCAGAGGGGCTGGAAGTGTTTGTTCGTGGACGCAGGCTGTGAGTTTTAAAAACGTCTGATTGAATCCAGGAAGAGGGAAGAGGCAGAGGGACTGGAAGTGTGTTCGTGTGCACAGGCTGTGAGTTTTAAAAAGATCTAATTGAATCCAAGAAGAGGGAAGCGGCAGAGGGGCTGGACGTATGTTCGTGTGCACAGGCTGCGAGTCTGAAAAACATCTTATTGAATCCAGGATGAGGGAAGAGGCAGAGGGGCTGGAAATTTATGTTCGTGTACGCAGGCTGTGAGTCTTAAAAACGTCTGAGTGACTCCAGGAAGAGGGAAGAGGCAAGGGGCTGGAAGTGTGTGGATGCAGAGGCTATGAGTCTTAAAAACATCTGAGTGGCTCCAGGAAGAGGGAAGAGGCAAAGGGGCTGGAAGTGTGCGTCTGTGCACAATCCTGTGAGTTTTAAAAACGTCTCATTGAATCCAGGAAGAGGAAAGAGTCAATGGGGCTGGAAGTGTGTGTGTGTGTGTGCACAGGCTGTGAGTTTTAAAAACATCTTATTGAATCCAGGAAGATGGAAGAGGCAGAGGGACTGGAAGTGTAGTGCGTTTGCACAGGCTGTGAGTCTCAAAAACATCTGAGTGACTCCAGGAGGAGGGAAGAGGCAGAGGGACTGGAAGTGTGTGTGTGTGTGCACAGGCTATGAGGCTTGAAAACGTTCGATTGAATCCAGGAAGAGGCAGAGGGGCTGGAAGTGTGTGTGTGTGTGCAGAGACTGTGAGTTTTAAAAACGTCTGGTTGAATCTAGGGAGAGGGAATAGGCAAAGGGGATGGAAGTGTGTGGGTGCAGAGGCTGTGAGTCTTAAAAATGTCTGTGTGAATCCAGGAAGAGGGAAGAGGCAGAGGGACTGGAAGTGTGGTTGTGTGCGCACAGGCTGTGAGGCTAAAAAACGTTCGATTGAATCCAGGAAGAGGCAAAGGGGCTGGAAGTGTATTCTTGTGCAAAAGCTGCGAGTCTTAAAAACATCTGAGTGACTCCAAGTAGAGGGGAGAGGCAGACGGGCTGGAAGTGTATGGGTGCAGAGGCTGTGAGTCTTAAAAACTTCGGGGTGACTACAGGAAGAGTGAAGAGGCAGAGGGCTGGAACTGTGTGGGTGCAAAGGCTGTGAGTCTTCAAAATGTCTGTTTTAATCCAGGAATAGGGAAGTGGCAGAGGGACTGGAAGTGTCGTCCGTGTGCACAGGCTTTGAGTCTTAAAAACGTCTGAGTGACTCAAGGAACAGGTAAGTGGCAGAGGGACTTGAAGTGTGTTCGTGTGCACAGACTGTGGGTATTAAAAACATCTGAGTGTCTCAAGGAAGAGGGAATAGGCAAAGGGGATGGAAGTGTGCGTCTGTGCACAAACCTGTGAGTTTTAAAAACGTCTGATTGAATCCAGGAATAGGGAAGAGGCAAAGGGGCTGGAAGTGTGTGGGTGCAGAGGATGTGAGTTTTAAAAGCTTCTGAGTGACTCCAGGAAGAGGGAAGAGGCAAGGGGCTGGAAGTGTGTGGATGCAGAGGCTATGAGTCTTAAAAACGTCTGAGTGAATCCAGGAAGATGGAAGAGGCAGAGGGGCTGGAAGTGTTTGTGTGTGCATAGTCTGTGAGTCTTAAAAACTTCTGAGTGACTCCAGGAAGAGGGAAGAGGCAGAGGGGGTGGAACTGTGTGTTTGTGTGCACAGGCTGTGAATTTTAGAAATGTCTAATTGAATCCAGAAAGAGGGAATAGGCGAAGGGGCTGGAAGTGTGTTTATGTGCGCAGGCTGTGAGTCTTAAAAACGTCTGATTGAATCGAGGAAGAGGGAATAGGCAAACGGGCTGGAAGTTTGCGTCTGTGCACAAACCTGTAAGTTTTAAAAACGTCTGATTGAATCCAGGAAGAGGGAATAGGCACAGGGGCTGGAAGTGTCTGGGTGCAGAGGATGTGAGTCTTAAAAATTTCTGAGTGACTACAGGAAGAGGGAAGAGGCAGAGGGGCTGGAAGTGTGTGCGTGTGTACAGGTTGTTTGTCTTAAAAATGTATGAGTGACTCCAGGAATAGGGAACAGGCAGAGGGGCTGGAAGTGTTTGTGTGTGCATAGTCTGTGAGTCTTAAAAACTTCTGAGTGATTCCAGGAAGAGGGAAGAGGCAGAGGGGGTGGAACTGTGTGTTTGTGTGCACAGGCTGTGAATTTTAGAAATGTCTAATTGAATCCAGAAAGAGGGACTAGGCAAAGGGTCTGGAAGTGTGTTTGTGTGCGCAGGCTGTGAATCTTAAAAACATCTGAGTGGCTCCAGGAAGAGGGAATAGGCAAAGGGTCTGGAAGTGTGCATCTGTGCACAAACCTGTGAGTTTTAAAAACGTCTGATTGAATCCAGGAAGAGGGAAGAGGCAAAGGGGCTGGAAGTGTGTGCTTGTGAACAGTCTGTGAGTCTTAAAAACATCTGAGTGACTCCAGGAAGAGGGAATAGGCAAGGGGGCTGGAAGTGTGCGTCTGTGCACAAAACTGTGAGTTTTAAAAACGTCTCATTGAATCCAGGAAGAGGGAAGAGGCAGAGGGACTGGAAGTGTGTTCTTGTGAACAGTCTGTGAGTCTTAAAAACATCTGAGTGGCTCCAGGAAGAGGGAATAGGCACAGGGGCTGGAAGTGTCTGGGTGCAGAGGATGTGAGACTTAAAAATTTCTGAGTGACTACAGAAAGAGGGAAGAGGCAGAGGGGCTGGACGTATGTGTGCGCACACAGGCTGTGAGTCTTAAAAACGTCTGAGTGACTCCAGGAAGAGGGAAAAGGCAAAGGGGCTGGAAGTATCTAAGTATTGATTTATTTATGTATCTTTTATGTATTGACTGTACACCGCCCCTAGTCCCTTTTGGGAGAGGGGGCGGTCTATAAATATGAATAAAAGTAAAGTAAAGTAAAAGTGTGTTCGTGTGCATAGGCTGTGATTCTTAAAAACATCTGAGTGACTCCAGGAAGAGGTCAGAGGCAGAGGGGCTGGAAGTTAGTGCACGTGCACAGGCTGTGAGTTTTAAAAACGGCTGACTGACTTCAGGAAGAGGGAAGAGGCAGAGGGACTGGAAGTGTGTGGTTGTGAAGAGTCTGTGAGTCTTAAAAATAGCTGAGTGGCTCCAAACAAGGAGGAGGAGCTTCCTGGAGGATGGCGGTCAGCCTCTGAGCTCCGTGTTTTCTCGGGGCTCTTTTTGACCTGGGCTGGGTGCTGCTGGCCCGTAGACGAGCTGGAGGACCACAAATCTACACAATGACCACCCTGGCTTATTTCTGGACCCTAGTGGTCCCCCAGGGTGGCCGGACGGCACAGAAAAGCGGAGAAAGTAAATCGAGCTTTGAAATGTGAAGTGAGCTGGGAAATGGCGGTCGGCGTTTTGGGCGCGTCGGCTTACTCCGGGGGGATTGCAGGCGTCGACGGCTGCTGGAGCTGTCGTCTTGGCGTTCTGATTCGATCTATTTGGCTGGCGTTTGCGGGCGTTTTTTACAAGCCACGACAGCTACGACAGCCTGAGGCAAGACCAACGACGCCCTGAGCGGTTAGTGTCGGGGACACGATGGCGTCCCATACGAGAGAAGGTGGAGGGAGGTGTTGGTGGCAGAGGCGGCCCGGAAGACCATCGGGGGGCTTTAAACATCAATCCCCCGACCCGCTGGACCCGCCGGGAGCCCCGAGCCTTCTAGAAGCCCAGTGGAGATCGTGGGAGGTTGGAGCTGGGCGTGAAACATCTGTTGTGAAACATCTGAGTCGCCGGGGATGTTGGATTTGTTGAGGGCGCCGGAGTGAATAACAGAGGCCTCCTGAAATGGTGCGGAGGCGACGCTGGAGCTTGAAAGGTGCACGGTGAGCCGCTGACACCCCCCCCCTCCCCATTAGGGATTGTTTACTTGCCTTCGTATAGACTCTGAGAACTCTTACCATCTGGGGCTTGGAAGAACTGTGGGGAACTATTTGAACTCCCCCCCCCCCTGCCGCTATGAATCATCTGCTCACCCTCTTATGGACTTTTAAGAACTGCCTAACCCCTACTATGGGCCCTATTTATTTTTAGCTACTTCTACCTATTTCTTTCTCCATCCCTCTTTTTCCCATTTTGTTATCTTGGTTGCCGTTCTGTTATGATTTTTACGGGTAGATTTATTTAACACCTCAGCACCCAGAATCCATCTTTAGCCCGGTGTATTTACTATTTATCATTTGTCATGTATGCGAGGTCTGACCTTATTTTATTGGGGGAATCCCCCCTCTCGCAGTTATGTCCTCCTGCCCTTTCTAGGACCCACCTCGAGGACGGGTTTATTAACCCAGAGAGGTGGAGGAAGCGCACATTGAGGGGTTTTTTAATAAATTCTTTTTTAAAAATTGTAAGGGGCTCTAGGGGTGGGGGTGGGGAATCGGTTAGGAGGGATGGTAGAGCCAGGCACTTAGGTGTGGTCGAAAGAGGAGGGAGTGGAGTGGGGGAGGAGAGGGAAGATAGCATTCCTGTTCAGGGCTCCTTAATACCAACGGTCGTGGGGAGGGGCAGGTGTGAGGACAATTTAAGAGCGCGTAGTCGGTTGGGAGACCGGGGCTTTTGGTCATTCCCGGTCGTTTGTACCAACCCCTGCATACTAGGTGGTCAGGATCTACAGACCCAAGGCCTGAGACTGCTGTTATGCAACGCGAGGTCCGTTGTCAATAAGGCCCCCCTCATCTACGATCTAATTTTGGAGGGGGAGCCGGACCTCGCCGGAATAACCGAGACCTGGTTGGACCACGAGGGAGGTTTACCCCTTGTGGAAATGTGCCCACCAGGTTATCGAGCATTTCACCAGCCTCGGGCCCAGGGAAGGGGCGGTGGGGTAGCAGTGATTATCCGGGAAGACTTAGAGCCGAGAGAGTTCACCGTGCCGCAGACATCCGGGTGTGAGTCCCTCGTCGTGAGATGGGGCCCAGGGAGGCAGTTGGGCCTGCTGATAGTATACCTGGCTCCTCGCTATACGTCAGCGGCCCTGCCCGAACTCCTTGAGCTGATCTCATCGGTGGCGGTTGAGACCCCCAAACTTTTAGTGATGGGGGATTTTAACCTGCCGTCGATGGGAGAAGCGTCTGAGGGGGTGCGGGAGTTCATGGCTTCCATGACAGCCATGGACCTGACCCAGTTAATTCAGGGCCCTACTCACGAGGGAGGCCACACCCTGGACCTGGTTTTTGTCTCTGGCCAGTGGCCGAGTGATCTGGGAATAGGGGATCTAGACATTATTCCCCTGTCATGGTCGGATCACTCACTTCTCCGGCTGGACTTCCCTGGTGCTACCCCCCGCCGCGAGGAGGCGGAACTGGAAGGTATTAGATGGTTCCGCCCCAAGCGCCTGATGGAACCAGATAGGTTCCAGACGGAACTTGGGCCACCTCCTGTGGACCTGACCCGCCCCCGGGTGGAGGACCTGGTAGACGCATGGAATAGTGCGACTGCCGGGGCCCTAGACCGGGTGGCGCCTTTGCGGCCTCTCCTGCGGCGACGAACCACCCTGGCACCTTGGTTTACCGAGGAGCTAAGGGTGATGAAACGCCACAAGAGACGCCTAGAGAGTCGTTGGAGATCCTCCCGTTCCGAATTTGACCGAGCACAGGTACGAGCATATTTGAAGACGTACCTCGTGGCATTAAGAGCGGCCAAACGTCAACATTGTGCCGCTCTTATTGCGTCTGCAGATAACCGCCCTGCCGCCCTGTTTCGGGTGACCCGCTCCCTCTTGTTTGAGAGACCACGGGAAGCCCCACTACAGGGCAGAGCAGAGGAGTTTGGGAAATATCTACAGGACAAAGTCGCTCAAATCCGGACGGGATGGGCCCCTTTCAGTGGTCCAGTAGAGACGCCCGTGGCGAGTCTTGAGGGACCGCTTTGGGAGGAGTTCGACTCGGTTGCCATCGAGGATTTGGACAGGTTGCGTGGACGTCTGCGACCCACCACATGTTTATTGGACCCGTGTCCCTCCTGGCTTGTACTGGCATCCTGGGAGGTTACGCGCGACTGGCTCCTGGGCCTGGTGAACGCCTCGTTGGGTGAGGGGTCCCTACCGGCCGCCTTGAAAGAGGCGGTGGTGAGGCTCCTGCTCAAGAAGCCTTCCCTGGACCCAACGGACCTAGTCAATTATCGTCCAGTCTCCAACCTTCCTTTTTTAGCGAAGGTTGTAGAGAGTGTGGTGGTACAGCAGTTCCCTCGTCACCTGGAGGAAAATGATTATCTAGACCCGCGCCAGTCCGGCTTCCGACCCGGGCACAGCACGGAGACGGCCTTGGTCGCATTGGTTGATGATCTCTGGAGGGCCAGAGATAGGGGTTGTTCCTCTATCCTGGTCCTATTAGATCTCTCGGCGGCGTTCGATACCATCGACCATGGTATCCTGTTGCACCGGCTAGAGGGGCTGGGAGTCAGGGGCACCGTTTTACGGTGGTTTGGCTCCTACCTCTCTGATCGGACGCAACGTGTGTTGGCAGGGGAGCAGAGTTCGACCCGGAGGCCACTCACATGTGGAGTGCCACAGGGATCGGTGCTCTCGCCTCTCCTGTTCAACACATATATGAAACCGCTGGGCGAGATCATCCGTGGTTTTGGGGTGGGATATCATCTGTATGCTGATGATACTCAGCTATACATTTCCACCCCGAACCACCCCAATGAGGCCGTCGAAATGATGTCCCGGTGTCTGGAGGCCGTACGGGTCTGGATGGATGGCAACCGACTAAAACTCAACCCTTCCAAGACGGAGTGGCTGTGGCTTCCGGCCTCCCGGTTCAACCAGGTGCTTCCATCTCTGGCCATTGGGGGCGTCCAACTAGCCCCCATGGAACAGGTGCGCAATTTGGGCGTCCTCCTAGATGCCCGGCTGTCCATGGATGACCATGTAACAGCCGTGGCAAGGGGGGCGTTCCATCAGGTCCGCCTGATGCGCCAATTGCGCCCCTTATTGGACCGGGATGCCCTACGCACAGTCACCCATGCGCTAGTGATGTCTCGCCTGGATTACTGCAATGCTCTCTACATGGGGCTTCCCTTGAGATGCACTCGGAGACTACAGTTGGTCCAGAACGCGGCCGCGCGGGTGATTATGGGGAGGACTAGATACTCCCCTGTAACACCTCTCCTGCGCGAGCTGCACTGGCTTCCTGTGGTCTACCGAGTGCGTTTCAAGGTTTTGATTATGATCTTCAAAGCGCTTCATGGCATAGGGCCTAGTTACATGCAGGATCGCATCCTGCCCCACACATCCCTACGACCAATTCGCTCACACAGAGAGGGACTTCTCCGGGTGCCGTCCGCCAAACAGTGCCGGGGGGCGACACCCAGGAGCAGAGCCTTCTCTGTGATGGGCCCAGCCCTGTGGAATGACCTCCCCCGTGACATCAGGATTACTTCCGATCTCCGCTCCTTCCGTGTACAGCTGAAGACCCACCTCTTTCAATTATCTGGCCTGGCTCAATCGTAATTTCTCTTATTCCTCCTAACTGTTTTTAAATTGTCTTTTAAACGTTAAATTTTTTAATTGCATATTGGGTTCTTACAATTGGGGTATTTTAATGCTGATTTTTAACTGTCTATATGATGTAATTTGTTACCTCCTCCGTGTCCGTGTCCGTGTATGTGTATGTGTCTTTTGTATGTATGTATGTCTATGTGTTTTTATACATCTTCTATGTTTTATATGCTCCATTGTACGCCGCCCCGAGTCCTACTTGGAAAGGGAGCGGCTAATAAATTCATATTATTATTATTATTATTATTATAGGAAGAGGGAATAGGCAAAGGGGCTGGAAGTGTGCGTCTGTGCACAATCCTGTGAGTTTTAAAAACGTCTGATTGAATCCAGGAAGAGGGAATAGGCAAAGGGGGTGGAAGTGTGTGGGTGCAGAGGCTGTGAGTCTTAAAAATGTCTGTGTGACTCCACTAAGAGTGAAGAGGCAGAGGGGCTGGAAGTGTTTGTTCGTGGACGCAGGCTGTGAGTTTTAAAAACGTCTGATTGAATCCAGGAAGAGGGAAGAGGCAGAGGGACTGAAAGTGTGTTCGTGTGCACAGGCTGTGAGTCTTAAACACGTCTTATTGAATCCAGGAAGAGGGAAGAGGCAGAGGGGATGTACGTGTGTGCGTGTGAACAGACTGTGAGTCTTAAAAACATCTGAGTGGCTCCACGAAGAGGGAAGAGGCAGAGGGGCTGTAAGTGTGTCTGTGTGTGCACAGGCTGTGAGTCTTAAAAACATCTGAGTGGCTCCAGGAAGAGGGAATAGGCAAAGGGTCTGGAAGTGTGCATCTGTGCACAAACCTGTGAGTTTTAAAAACGTCTGATTGAATCCAGGAAGAGGGAATAGGCAAAGGGGCTGGAAGTGTGTGCGTGTGAACTGTCTGTGAGTCTTAAAAACATCTGAGTGACTCCAGGAAGAGGGAATAGGCAAAGGGTCTGGAAGTGTACCTCTGTGCACAAACCTGTGAGTTTTAAAAACGTCTGATTGAATCCAGGAAGAGGGAATAGGCAAAGGGGGTGGAAGTGTGTGGGTGCAGAGGCTGTGAGTCTTAAAAATGTCTGTGTGACTCCACTAAGAGTGAAGAGGCAGAGGGGCTGGAAGTGTTTGTTCGTGGACGCAGGCTGTGAGTTTTAAAAACGTCTGATTGAATCCAGGAAGAGGGAAGAGGCAGAGGGACTGGAAGTGTGTTCGTGTGCACAGGCTGTGAGTCTTAAAAACGTCTGAGTGACTCCAGGAAGAGGGAAGAGGCAAGGGGCTGGAAGTGTGTGGATGCAGAGGCTATGAGTCTTAAAAACGTCTGAGTGAATACAGGAAGAGGGAAGAGGCACAGGGGCTGGAAGTGTCTGGGTGCAGAGGATGTGAGTCTTAAAAATTTCTGAGTGACTACAGGAAGAGGGAAGAGGCAGAGGGGCTGGAAGTGTGCGTCTGTGCACAAACCTGTGAGTTTAAAAAACGTCTGATTGAATCCAGGAAGAGGGAAGAGGCAGAGGGACTGGAAGTGTGTGGTTGTGAAGAGTCTGTGAGTCTTAAAAATAGCTGAGTGACTACAGGAAGAGGGAAGAGGCAGAGGGGCTGGAAGTGTGCGTCTGTGCACAAACCTGTGAGTTTTAAAAACGTCTGATTGAATCCAGGAAGAGGGAATAGGCAAAGGGGGTGGAAGTGTGTGGGTGCAGAGGCTGTGAGTCTTAAAAATGTCTGTGTGACTCCACTAAGAGTGAAGAGGCAGAGGGGCTGGAAGTGTTTGTTCGTGGACGCAGGCTGTGAGTTTTAAAAACGTCTGATTGAATCCAGGAAGAGGGAAGAGGCAGAGGGACTGAAAGTGTGTTCGTGTGCACAGGCTGTGAGTCTTAAACACGTCTTATTGAATCCAGGAAGAGGGAAGAGGCAGAGGGGATGTACGTGTGTGCGTGTGAACAGACTGTGAGTCTTAAAAACATCTGAGTGGCTCCACGAAGAGGGAAGAGGCAGAGGGGCTGTAAGTGTGTCTGTGTGTGCGCAGGCTGTGAGTCTTAAAAACATCTGAGTGACTCCAGGAAGAGGGAATAGGCAAAGGGTCTGGAAGGGTCTGAGTTTATGTTCGTGTACGCAGGCTGTGAGTCTTAAAAACGTCTGAGTGACTCCAGGAAGAGGGAAGAGGCAAGGGGCTGGAAGTGTGTGGATGCAGAGGCTATGAGTCTTAAAAACATCTAAGTGGCTCCAGGAAGAGGGAAGAGGCAAAGGGGCTGGAAGTGTGCGTCTGTGCACAAATGTCTGTGGCAAGGGGCTGGAAGTGTGTGGATGCAGAGGCTATGAGTCTTAAAAACATCTAAGTGGCTCCAGGAAGAGGGAAGAGGCAAAGGGGCTGGAAGTGTGCGTCTGTGCACAAATGTCTGTGTGACTCCACTAAGAGTGAAGAGGCAGAGGGGCTGGAAGTGTTTGTTCGTGGACGCAGGCTGTGAGTTTTAAAAACGTCTGATTGAATCCAGGAAGAGGGAAGAGGCAGAGGGACTGAAAGTGTGTTCGTGTGCACAGGCTGTGAGTCTTAAACACGTCTTATTGAATCCAGGAAGAGGGAAGAGGCAGAGGGGATGTACGTGTGTGCGTGTGAACAGACTGTGAGTCTTAAAAACATCTGAGTGGCTCCACGAAGAGGGAAGAGGCAGAGGGGCTGTAAGTGTGTCTGTGTGTGCGCAGGCTGTGAGTCTTAAAAACATCTGAGTGACTCCAGGAAGAGGGAATAGGCAAAGGGTCTGGAAGGGTCTGAGTTTATGTTCGTGTACGCAGGCTGTGAGTCTTAAAAACGTCTGAGTGGCTCCAGGAAGAGGGAAGAGGCAAAGGGGCTGGAAGTGTGCGTCTGTGCACAAATGTCTGTGGCAAGGGGCTGGAAGTGTGTGGATGCAGAGGCTATGAGTCTTAAAAACATCTAAGTGGCTCCAGGAAGAGGGAAGAGGCAAAGGGGCTGGAAGTGTGCGTCTGTGCACAAATGTCTGTGTGACTCCACTAAGAGTGAAGAGGCAGAGGGGCTGGAAGTGTTTGTTCGTGGACGCAGGCTGTGAGTTTTAAAAACGTCTGATTGAATCCAGGAAGAGGGAAGAGGCAGAGGGACTGAAAGTGTGTTCGTGTGCACAGGCTGTGAGTCTTAAACACGTCTTATTGAATCCAGGAAGAGGGAAGAGGCAGAGGGGATGTACGTGTGTGCGTGTGAACAGACTGTGAGTCTTAAAAACATCTGAGTGGCTCCACGAAGAGGGAAGAGGCAGAGGGGCTGTAAGTGTGTCTGTGTGTGCACAGGCTGTGAGTCTTAAAAACATCTGAGTGGCTCCAGGAAGAGGGAATAGGCAAAGGGTCTGGAAGTGTGCATCTGTGCACAAACCTGTGAGTTTTAAAAACGTCTGATTGAATCCAGGAAGAGGGAATAGGCAAAGGGGCTGGAAGTGTGTGCGTGTGAACTGTCTGTGAGTCTTAAAAACATCTGAGTGACTCCAGGAAGAGGGAATAGGCAAAGGGTCTGGAAGTGTACCTCTGTGCACAAACCTGTGAGTTTTAAAAACGTCTGATTGAATCCAGGAAGAGGGAATAGGCAAAGGGGGTGGAAGTGTGTGGGTGCAGAGGCTGTGAGTCTTAAAAATGTCTGTGTGACTCCACTAAGAGTGAAGAGGCAGAGGGGCTGGAAGTGTTTGTTCGTGGACGCAGGCTGTGAGTTTTAAAAACGTCTGATTGAATCCAGGAAGAGGGAAGAGGCAGAGGGACTGGAAGTGTGTTCGTGTGCACAGGCTGTGAGTCTTAAAAACGTCTGAGTGACTCCAGGAAGAGGGAAGAGGCAAGGGGCTGGAAGTGTGTGGATGCAGAGGCTATGAGTCTTAAAAACGTCTGAGTGAATACAGGAAGAGGGAAGAGGCACAGGGGCTGGAAGTGTCTGGGTGCAGAGGATGTGAGTCTTAAAAATTTCTGAGTGACTACAGGAAGAGGGAAGAGGCAGAGGGGCTGGAAGTGTGCGTCTGTGCACAAACCTGTGAGTTTAAAAAACGTCTGATTGAATCCAGGAAGAGGGAAGAGGCAGAGGGACTGGAAGTGTGTGGTTGTGAAGAGTCTGTGAGTCTTAAAAATAGCTGAGTGACTACAGGAAGAGGGAAGAGGCAGAGGGGCTGGAAGTGTGCGTCTGTGCACAAACCTGTGAGTTTTAAAAACGTCTGATTGAATCCAGGAAGAGGGAATAGGCAAAGGGGGTGGAAGTGTGTGGGTGCAGAGGCTGTGAGTCTTAAAAATGTCTGTGTGACTCCACTAAGAGTGAAGAGGCAGAGGGGCTGGAAGTGTTTGTTCGTGGACGCAGGCTGTGAGTTTTAAAAACGTCTGATTGAATCCAGGAAGAGGGAAGAGGCAGAGGGACTGAAAGTGTGTTCGTGTGCACAGGCTGTGAGTCTTAAACACGTCTTATTGAATCCAGGAAGAGGGAAGAGGCAGAGGGGATGTACGTGTGTGCGTGTGAACAGACTGTGAGTCTTAAAAACATCTGAGTGGCTCCACGAAGAGGGAAGAGGCAGAGGGGCTGTAAGTGTGTCTGTGTGTGCGCAGGCTGTGAGTCTTAAAAACATCTGAGTGACTCCAGGAAGAGGGAATAGGCAAAGGGTCTGGAAGGGTCTGAGTTTATGTTCGTGTACGCAGGCTGTGAGTCTTAAAAACGTCTGAGTGACTCCAGGAAGAGGGAAGAGGCAAGGGGCTGGAAGTGTGTGGATGCAGAGGCTATGAGTCTTAAAAACATCTAAGTGGCTCCAGGAAGAGGGAAGAGGCAAAGGGGCTGGAAGTGTGCGTCTGTGCACAAATGTCTGTGGCAAGGGGCTGGAAGTGTGTGGATGCAGAGGCTATGAGTCTTAAAAACATCTAAGTGGCTCCAGGAAGAGGGAAGAGGCAAAGGGGCTGGAAGTGTGCGTCTGTGCACAAATGTCTGTGTGACTCCACTAAGAGTGAAGAGGCAGAGGGGCTGGAAGTGTTTGTTCGTGGACGCAGGCTGTGAGTTTTAAAAACGTCTGATTGAATCCAGGAAGAGGGAAGAGGCAGAGGGACTGAAAGTGTGTTCGTGTGCACAGGCTGTGAGTCTTAAACACGTCTTATTGAATCCAGGAAGAGGGAAGAGGCAGAGGGGATGTACGTGTGTGCGTGTGAACAGACTGTGAGTCTTAAAAACATCTGAGTGGCTCCACGAAGAGGGAAGAGGCAGAGGGGCTGTAAGTGTGTCTGTGTGTGCGCAGGCTGTGAGTCTTAAAAACATCTGAGTGACTCCAGGAAGAGGGAATAGGCAAAGGGTCTGGAAGGGTCTGAGTTTATGTTCGTGTACGCAGGCTGTGAGTCTTAAAAACGTCTGAGTGGCTCCAGGAAGAGGGAAGAGGCAAAGGGGCTGGAAGTGTGCGTCTGTGCACAAATGTCTGTGGCAAGGGGCTGGAAGTGTGTGGATGCAGAGGCTATGAGTCTTAAAAACATCTAAGTGGCTCCAGGAAGAGGGAAGAGGCAAAGGGGCTGGAAGTGTGCGTCTGTGCACAAATGTCTGTGTGACTCCACTAAGAGTGAAGAGGCAGAGGGGCTGGAAGTGTTTGTTCGTGGACGCAGGCTGTGAGTTTTAAAAACGTCTGATTGAATCCAGGAAGAGGGAAGAGGCAGAGGGACTGAAAGTGTGTTCGTGTGCACAGGCTGTGAGTCTTAAACACGTCTTATTGAATCCAGGAAGAGGGAAGAGGCAGAGGGGATGTACGTGTGTGCGTGTGAACAGACTGTGAGTCTTAAAAACATCTGAGTGGCTCCACGAAGAGGGAAGAGGCAGAGGGGCTGTAAGTGTGTCTGTGTGTGCGCAGGCTGTGCGTCTTAAAAACATCTGAGTGGCTCCAGGAAGAGGGAATAGGCAAAGGGTCTGGAAGTGTGCATCTGTGCACAAACCTGTGAGTTTAAAAAACGTCTGATTGAATCCAGGAAGAGGGAATAGGCAAAGGGGCTGGAAGTGTGTGCGTGTGAACTGTTTGTGAGTCTTAAAAACATCTGAGTGACTCCAGGAAGAGGGAATAGGCAAAGGGTCTGGAAGTGTACCTCTGTGCACAAACCTGTGAGTTTTAAAAACGTCTGATTGAATCCAGGAAGAGGGAATAGGCAAAGGGGGTGGAAGTGTGTGGGTGCAGAGGCTGTGAGTCTTAAAAATGTCTGTGTGACTCCACTAAGAGTGAAGAGGCAGAGGGGCTGGAAGTGTTTGTTCGTGGACGCAGGCTGTGAGTTTTAAAAACGTCTGATTGAATCCAGGAAGAGGGAAGAGGCAGAGGGGCTGGAAGTGTTTGTTCGTGTGCACAGGCTGTGAGTTTTAAAAAGATCTAATTGAATCCAAGAAGAGGGAAGCGGCAGAGGGGCTGGACGTATGTTCGTGTGCACAGGCTGCGAGTCTTAAAAACATCTTATTGAATCCAGGATGAGGGAAGAGGCAGAGGGGCTGGAAGTTTATGTTCGTGTACGCAGGCTGTGAGTCTTAAAAACGTCTGAGTGACTCAAGGAAGAGGGAATAGGCAAAGGGTCTGGAAGTGTACCTCTGTGCACAAACCTGTGAGTTTTAAAAACGTCTGATTGAATCCAGGAAGAGGGAATAGGCAAAGGGGGTGGAAGTGTGTGGGTGCAGAGGCTGTGAGTCTTAAAAATGTCTGTGTGACTCCACTAAGAGTGAAGAGGCAGAGGGGCTGGAAGTGTTTGTTCGTGGACGCAGGCTGTGAGTTTTAAAAACGTCTGATTGAATCCAGGAAGAGGGAAGAGGCAGAGGGACTGGAAGTGTGTTCGTGTGCACAGGCTGTGAGTCTTAAAAATGTCTGAGTGACTCCAGGAAGAGGGAAGAGGCAAGGGGCTGGAAGTGTGTGGATGCAGAGGCTATGAGTCTTAAAAACGTCTGAGTGAATACAGGAAGAGGGAAGAGGCACAGGGGCTGGAAGTGTCTGGGTGCAGAGGATGTGAGTCTTAAAAATTTCTGAGTGACTACAGGAAGAGGGAAGAGGCACAGGGGCTGGAAGTGTGCGTCTGTGCACAAACCTGTGAGTTTTAAAAACGTCTGATTGAATCCAGGAAGAGGGAATAGGCAAAGGGGTTGGAAGTGTGTGGGTGCAGAGGCTGTGAGTCTTAAAAATGTCTGTGTGACTCCACTAAGAGTGAAGAGGCAGAGGGGCTGGAAGTGTTTGTTCGTGGACGCAGGCTGTGAGTTTTAAAAACGTCTGATTGAATCCAGGAAGAGGGAAGAGGCAGAGGCGACTGAAAGTGTGTTCGTGTGCACAGGCTGTGAGTCTTAAACACGTCTTATTGAATCCAGGAAGAGGGAGGAGGCAGAGGGGATGTACGTGTGTGCGTGTGAACAGACTGTGAGTCTTAAAAACATCTGAGTGGCTCCACGAAGAGGGAAGAGGCAGAGGGGCTGTAAGTGTTTCTGTGTGTGCGCAGGCTGTGAGTCTTAAAAACATCTGAGTGGCTCCAGGAAGAGGGAATAGGCAAAGGGTCTGGAAGTGTGCATCTGTGCACAAACCTGTGAGTTTAAAAAACGTCTGATTGAATCCAGGAAGAGGGAATAGGCAAAGGGGCTGGAAGTGTGTGCGTGTGAACTGTCTGTGAGTCTTAAAAACATCTGAGTGACTCCAGGAAGAGGGAATAGGCAAAGGGTCTGGAAGTGTACCTCTGTGCACAAACCTGTGAGTTTTAAAAACGTCTGATTGAATCCAGGAAGAGGGAATAGGCAAAGGGGGTGGAAGTGTGTGGGTGCAGAGGCTGTGAGTCTTAAAAATGTCTGTGTGACTCCACTAAGAGTGAAGAGGCAGAGGGGCTGGAAGTGTTTGTTCGTGGACGCAGGCTGTGAGTTTTAAAAACGTCTGATTGAATCCAGGAAGAGGGAAGAGGCAGAGGGACTGGAAGTGTGTTCGTGTGCACAGGCTGTGAGTCTTAAAAACGTCTGAGTGACTCCAGGAAGAGGGAAGAGGCAAGGGGCTGGAAGTGTGTGGATGCAGAGGCTATGAGTCTTAAAAACGTCTGAGTGAATACAGGAAGAGGGAATAGGCACAGGGGCTGGAAGTGTCTGGGTGCAGAGGATGTGAGTCTTAAAAATTTCTGAGTGACTACAGGAAGAGGGAAGAGGCAGAGGGGCTGGAAGTGTGCGTCTGTGCACAAACCTGTGAGTTTAAAAAACGTCTGATTGAATCCAGGAAGAGGGAAGAGGCAGAGGGACTGGAAGTGTGTGGTTGTGAAGAGTCTGTGAGTCTTAAAAATAGCTGAGTGGCTCCAGGAAGAGGGAATAGGCAAAGGGGCTGGAAGTGTGCGTCTGTGCACAATCCTGTGAGTTTTAAAAACGTCTGATTGAATCCAGGAAGAGGGAATAGGCAAAGGGGGTGGAAGTGTGTGGGTGCAGAGGCTGTGAGTCTTAAAAATGTCTGTGTGACTCCACTAAGAGTGAAGAGGCAGAGGGGCTGGAAGTGTTTGTTCGTGGACGCAGGCTGTGAGTTTTAAAAACGTCTGATTGAATCCAGGAAGAGGGAAGAGGCAGAGGGACTGAAAGTGTGTTCGTGTGCACAGGCTGTGAGTCTTAAACACGTCTTATTGAATCCAGGAAGAGGGAAGAGGCAGAGGGGATGTACGTGTGTGCGTGTGAACAGACTGTGAGTCTTAAAAACATCTGAGTGGCTCCACGAAGAGGGAAGAGGCAGAGGGGCTGTAAGTGTGTCTGTTTGTGCGCAGGCTGTGAGTCTTAAAAACATCTGAGTGGCTCCAGGAAGAGGGAATAGGCAAAGGGTCTGGAAGTGTGCATCTGTGCACAAACCTGTGAGTTTAAAAAACGTCTGATTGAATCCAGGAAGAGGGAATAGGCAAAGGGGCTGGAAGTGTGTGCGTGTGAACTGTCTGTGAGTCTTAAAAACATCTGAGTGACTCCAGGAAGAGGGAATAGGCAAAGGGTCTGGAAGTGTACCTCTGTGCACAAACCTGTGAGTTTTAAAAACGTCTGATTGAATCCAGGAAGAGGGAATAGGCAAAGGGGGTGGAAGTGTGTGGGTGCAGAGGCTGTGAGTCTTAAAAATGTCTGTGTGACTCCACTAAGAGTGAAGAGGCAGAGGGGCTGGAAGTGTTTGTTCGTGGACGCAGGCTGTGAGTTTTAAAAACGTCTGATTGAATCCAGGAAGAGGGAAGAGGCAGAGGGACTGGAAGTGTGTTCGTGTGCACAGGCTGTGAGTCTTAAAAACGTCTGAGTGACTCCAGGAAGAGGGAAGAGGCAAGGGGCTGGAAGTGTGTGGATGCAGAGGCTATGAGTCTTAAAAACGTCTGAGTGAATACAGGAAGAGGGAATAGGCACAGGGGCTGGAAGTGTCTGGGTGCAGAGGATGTGAGTCTTAAAAATTTCTGAGTGACTACAGGAAGAGGGAAGAGGCAGAGGGGCTGGAAGTGTGCGTCTGTGCACAAACCTGTGAGTTTAAAAAACGTCTGATTGAATCCAGGAAGAGGGAAGAGGCAGAGGGACTGGAAGTGTGTGGTTGTGAAGAGTCTGTGAGTCTTAAAAATAGCTGAGTGGCTCCAGGAAGAGGGAATAGGCAAAGGGGCTGGAAGTGTGCGTCTGTGCACAATCCTGTGAGTTTTAAAAACGTCTGATTGAATCCAGGAAGAGGGAATAGGCAAAGGGGGTGGAAGTGTGTGGGTGCAGAGGCTGTGAGTCTTAAAAATGTCTGTGTGACTCCACTAAGAGTGAAGAGGCAGAGGGGCTGGAAGTGTTTGTTCGTGGACGCAGGCTGTGAGTTTTAAAAACGTCTGATTGAATCCAGGAAGAGGGAAGAGGCAGAGGGACTGAAAGTGTGTTCGTGTGCACAGGCTGTGAGTCTTAAACACGTCTTATTGAATCCAGGAAGAGGGAAGAGGCAGAGGGGATGTACGTGTGTGCGTGTGAACAGACTGTGAGTCTTAAAAACATCTGAGTGGCTCCACGAAGAGGGAAGAGGCAGAGGGGCTGTAAGTGTGTCTGTGTGTGCGCAGGCTGTGAGTCTTAAAAACATCTGAGTGGCTCCAGGAAGAGGGAATAGGCAAAGGGTCTGGAAGTGTGCATCTGTGCACAAACCTGTGAGTTTAAAAAACGTCTGATTGAATCCAGGAAGAGGGAATAGGCAAAGGGGCTGGAAGTGTGTGCGTGTGAACTGTCTGTGAGTCTTAAAAACATCTGAGTGACTCCAGGAAGAGGGAATAGGCAAAGGGTCTGGAAGTGTACCTCTGTGCACAAACCTGTGAGTTTTAAAAACGTCTGATTGAATCCAGGAAGAGGGAATAGGCAAAGGGGGTGGAAGTGTGTGGGTGCAGAGGCTGTGAGTCTTAAAAATGTCTGTGTGACTCCACTAAGAGTGAAGAGGCAGAGGGGCTGGAAGTGTTTGTTCGTGGACGCAGGCTGTGAGTTTTAAAAACGTCTGATTGAATCCAGGAAGAGGGAAGAGGCAGAGGGACTGGAAGTGTGTTCGTGTGCACAGGCTGTGAGTCTTAAAAACGTCTGAGTGACTCCAGGAAGAGGGAAGAGGCAAGGGGCTGGAAGTGTGTGGATGCAGAGGCTATGAGTCTTAAAAACGTCTGAGTGAATACAGGAAGAGGGAATAGGCACAGGGGCTGGAAGTGTCTGGGTGCAGAGGATGTGAGTCTTAAAAATTTCTGAGTGACTACAGGAAGAGGGAAGAGGCAGAGGGGCTGGAAGTGTGCGTCTGTGCACAAACCTGTGAGTTTTAAAAACGTCTGATTGAATCCAGGAAGAGGGAATAGGCAAAGGGGGTGGAAGTGTGTGGGTGCAGAGGCTGTGAGTCTTAAAAATGTCTGTGTGACTCCACTAAGAGTGAAGAGGCAGAGGGGCTGGAAGTGTTTGTTCGTGGACGCAGGCTGTGAGTTTTAAAAACGTCTGATTGAATCCAGGAAGAGGGAAGAGGCAGAGGGACTGAAAGTGTGTTCGTGTGCACAGGCTGTGAGTCTTAAACACGTCTTATTGAATCCAGGAAGAGGGAAGAGGCAGAGGGGATGTACGTGTGTGCGTGTGAACAGACTGTGAGTCTTAAAAACATCTGAGTGGCTCCACGAAGAGGGAAGAGGCAGAGGGGCTGTAAGTGTGTCTGTGTGTGCGCAGGCTGTGAGTCTTAAAAACATCTGAGTGACTCCAGGAAGAGGGAATAGGCAAAGGGTCTGGAAGGGTCTGAGTTTATGTTCGTGTACGCAGGCTGTGAGTCTTAAAAACGTCTGAGTGACTCCAGGAAGAGGGAAGAGGCAAGGGGCTGGAAGTGTGTGGATGCAGAGGCTATGAGTCTTAAAAACATCTAAGTGGCTCCAGGAAGAGGGAAGAGGCAAAGGGGCTGGAAGTGTGCGTCTGTGCACAAATGTCTGTGGCAAGGGGCTGGAAGTGTGTGGATGCAGAGGCTATGAGTCTTAAAAACATCTAAGTGGCTCCAGGAAGAGGGAAGAGGCAAAGGGGCTGGAAGTGTGCGTCTGTGCACAAATGTCTGTGTGACTCCACTAAGAGTGAAGAGGCAGAGGGGCTGGAAGTGTTTGTTCGTGGACGCAGGCTGTGAGTTTTAAAAACGTCTGATTGAATCCAGGAAGAGGGAAGAGGCAGAGGGACTGAAAGTGTGTTCGTGTGCACAGGCTGTGAGTCTTAAACACGTCTTATTGAATCCAGGAAGAGGGAAGAGGCAGAGGGGATGTACGTGTGTGCGTGTGAACAGACTGTGAGTCTTAAAAACATCTGAGTGGCTCCACGAAGAGGGAAGAGGCAGAGGGGCTGTAAGTGTGTCTCTGTGTGCGCAGGCTGTGCGTCTTAAAAACATCTGAGTGGCTCCAGGAAGAGGGAATAGGCAAAGGGTCTGGAAGTGTGCATCTGTGCACAAACCTGTGAGTTTAAAAAACGTCTGATTGAATCCAGGAAGAGGGAATAGGCAAAGGGGCTGGAAGTGTGTGCGTGTGAACTGTCTGTGAGTCTTAAAAACATCTGAGTGACTCCAGGAAGAGGGAATAGGCAAAGGGTCTGGAAGTGTACCTCTGTGCACAAACCTGTGAGTTTTAAAAACGTCTGATTGAATCCAGGAAGAGGGAATAGGCAAAGGGGGTGGAAGTGTGTGGGTGCAGAGGCTGTGAGTCTTAAAAATGTCTGTGTGACTCCACTAAGAGTGAAGAGGCAGAGGGGCTGGAAGTGTTTGTTCGTGGACGCAGGCTGTGAGTTTTAAAAACGTCTGATTGAATCCAGGAAGAGGGAAGAGGCAGAGGGGCTGGAACTGTTTGTTCGTGTGCACAGGCTGTGAGTTTTAAAAAGATCTAATTGAATCCAAGAAGAGGGAAGCGGCAGAGGGGCTGGACGTATGTTCGTGTGCACAGGCTGCGAGTCTTAAAAACATCTTATTGAATCCAGGATGAGGGAAGAGGCAGAGGGGCTGGAAGTTTATGTTCGTGTACGCAGGCTGTGAGTCTTAAAAATGTCTGAGTGACTCCAGGAAGAGGGAAGAGGCAAGGGGCTGGAAGTGTGTGGATGCAGAGGCTATGAGTCTTAAAAACATCTAAGTGGCTCCAGGAAGAGGGAAGAGGCAAAGGGGCTGGAAGTGTGCGTCTGTGCACAAATGTCTGTGTGACTCCACTAAGAGTGAAGAGGCAGAGGGGCTGGAAGTGTTTGTTCGTGGACGCAGGCTGTGAGTTTTAAAAACGTCTGATTGAATCCAGGAAGAGGGAAGAGGCAGAGGGACTGAAAGTGTGTTCGTGTGCACAGGCTGTGAGTCTTAAACACGTCTTATTGAATCCAGGAAGAGGGAAGAGGCAGAGGGGATGTACGTGTGTGCGTGTGAACAGACTGTGAGTCTTAAAAACATCTGAGTGGCTCCACGAAGAGGGAAGAGGCAGAGGGGCTGTAAGTGTGTCTGTTTGTGTGCAGGCTGTGAGTCTTAAAAACATCTGAGTGGCTCCAGGAAGAGGGAATAGGCAAAGGGTCTGGAAGTGTGCATCTGTGCACAAACCTGTGAGTTTAAAAAACGTCTGATTGAATCCAGGAAGAGGGAATAGGCAAAGGGGCTGGAAGTGTGTGCGTGTGAACTGTCTGTGAGTCTTAAAAACATCTGAGTGACTCCAGGAAGAGGGAATAGGCAAAGGATCTGGAAGTGTACCTCTGTGCACAAACCTGTGAGTTTTAAAAACGTCTGATTGAATCCAGGAAGAGGGAATAGGCAAAGGGCGTGGAAGTGTGTGGGTGCAGAGGCTGTGAGTCTTAAAAATGTCTGTGTGACTCCACTAAGAGTGAAGAGGCAGAGGGGCTGGAAGTGTTTGTTCGTGGACGCAGGCTGTGAGTTTTAAAAACATCTGATTGAATCCAGGAAGAGGGAAGAGGCAGAGGGACTGGAAGTGTGTTCGTGTGCACAGGCTGTGAGTTTTAAAAACATCTGATTGAATCCAAGAAGAGGGAAGCGGCAGAGGAGCTGGACGTATGTTCGTGTGCACAGGCTGCGAGTCTGAAAAACATCTTATTGAATCCAGGATGAGGGAAGAGGCAGAGGGGCTGGAAGTTTATGTTCGTGTACGCAGGCTGTGAGTCTTAAAAACGTCTGAGTGACTCCAGGAAGAGGGAAGAGGCAAGGGGCTGGAAGTGTGTGGATGCAGAGGCTATGAGTCTTAAAAACATCTGAGTGGCTCCAGGAAGAGGGAAGAGGCAAAGGGGCTGGAAGTGTGCGTCTGTGCACAATCCTGTGAGTTTTAAAAACGTCTCATTGAATCCAGGAAGAGGAAAGAGTCAATGGGGCTGGAAGTGTGTGTGTGTGTGTGCACAGGCTGTGAGTTTTAAAAACATCTTATTGAATCCAGGAAGATGGAAGAGGCAGAGGGACTGGAAGTGTAGTGCGTTTGCACAGGCTGTGAGTCTCAAAAACATCTGAGTGACTCCAGGAGGAGGGAAGAGGCAGAGGGACTGGAAGTGTGTGTGTGTGTGCACAGGCTATGAGGCTTGAAAACGTTCGATTGAATCCAGGAAGAGGCAGAGGGGCTGGAAGTGTGTGTGTGTGTGCAGAGACTGTGAGTTTTAAAAACGTCTGGTTGAATCTAGGGAGAGGGAATAGGCAAAGGGGATGGAAGTGTGTGGGTGCAGAGGCTGTGAGTCTTAAAAATGTCTGTGTGAATCCAGGAAGAGGGAAGAGGCAGAGGGACTGGAAGTGTGGTTGTGTGCGCACAGGCTGTGAGGCTAAAAAACGTTCGATTGAATCCAGGAAGAGGCAAAGGGGCTGGAAGTGTATTCTTGTGCAAAGGCTGCGAGTCTTAAAAACATCTGAGTGACTCCAAGTAGAGGGGAGAGGCAGACGGGCTGGAAGTGTATGGGTGCAGAGGCTGTGAGTCTTAAAAACTTCGGGGTGACTACAGGAAGAGTGAAGAGGCAAAGGGCTGGAACTGTGTGGGTGCAAAGGCTGTGAGTCTTAAAAATGTCTGTTTTAATCCAGGAATAGGGAAGTGGCAGAGGGACTGGAAGTGTCGTCCGTGTGCACAGGCTTTGAGTCTTAAAAACGTCTGAGTGACTCAAGGAACAGGTAAGTGGCAGAGGGACTTGAAGTGTGTTCGTGTGCACAGACTGTGGGTATTAAAAACATCTGAGTGTCTCAAGGAAGAGGGAATAGGCAAAGGGGATGGAAGTGTGCGTCTGTGCACAAACCTGTGAGTTTTAAAAACGTCTGATTGAATCCAGGAATAGGGAAGAGGCAAAGGGGCTGGAAGTGTGTGGGTGCAGAGGATGTGAGTTTTAAAAGCTTCTGAGTGACTCCAGGAAGAGGGAAGAGGCAAGGGGCTGGAAGTGTGTGGATGCAGAGGCTATGAGTCTTAAAAACGTCTGAGTGAATCCAGGAAGATGGAAGAGGCAGAGGGGCTGGAAGTGTGTGTGGGCGCACAGGCTGTGAGTTTTAAAAACGTCTGATTGAATCAAGGAACAGGGAATAGGCAAAGGGGATGGAAGTGTGTGGGTGCAGAGGCTATGAGTCTTAAAAATGTCTGTGTGAATCCAGGAAGAGGGAAGAGGCAGAGGGACTGGAAGTTTGTGTGTGCGCGCACAGGCTGTGAGGCTTAAAAGCTTTCGATTGAATCCAGGAAGAGGGAAGAGGCAGAGGGGCTGGACGTATGTGTGCGCACACAGGCTGTGAGTCTTAAAAACGTCTGAGTGACTCCAGGAAGAGGGAAAAGGCAAAGGGGCTGGAAGTATCTAAGTATTGATTTATTTATGTATCTTTTATGTATTGACTGTACACCGCCCCTAGTCCCTTTTGGGAGAGGGGGCGGTCTATAAATATGAATAAAAGTAAAGTAAAGTAAAAGTGTGTTCGTGTGCATAGGCTGTGATTCTTAAAAACATCTGAGTGACTCCAGGAAGAGGTCAGAGGCAGAGGGGCTGGAAGTTAGTGCACGTGCACAGGCTGTGAGTTTTAAAAACGGCTGACTGACTTCAGGAAGAGGGAAGAGGCAGAGGGACTGGAAGTGTGTGGTTGTGAAGAGTCTGTGAGTCTTAAAAATAGCTGAGTGGCTCCAGGAAGAGGGAATAGGCAAAGGGGCTGGAAGTGTGCGTCTGTGCACAATCCTGTGAGTTTTAAAAACGTCTCATTGAATCCAGGAACAGGAAAGAGTCAGAGGGGCTGGAAGTGTGTGTGTGTGTGTGTGTGCACAGGCTGTGAGTTTTAAAAACGTCTGATTGAATCCAGGAAGAGGGAATAGGCAGAGGGACTGGAAGTGTGTGGGTGCAGAGGATGTGAGTCTTAAAAACTTCTGACTGACTACAGGAAGAGGCAGAGGGGCTGGAAGTGTGTGCGTGTGTACAGGTTGTTTCTCTTAAAAATGTGTGAGTGACTCCAGGAATAGGGAACAGGCAGAGGGGCTGGAAGTGTTTGTGGGTGCATAGTCTGTGAGTCTTAAAAACTTCTGAGTGATTCCAGGAAGAGGGAAGAAGCAGAGGGGGTGGAACTGTGTGTTTGTGTGCACAGGCTGTGAATTTTAGAAATGTCTAATTGAATCCAGAAAGAGGGACTAGGCAAAGGGTCTGGAAGTGTGTTTGTGTGCGCAGGCTGTGAGTCTTAAAAACATCTGAGTGACTCCAGGAAGAGGGAATAGGCAAGGGGGCTGGAAGTGTGCGTCTGTGCACAAAGCTGTGAGTTTTAAAAACGTCTCATTGAATCCAGGAAGAGGGAAGAGGCAGAGGGACTGGAAGTGTGTTCTTGTGAACAGTCTGTGAGTCTTAAAAACATCTGAGTGACTCCAGGAAGAGGGAATAGGCAAGGGGGCTGGAAGTGTGCGTCTGTGCACAAAGCTGTGAGTTTTAAAAACGTCTCATTGAATCCAGGAAGAGGGAATAGGCACAGGGGCTGGAAGTGTCTGGGTGCAGAGGATGTGAGACTTAAAAATTTCTGAGTGACTACAGAAAGAGGGAAGAGGCAGAGGGGCTGGACGTATGTGTGCGCACACAGGCTGTGAGTCTTAAAAACGTCTGAGTGACTCCAGGAAGAGGGAAAAGGCAAAGGGGCTGGAAGTATCTAAGTATTGATTTATTTATGTATCTTTTATGTATTGACTGTACACCGCCCCTAGTCCCTTTTGGGAGAGGGGGCGGTCTATAAATATGAATAAAAGTAAAGTAAAGTAAAAGTGTGTTCGTGTGCATAGGCTGTGATTCTTAAAAACATCTGAGTGACTCCAGGAAGAGGTCAGAGGCAGAGGGGCTGGAAGTTAGTGCACGTGCAGAGGCTGTGAGTTTTAAAAACGGCTGACTGACTTCAGGAAGAGGGAAGAGGCAGAGGGACTGGAAGTGTGTGGTTGTGAAGAGTCTGTGAGTCTTAAAAATAGCTGAGTGGCTCCAGGAAGAGGGAATAGGCAAAGGGGCTGGAAGTGTGCGTCTGTGCACAATCCTGTGAGTTTTAAAAACGTCTCATTGAATCCAGGAAGAGGAAAGAGTCAGAGGGGCTGGAAGTGTGTGTGTGTGTGTGTGCACAGGCTGTGAGTTTTAAAAACATCTTATTGAATCCAGGAAGAGGGAAGAGGCAGAGGGACTGGAAGTGTAGTGCGTTTGCACAGGCTGTGAGTCTCAAAAACATCTGAGTGACTCCAGGAGGAGGGAAGAGGCAGAGGGACTGGAAGTGTGTGTGTGTGTGTGCACAGGCTATGAGGCTTGAAAACGTTCGATTGAATCCAGGAAGAGGCAGAGGGGCTGGAAGTGTGTGTGTGTGTGCAGAGACTGTGAGTTTTAAAAACGTCTGATTGAATCTAGGGAGAGGGAATGGGCAAAGGGGATGGAAGTATGTGTGTGCACAGGCTGTGAGTCTTAAAAACATCTGAGTGGCTCCAGGAAGAGGGAATAGGCAAAGGGACTGGAAGTGTGCATTTGTGCACAAACCTGTGAGTTTAAAAAACGTCTGATTGAATCCAGGAAGAGGGAAGAGGCAGAGGGACTGGAAGTGTGTGGTTGTAAACAGTCTGTGAGTCTTAAAAACATCTGAGTGGCTCCAGGAAGAGGGAAGAGGCAGAGGGACTGGAAGTGTGTGGTTGTAAACAGTCTGTGAGTCTTAAAAACATCTGAGTGGCTCCAGGAAGAGGGAATAGGCAAAGGGTCTGGAAGTGTGCCTCTGTGCACAAACCTGTGAGATTTAAAAACGTCTGATTGAATCCAGGAAGAGGGAAGAGGCAGAGGGACTGGAAGTGTGTGGGTGCAGAGGATGTGAGTCTTAAAAATTTCTGAGTGACTACAGGAAGAGGGAAGAGGCAAAGGGTCTGGAAGTGTGCCTCTGTGCACAAACCTGTGAGATTTAAAAACGTCTGATTGAGTCCAGGAAGAGGGAATAGGCAAAGGGGGTGGAAGTGTGTGGGTGCAGAGGCTGTAAGTCTTAAAAATGTCTGTGTGACTCCACTAAGAGTGAAGAGGCAGAGGGGCTGGAAGTGTTTGTTCGTGGACGCAGGCTGTGAGTTTTAAAAACGTCTGATTGAATCCAGGAAGAGGGAAGAGGCAGAGGGACTGAAAGTGTGTTCGTGTGCACAGGCTGTGAGTCTTAAACACGTCTTATTGAATCCAGGAAGAGGGAAGAGGCAGAGGGGATGGACGTGTGTGCGTGTGAACAGACTGTGAGTCTTAAAAACATCTGAGTGGCTCCAGGAAGAGGGAAGAGGCAGAGGGGATGTAAGTGTGTCTGTGTGTGCACAGGCTGTGAGTCTTATTAACATCTGAGTGGCTCCAGGAAGAGGGAAGAGGCAGAGGGACTGGAAGTGTGTGGTTGTGAAGAGTCTGTGAGTCTTAAAAATAGCTGAGTGGCTCCAGGAAGAGGGAATAGGCAAAGGGGCTGGAAGTGTGCGTCTGTGCACAATCCTGTGAGTTTTAAAAACGTCTCATTGAATCCAGGAAGAGGAAAGAGTCAGAGGGGCTGGAAGTGTGTGTGTGTGTGTGCACAGGCTGTGAGTTTTAAAAACATCTTATTGAATCCAGGAAGAGGGAAGAGGCAGAGGGACTGGAAGTGTAGTGCGTTTGCACAGGCTGTGAGTCTCAAAAACATCTGAGTGACTCCAGGAGGAGGGAAGAGGCAGAGGGACTGGAAGTGTGTGTGTGTGTGCACAGGCTATGAGGCTTGAAAACGTTCGATTGAATCCAGGAAGAGGCAGAGGGGCTGGAAGTGTGTGTGTGTGTGCAGAGACTGTGAGTTTTAAAAACGTCTGATTGAATCTAGGGAGAGGGAATAGGCAAAGGGGATGGAAGTATGTGTGTGCACAGGCTGTGAGTCTTAAAAACATCTGAGTGGCTCCAGGAAGAGGGAATAGGGAAAGGGACTGGAAGTGTGCATTTGTGCACAAACCTGTGAGTTTAAAAAACGTCTGATTGAATCCAGGAAGAGGGAAGAGGCAGAGGGACTGGAAGTGTGTGGTTGTAAACAGTCTGTGAGTCTTAAAAACATCTGAGTGGCTCCAGGAAGAGGGAATAGGCAAAGGGTCTGGAAGTGTGCCTCTGTGCACAAACCTGTGAGATTTAAAAACGTCTGATTGAATCCAGGAAGAGGGAAGAGGCAGAGGGACTGGAAGTGTGTGGGTGCAGAGGATGTGAGTCTTAAAAATTTCTGAGTGACTACAGGAAGAGGGAAGAGGCAAAGGGTCTGGAAGTGTGCCTCTGTGCACAAACCTGTGAGATTTAAAAACGTCTGATTGAGTCCAGGAAGAGGGAATAGGCAAAGGGGGTGGAAGTGTGTGGGTGCAGAGGCTGTAAGTCTTAAAAATGTCTGTGTGACTCCACTAAGAGTGAAGAGGCAGAGGGGCTGGAAGTGTTTGTTCGTGGACGCAGGCTGTGAGTTTTAAAAACGTCTGATTGAATCCAGGAAGAGGGAAGAGGCAGAGGGACTGAAAGTGTGTTCGTGTGCACAGGCTGTGAGTCTTAAACACGTCTTATTGAATCCAGGAAGAGGGAAGAGGCAGAGGGGATGGACGTGTGTGCGTGTGAACAGACTGTGAGTCTTAAAAACATCTGAGTGGCTCCAGGAAGAGGGAAGAGGCAGAGGGGATGTAAGTGTGTCTGTGTGTGCACAGGCTGTGAGTCTTATTAACATCTGAGTGGCTCCAGGAAGAGGGAATAGGCAAAGGGACTGGAAGTGTGCATTTGTGCACAAACCTGTGAGTTTAAAAAACGTCTGATTGAATCCAGGAAGAGGGAATAGGCAAAGGGGCTGGAAGTGTGTGCGTGTGAACAGTCTGTGAGTCTTAAAAACATCTGAGTGACTCCAGGAAGAGGGAAGAGGCAAAGGGTCTGGAAGTGTGCCTCTGTGCACAAACCTGTGAGTTTTAAAAACGTCTGATTGAATCCAGGAAGAGGGAATAGGCAAAGGGGCTGGAAGTGTGTGGGTGCAGAGGCTGTGAGTTTTAAAAATGTCTGTGTGACTCCACTAAGAGTGAAGAGGCAGAGGGGCTGGAAGTGTTTGTTCGTGGACGCAGGCTGTGAGTCTTAAAAACGTCTGAGTGACTCCAGGAAGAGGGAAGAGGCAAGGGGCTGGTGGTCTGTGGATGCAGAGGCTATGAGTCTTAAAAACGTCTGAGTGGCTCCAGGAAGAGGGAAGAGATAAGGGGCTGGAAGTGTGTGGGTGCAGAGGCTGTGAGTCTTCAAAATGTCTGTGGTAATCCAGGAAGAGGGACGAGGCAGAGGGACTGGAAGTGTAGTGTGTGTGCACAGGCTGTGAGTCTTAAAAACTACTGAGTGACTCCAGGAAGAGGGAAGAGTGAGAGGGGCTGTAAGTGTGTTCGTGTGCACAGGCTGTGAGTCTTAAAAACATCTGAGTGACTCCAGGAAGTGTGAAGAGGCAGAGGTGCTGGAAGTGTGTGCGTGTGAACAGTCTGTGAGTCTTAAAAAATCTGAGTGACTCCAGGAAGAGGGAATAGGCAAAGGGTCTGGAAGTGTGCCTCTGTGCACAAACCTGTGAGTTTTGAAAACGTCTGATTGAATCCAGGATGAGGGAATAGGCAAAGGGGCTGGAAGTGTATGGGTACAGAGGCTGTGAGTCTTAAAAACGTCTGATTGAATCCAGGAAGAGGGAATAGGCAAAGGGGCTGGATGTGTGTGTTTCTGTGCACAGGCTGTGAGTTTTAAAAACGTCTAACTGAATCCAGGAAGAGGGAATAGGCAAATGGGCTGGAGGTGTGTTCGTGTGCACAGGGTGCGAGTCTTAGAAACATCTGAGTGACTCCAGGAAGAGGGAAGAGGCAGATGGGCTGAATGTGTGTGTTTCTGTGCACAGGCTGTGAGTTTTAAAAACTTCTTATTGAATCCAGGAAGAGGGAAGAGGCAGAGGGGCTGGAAGTGTATGGGTGCAGAGGCTGTGAGTCTTAAAAACTTTTGAGTGACTCCAGGAAGAGGGAAGAGGCAAGGGGCTGGAGGTCTGTGGATGCAGAGGCTATGAGTCTTAAAAACGTCTGAGTGACTCCAGGAAGAGGGAAGAGGCAAGGGGCTGGAAGTGTGTGGGTGCAGAGGCTGTGAGTCTTCAAAATGTCTGTGGCAATCCAGGAAGAGGGAAGAGGCAGAGGGGCTGGAAGTGTGTGCGTATGCACAGGCTGTGAGTCTTAAAAACTACTGAGTGACTCCAGGAAGAGGGAAGAGGGAGAGGGGCTGTAAGTGTGTTCTTGTGCACAGGCTGTGAGTCTTAAAAACATCTGAGTGACTCCAGGAAGTGTGAAGAGGCAGAGGTGCTGGAAGTGTGTTTGTGCGTACAGGCTGTGAGTTTTAAAAACGTCTGATTGAATCCAGGAAGTGGGAAGAGGCAAGGGGCTGGAAGTGTGTGGATGCAGAGGCTATGAGTCTTAAAAATGTCTGTGGTAATCCAGGAAAGAGGTAAGAGGCAGAAGGACTTGAAGTGTGTGCGTGTGCACAGGCTCTGAGTCTTAAAAACATTTGAGTGACTACAGGAAGAGGGAAGAGGCAGGGGCTGGAAGTGTGTGCGTGTGCACAGGCTGTGAGTCTTAAAAACGTTTCATTGAATCCAGGAAGAGGGAAGCGGCAGAGGGGCTGGAAGTATCTGTGTGCGCACAGGCTGTGAGTCTTAAAATGTCTTATTGAATCCAGGAAGAGGGAAGAGGCAGAGGGGCTGGAAGTGTGAACAGGCTGTGAGTCTTAAAAACGTCTGAGTGACTCCAGGAAGAGGGAAGAGGGAGAGGGGCTTGAAGTTTGTGTGTGTGCGCAGGCTGCGAGTCTTAAAAACATCTGAGTGTCTCCAGGAAGAAGGAAGACTCAGAGGGGCTGGAAGTGTGTGTGTATGTGCACAGGCTGTGAGTCTTAAAAACATCTGAGTGACTCCAGGAAGAGGGAGGAGGCACAGGGGCTGGAAGTGTGAGGGTGCAGAGGCTGTGAGTCTTAAAAATGTCTGAGTGACTACAGGAAGAGGGAAGAGGCAAAGGGTCTGGAAGTGTGCCTCTGTGCACAAACCTGTGAGATTTAAAAACGTCTGATTGAGTCCAGGAAGAGGGAATAGGCAAAGGGGGTGAAAGTGTGTGGGTGCAGAGGCTGTAAGTCTTAAAAATGTCTGTGTGACTCCACTAAGAGTGAAGAGGCAGAGGGGCTGGAAGTGTTTGTTCGTGGACGCAGGCTGTGAGTTTTAAAAACGTCTGATTGAATCCAGGAAGAGGGAAGAGGCAGAGGGACTGAAAGTGTGTTCGTGTGCACAGGCTGTGAGTCTTAAACACGGCTTATTGAATCCAGGAAGAGGGAAGAGGCAGAGGGGATGGACGTGTGTCCGTGTGAAGAGACTGTGAGTCTTAAAAACATCTGAGTGGCTCCAGGAAGAGGGAAGAGGCAGAGGGGATGTAAGTGTGTCTGTGTGTGAACAGTCTGTGAGTCTTAAAAACATCTGAGTGACTCCAGGAAGAGGGAATAGGCAAAGGGTCTGGAAGTGTGCCTCTGTGCACAAACCTGTGAGTTTTAAAAACGTCTGATTGAATCCAGGAAGAGGGAAGAGGCAGAGGGACTGGAAGTGTGTGGTTGTAAACAGTCTGTGAGTCTTAAAAACATCTGAGTGGCTCCAGGAAGAGGGAATAGGCAAAGGGTCTGGAAGTGTGCCTCTGTGCACAAACCTGTGAGATTTAAAAACGTCTGATTGAATCCAGGAAGAGGGAAGAGGCAGAGGGACTGGAAGTGTGTGGGTGCAGAGGATGTGAGTCTTAAAAATTTCTGAGTGACTACAGGAAGAGGGAAGAGGCAAAGGGTCTGGAAGTGTGCCTCTGTGCACAAACCTGTGAGATTTAAAAACGTCTGATTGAGTCCAGGAAGAGGGAATAGGCAAAGGGGGTGGAAGTGTGTGGGTGCAGAGGCTGTGAGTCTTAAAAATGTCTGTGTGAATCCAGGAAGAGGGAAGAGGCAGAGGGACTGGAAGTGTGTGTGTGTGCGCACAGGCTGTGAGGCTTAAAAACGTTCGATTGTATCCAGGAAAAGGGACGAGGCAGAGGGGCTGGAAGTGTGTATGTGTGTGCCCAGGCTGTGAGTTTTGAAAACGTCTGATTGAATCCAGGATGAGGGAATAGGCAAAGGGGCTGGAAGTGTGTTCGTGTGCACAGGCTGTGAGTCTTAAAAACATCTGAGTGGCTCCAGGAAGAGGGAAGAGGCAGAGGGGATGTAAATGTGTCTGTGTGTGCGCAGGCTGTGAGTCTTAAAAACATCTGAGTGGCTCCAGGAAGAGGGAATAGGCAAAGGGTCTGGAAGTGTGCATTTGTGCACAAACCTGTGAGTTTAAAAAACGTCTGATTGAATCCAGGAAGAGGGAATAGGCAAAGGGGCTGGAAGTGTGTGCGTGTGAACAGTCTGTGAGTCTTAAAAACATCTGAGTGACTCCAGGAAGAGGGAATAGGCAAAGGGTCTGGAAGTGTGCCTCTGTGCACAAACCTGTGAGTTTTGAAAACGTCTGATTGAATCCAGGATGAGGGAATAGGCAAAGGGGCTGGAAGTGTATGGGTACAGAGGCTGTGAGTCTTAAAAACGTCTGATTGAATCCAGGAAGAGGGAATAGGCAAAGGGGCTGGATGTGTGTGTTTCTGTGCACAGGCTGTGAGTTTTAAAAACGTCTAACTGAATCCAGGAAGAGGGAATAGGCAAATGGGCTGGAAGTGTGTTCGTGTGCACAGGGTGCGAGTCTTAGAAACATCTGAGTGACTCCAGGAAGAGGGAAGAGGCAGATGGGCTGAATGTGTGTGTTTCTGTGCACAGGCTGTGAGTTTTAAAAACTTCTTATTGAATCCAGGAAGAGGGAAGAGGCAGAGGGGCTGGAAGTGTATGGGTGCAGAGGCTGTGAGTCTTAAAAACTTTTGAGTGACTCCAGGAAGAGGGAAGAGGCAAGGGGCTGGAGGTCTGTGGATGCAGAGGCTATGAGTCTTAAAAACGTCTGAGTGACTCCAGGAAGAGGGAAGAGGCAAGGGGCTGGAAGTGTGTGGGTGCAGAGGCTGTGAGTCTTCAAAACGTCTGTGGTAATCCAGGAAGAGGGAAGAGGCAGAGGGGCTGGAAGTGTGTGCGTATGCACAGGCTGTGAGTCTTAAAAACTACTGAGTGACTCCAGGAAGAGGGAAGAGTGAGAGGGGCTGTAAGTGTGTTCGTGTGCACAGGCTGTGAGTCTTAAAAACATCTGAGTGACTCCAGGAAGTGTGAAGAGGCAGAGGTGCTGGAAGTGTGTTTGTGCGCACAGGCTGTGAGTTTTAAAAACGTCTGTTTGAATCCAGGAAGTGGGAAGAGGCAAGGGGCTGGAAGTGTGTGGATGCAGAGGCTATGAGTCTTAAAAATGTCTGTGGTAATCCAGGAAAGAGGTAAGAGGCAGAAGGACTTGAAGTGTGTGCGTGTGCACAGGCTCTGAGTCTTAAAAACATTTGAGTGACTACAGGAAGAGGGAAGAGGCAGGGGCTGGAAGTGTGTGCGTGTGCACAGGCTGTGAGTCTTAAAAACGTTTCATTGAATCCAGGAAGAGGGAAGCGGCAGAGGGGCTGGAAGTATCTGTGTGCGCACAGGCTGTGAGTCTTAAAATGTCTTATTGAATCCAGGAAGAGGGAAGAGGCAGAGGGGCTGGAAGTGTGAACAGGCTGTGAGTCTTAAAAACGTCTGAGTGACTCCAGGAAGAGGGAAGAGGGAGAGGGGCTGGAAGTTTGTGTGTGTGCGCAGGCTGCGAGTCTTAAAAACATCTGAGTGTCTCCAGGAAGAAGGAAGACTCAGAGGGGCTGGAAGTGTGTGTGTGTGTGCACAGGCTGTGAGTCTTAAAAACATCTGAGTGACTCCAGGAAGAGGGAGGAGGCACAGGGGCTGGAAGTGTGAGGGTGCAGAGGCTGTGAGTCTTAAAAATGTCTGTGGTAATCCAGGAAGTGGGAAGAGGCAGAGGGGCTGGAAGTGTGTGTATGTGTGCACAGGCTGTTGTGGAAAACCGGGGCTCAATCTTCCCAGTTGGGCCAGAGGCCTTCTCCGGGGGGCGATTTCATGAGATGGAGAGTGAAGACACCACACAAGGTTCCTCGGGATGAGATCGCACCCAGAGTTGCCTCTGGGGACCTCTTTTATTGGTAAACAATGAAGGGCGGAGTAAAGGGTACATACATAGGTTTATCACTACCATATTAGGTCACTGGCTTCCTGTGGTCTACCGAGTGCGTTTCAAGGTTTTGATTATGATCTTTAAAGCGCTTCATGGCATAGGGCCTAGTTACATGCAGGATCGCATCCTGCCCCACACATCCCTACGACCAATTCGCTCACACAGAGAGGGACTTCTCCGGGTGCCGTCCGCCAAACAGTGCCGGGGGGCGACACCCAGGAGCAGAGCCTTCTCTGTGATGGGCCCAGCCCTGTGGAATGACCTCCCCCGTGACATCAGGATTACTTCCGATCTCCGCTCCTTCCGTGTACAGCTGAAGACCCACCTCTTTCAATTATCTGGCCTGGCTCAATCGTAATTTCTCTTATTCCTCCTAACTGTTTTTAAATTGTCTTTTAAACGTTAAATTTTTTAATTGCATATTGGGTTCTTACAATTGGGGTATTTTAATGCTGATTTTTAACTGTCTATATGATGTAATTTGTTACCTCCTCCGTGTCCGTGTCCGTGTATGTGTATGTGTGTTTTGTATGTATGTATGTCTATGTGTTTTTATACATCTTCTATGTTTTACATGCTCCATTGTACGCCGCCCCGAGTCCTACTTGGAAAGGGAGCGGCTAATAAATTCATATTATTATTATTATTATTATGATTACATTTGGCTGCTCATCCTGGCATTGTGGTGGTGAGATCCTTTTGTCTCCTTTGTTTTTCCTCCTAACATGGTTCAGCCTCCTTCCAGAGGCCTACACGTAGTGGAAAATTACCAGAGATAGTTCTTCTGAGCACATGTTTTTTGTTTAGCCCTTAATGGTGGATCAGATACTACTGCAACATCTCCTCTGTTTTTTGTTTTAAAAGGCAGAATATTTAGACTTGTTGCTAAAAAGTGGGAGATGTTGAAATGGTCTCCTCATCACTACCGAGGGTGATGGGAGGTTTTTTATCATAGTTAATGGTGATGATATCATTGTCTGTTTCTTCCTCGCTGCCTTTAAAGGCATCCGGGAGCTCGCTTTGGATAGATTCTTCCTGAGGTATCAAAGAATATCCCTTGTTGTGCCATAATGCATTCAACTGAGCGACAGCACGCTTTTCAGCAATCAGTGATAGACTATTGGAAATAGTTTTTACAAAAATTGGTAAGACATAAGGCAATACAATACATCCTAAAGCAATCATACCAATGAGTGCAACAATGGCCTGAAGGCCAGGCAATTTGGGGAACCATGAACCAAACATATCTCTGAAATCTAACCCAGACCATGTCTGGATGGGAACATGGGCAATTCTTACCATATCCGATGTTATTTGTTCAATTACTTTTCCACTGTTGTCTATCTGGATGCAACAATTGGATAGATTAAACTTTCCACATACTCCCCCTTCTTTGGCTAATAAATAGTCTAAGGCAAGACGATTCTGCATAATGTATGTGCGGGAAAGAGCACTTTCTTTGGCGAGTTGTTTTAAGGCAAGAGCTGTTTTGTTGGTAATGATTTCTACCACTGCTTGGAGTCTTATGATGCGATTAAGCATATAAATGGGTGTGCGATAGCCCCAAGTGCCATCTTGGGCCCATGCAGCAGGGTCATAATAATTGATAATGAGCTCGGGGGGCCAATCATTATCTTTTCAGTGACATCAATACCAAGACCAAATCCATAATAATGGGTTGAAGGGGAGTGCGTGGTAGGGGCTGATAAACAAACAGTGTTACAGTGGCCGGTGGAACACGTGGTGGCAGCCGGGCCTAAGGTAAAGTTAAAACCCTCAGGGCCAGATTGGATGGTTCCAATCGGGCCTGTGTACCAATAGTTATAAGCCTCTTGAAGACTAGCGTGCCCAGTGGATTGCACCTTGCGAAGAGTAAAAAGATATTTTTGTACAGTTAAGTATGATTGCTCCCATGAAAAGGAGCCACAGGTGACCCCCATAGCCCCATCACCCTGCCCCTTAGTTATGGCTGTGCAAGCGTCAAAACAAACAGAAACTGAGCCCTTTTGGTTATTTGAGGGGCGATTCCAGGAGGTATTGTGAGCAACATACCCTGATCGTTGTTGGGCAAGCGAAAAGAGAGTTGAGGGTATTTGAAATTTGGCATTCGGATGCCAACTACCCCCTTTATACCCGTATATGTGAACAGAAGCATAAACAGGGCCCACGGCGTGCGGGTGATAACACTGAGTTCCTGACGAAGTGGTGCAGCGGGCATACACAGTGTTGTTTCGGGTGCAAGAGTCTAGGTCTTTTGTACAGTCTGGCTTCAGTGTGTGGTAGATTAATGTCTGATGAGTGCGAGTGCCTGATTTTGTGGTCTGGATGCATTCCGCACAATCCTGAGAAAGGGTGGTTGCTCGCTTTCGTCTTGGCAGGTGAGAAACTTTAAGAAAAGCGTCGAGTGAAGAAATGACTTGGCGAGTGGGAAGGCAGGTACGAAGAAGCTGGCACCGATAAACACCAGTCTGAGAGTTGGGCATGATGAAAGGTCAGCGTAGATGAGGTAGGGTTGACACGAGAGGTAATTGTGATGGTAGAAGAGTTGGACAGCTGATGTTCCTCCTTGCCTTTCCGGGCCCACATTAAAATCATTTGTCCAGGGTCTTTCATGGTAAGGATGCAGGTGAGAGACGTGGTCCCATTAACTGGGGCGGTGGCAATCCGCGGCATCAACATCAGTGGAGGTGGTGGTTGGTTGATCGTGGCGGCCGACACATTTCGATTGTGTTTTGCAGTCCAGATTGCCATCAGGGCGAGGATCATAAGCAATTAATCCCCAATAAAAGATGAAGTGTTGAATTACTGCAGGCAAGATTCAAAGACGATCCAAACGTGTAGAAAGCAAATGTTCCATGTACAGTTCAGATAAGTGTGTGTAATGTTAGCTGCACCCATAGATTTTTACTTCAGTCACTGTTCAAATGAGTTTTGGGGTGAGATAACAGAACAAGTAAACATAAACAAATGATGACTAAGGAATTGGCAAAAATGGCAGCGCATAAGTTCTCGTGTCGTTGTTTCAGCACTGCTTTGGTGGTTTTTGGTTTTTTACATCACTGGACAGCTGTTTTGGCAAGATCGTATTGGCCACTGTGCTGTCTGTAAAGTCATCTTGGTCATCTCTGGAACTGGATTTGGGAACTGGTACGACAATATTTTTGGCTGGACAAGCATCACATGCTAGAATCCACAAAGATCTGTAGAAGCAAGCACAGCATGTCCTCGTCCCCCTTGCGGGGGAGGCAAACAAACTTTTTTTAATCTATGATGTTACCTATGCCAAATTAGCCAAATTGGGGTACACCAAATTGTTAGGTACCCAAAATCCCTCCTTTTTTATTTGTTTGAGAAAACAGTCCTTAAAGGACCAATTAACACGTTCCACAATGGCTTAACCTGTGGAATTGTAAGGAAAAAAACCCCCAAAAATTAAAACAATGTTCCAATTAGTACAAGATTACAAAAAAGGCCAATGAAAAATAGGCCAGGCCATTATCAGTCTTTAAAAAGAAAAGTTTGCCCAAGGCAGTAAAGGCTGAAAAAAGGTGAGAAAAAAAACATGATTAGCTGTTTCTTCTCATTAAAATGTGGCCAAAAAAAAAATAGATAAATGAATTTACTTCTAAGAAGCCAAAAAAAGGAAACATAGGTGACATCCATTTGCCATAGTGATTAGAGGCCAAATCATGGGGATTAACTTCCGTGTCCCCAAAGGGGGATGCCCCAGAACACTGGGGGCAAGATGAAACAATTTGCTTGACCTGGTTGAGTGGCATATGGCAAAATTGTGCCAGTCCCCAGGCATTTTGATGAAAAAATTATCAAAAAAATCTGAAGAAAAAACATAGTTAAAAAATTACCTAGAAAATTAAAAATAAGTTGACACACATAATGAAAGTCAGAAATATAGTTAAAAAGCTTGTTAAGAAAAGATGTGAAAAGTTAAAGTAGCAACAGACAATTTTTAGTGTTGCAAGAACAACAGTATTGCAAGGTAGGAAAAGAAGATTCATTAAACACGCAAGCCAAGGATCTTTAAGCAAATGATATGAAATACAGATCACATAGTCAGTTAAAGCACACTGAAGAAAGAAGTTATTCTGAAAACAAAATTAAAAATCAGATTTTGGAATAGGAAAAATAATATTAATTAAATCAGTCCAATTTCTACAACAAACCCAAGGTTATTAATTCAACAACTGCCTAAAAAAATAATAATGGCAAACATTTTAAAACGGAGTCTTTTTATCTTAAAAAACATCAAAAGAATTAGCTGACAAGTTACGCAAACCACAAATGGAATGCTCAAAATCTCATTAATCATTTCAACTGTGGCAAGGGCAGAAAAAAGAAAAAAATAATAAATCAAATAAAAAACTTTAAGTAGCAGCAGACACAGACGGACGAATCCAAATAAAGGTTCCCCAATAGCTGCCATAAATTAATTAGCAAAATACCTCCGTGTACATTTAAACAAAAAAATTTGGAGCAAAAAAGATTGTAACATTTCATGCAGTTATGCTTTTTTTCTCTGGAACAATCTGCAATACAATACAATACAATACAATAGTAGAGCTGGAAGGGACCCTGGAGGTCCTCTAGTCCAACCCCCCTGCCTAGGCAGGAAACCCTATACCATTTCAGACAAATAACCATTCAACATCCTCTCAAAGACCTCCAGTGTTGGGCTATCCACAACCCCTGGAGGCAAGCCGTTCCATTGACCAACTGCTCTTAACTGCCAGGAAATCTCTCCCCAGCTCCAAGCCGTTTCTCTCCTTAATCAGCCTCCACCCATCGCCTCTTGTTCCACCCTCAGGTGCCTTGGAGAACAGCCTGATTCCCTCTTCTCCGTGGCAATCCCTGAGACATTGGAACACTGCTATCATGTCTCCCCTACTCCTTCTTTCTCTTAAGCTAAACATACCCAGTTCCTGCAACCGTTCCTCACATGCTCCAGTCTCCAGCAATCACTCCAGCAATCACTCCTGCACTCCTTCCAGTAAAAAAAATCATTTTTTATTTTTGAAAGCCAATTAGGTTATATCTTGGGGCTCCAATCAAAATATCCATATAATGATTTACCAAAGCCAATGAATAGCACTTATACAAAGAATTCAATTCTACAACATAAATCTAAATAAAAAAAGGAACTAAGTAAATGTATAGAAAAAAAAGTGTGTGTGTGGGGGGGGGGGGGGAGGCAGCTAGCAGAAGCCAACACAGAGTCTTTCTAAAGAGGGAAAAGTGGGGGGGGGGAATGCCCAGAGGCATTCACAGGTATCACTGGGGCGTTTCATACACACACTCATGGTAAAAATGAGCAGACACTCATTCTCCCCGCTTTTCCTGCTTCCCTCCAAAGAATGACCCAGAAGGAAGAGTAGGGGGGGAGGGAAAAATTCACACAGGCAATCACGTGGATCTCTGGATCCATTCACTTATCATTCCCTGGGGCATGGGGGACACATACTCACATTCATACTGCAATCAGACCTTCATGCTTGCTCATGCCAAACAATCATAGGTATTTCAGGAAGCTTTTTTTTCACAAGCCACCAAGCTTCATTTTCTTTTATTAGAGGATCTCACCCTCCCTTCAGGTTTGGAAATGATAACACACATGCATACATCTTCTATTTCCTTAAGCACTAGATTGTTAATACCTGTCTCTGCCCTGGGGTGTTCGTTTCTAATTTGGACCTGCCAGCTGTGCTGGCTAATTTTTAAAGATCCAAATTCTATCTTGATATCCCAGCACGCGCTGGCATTTTTAAATATCAAGATGTATAGAAACAATGTACAGAGATGTTTGTCCACACATTGTTTGCATTCAGCCAGGGTTCTAGGTTGGCGCTCCCAGCACACGCTGGCATATTTTTAAAGATCCAAACCCTATCTTGATCTCCCAGCAATTTCTGGCATAGTTTTAAAGACCAAGATGTATGAAGACTTTCATTAACACATCGTTTGCATCTGGGTGGGGCCCTTGATTCATTAGATGGTGGCCAGAAATCAGCAAATTTGTTGACAAAATCTAAATCAAAACTGCCTTCTGGAGGCCAGGTTTTTACTTTAGGACTAATAGAGTAGGTTGGTCAGAAAAATGTGCAGAGGGTTTTTACTCAGGTTGAAGGCAAACCTTTAGTAGGAATTTCCTTCATTTCATACATGCACACACAAGGCAACACTCTCCTCCTCCCCCCAAAAGGGAAAAACAAATCTATACTCACCTGAAGAGTACAATCTTCTAGGGCTGAAACACATGAGAACAAGGTTCCCTCCCCCACAGAAAAGGCATTGTTGGAGGATTAGAGGTAAGGGAGGGGCGTGGGGGGGGGAAGCAACAGACATCCCGGAGGGGGGGAGGGGGGGAAGAGATAAGAAGCAGACCCAGAAAATGGACTTTTCTTGCAAAGCAGGGTAAGGAAGGATAGAAAAAAAGCAATCCTTTGAACTAATTACTTCATGATCTTGTGGAATCAATTTAGGTGGAGAGACAGAAAACATATGTTTATTCCCCTCCTCTTTTGCTAATTGTTCCTCTAACCATGGAGGAGAAGAAAAATTAACCTCTCCATGAGACCAATTGAAGATAATTTTGGAGAAAGAATTTTTAATTCCTTCTTTTTTTAATTGGGGAAGAGTTTTACCCCCTTGAGAAGCTATTTTTATAGAAGATTCGGTTAATTCCCTTAGTTCATGCAAATATTCAACTTGCGGTTGAGGGAATTTTCTGCCAATACTTACGGAGTAACCACGTCATGTTTCAGACAGGTCGAATGCGCAGGCCTCTTCCAGGCGGGTAAGCATGGGCAGTCCGAGACGTATTCCGCAGAATCACGTCGGGGTCACCAGTTGTGGAAAACCGGGGCTCAATCTTCCCAGTTGGGCCAGAGGCCTTCTCCGGGGGGCGATTTCATGAGATGGAGAGTGAAGACACCACACAAGGTTCCTCGGGATGAGATCGCACCCAGAGTTGCCTCTGGGGACCTCTTTTATTGGTAAACAATGAAGGGCGGAGTAAAGGGTACATACATAGGTTTATCACTACCATATTAGGTCATGATTACATTTGGCTGCTCATCCTGGCATTGTGGTGGTGAGATCCTTTTGTCTCCTTTGTTTTTCCTCCTAACATGGTTCAGCCTCCTTCCAGAGGCCTACACGTAGTGGAAAATTACCAGAGATAGTTCTTCTGAGCACATGTTTTTTGTTTAGCCCTTAAGGGTGGATCAGATACTACTGTAACAGGCTGTGAGTTTTAAAAACATCTTATTGAATCCAGGAAGAGGGAAGAGGCAGAGGGGCTGGAAGTTTATGTTCGTGTATGCAGGCTGTGAGTCTTAAAAACGTCTGAGTGACTCCAGGAAGAGGGAAGAGGCAAGGGGCTGGAAGTGTGTGGATGCAGAGGCTATGAGTCTTAAAAACGTCTGAGTGAATACAGGAAGAGGGAAGAGGCAGAGGGGCTGGAAGTGTTTTTCTGCGCGCAGGTTGTGAGTTTTAAAAATGTCTGATTGAATCCAGGCACAGTGAATAGGCAAAGGGGCTAGAAGTGTATTTGTGTGCGCAGGCTGTGAGTCTTAAAAACATCTGAGTGGCTCCAAGAAGAGGGAATAGGCAATGGGTCTGGAAGTGTGCGTCTGTGCACAAACCTGTGAGTTTTAAAAACGTCTGATTGAATCCAGGAAGAGGGAATAGGCAGAGGGACTGGAAGTGTGTGGTTGTGAACAGTCTGTGAGTCTTAAAAACATCTGAGTGGCTCCAGGAAGAGGGAATAGGCAAAGGGGCTGGAAGTGTGCGTCTGTGCACAAACCTGTGAGTTTTAAAAACGTCTCATTGAATCCAGGTAGAGGGAAGAGGCAGAGGGACTGGAAGTGTGTTCGTGTGCACAGGCTGCGAGTCTTAAAAACATCTGAGTTACTCCAAGAAGAGGAAAGAGTCAGAGTGGCTGGAAGTGTGTGTGTGTGTGCACAGGCTGTGAGTTTTAAAAACATCTTATAGAATCCAGGAAGAGGGAAGAGGCAGAGGGGCTGGAAGTTTATGTCCGTGTACGCAGGCTGTGAGTCTTAAAAACGTCTGAGTGACTCCAGGAAGAGGGAAGAGGCAAGGGGCTGGAAGTGTGTGGATGCAGAGGCTATGAGTCTTAGAAACGTCTGAGTGAATACAGGAAGAGGGAAAAGGCAGAGGGGCTAGAAGTGTTTTTCTGCACAAAGGTTGTGAGTTTTAAAAACGTCTGATTGAATCTAGGAAGAGGGAATAGGCAAAGGGGATGGAAGTGTGTGGGTGCAGAGGCTGTGAGTCTTAAAAACATCTTATTGAATCCAGGAAGAGGGAAGAGGCAGAGGGACTGGAAGTGTGGTTGTGTGCGCACAGGCTATGAGGCTAAAAAACGTTCGATTGAATCCAGGAAGAGGCAAAGGGGCTGGAAGTGTATTCTTGTGCAAAGGCTGCGAGTCTTAAAAACATCTGAGTGACTCCAAGTAGAGGGGAGAGGCAGAGGGGCTGGAAGTGTATGGGTGCAGAGGCTGTGAGTCTTAAAAACTTCTGGGTGACTACAGGAAGAGTGAAGAGGCAAGGGGCTGGAACTGTGTGGGTGCAGAGGCTGTGAGTCTTAAAAATGTCTGTTTTAATCCAGGAATAGGGAAGTGGCAGAGGAACTGGAAGTGTCGTGCGTGTGCACAGGCTTTGAGTCTTAAAAACGTCTGAGTGACTCCAGGAACAGGTAAGTGGCAGAGGGACTTGAAGTGTGTTCGTGTGCACAGACTGTGGGTATTAAAAACATCTGAGTGTCTCAAGGAAGAGGGCATTGGCAAAGGGGATGGAAGTGTGTGTCTGTGCACAAACCTGTGAGTCTTCAAAATGTCTGTGGTAATCCAGGAAGAGGGACGAGGCAGAGGGACTGGAAGTGTAGTGTGTGTGCACAGGCTGTGAGTTTTGAAAACGTCTGATTGAATCCAGGATGAGGGAATTCGCAAAGGGGATGGAAGTGTGTGGGTGCAGAGGCTGTGAGTCTTAGAAACATCTGAGTGACTGCAGGAAGAGGGAAGAGGCAGATGGGCTGGATGTGTGTGTGTCTGTGGACAGGCTGTGAGTTTTAAAAACATCTTATTGAATCCAGGAAGAGGGAAGAGGCAAAGGGGCTGGAAGTGTGTTCGTGTGCACAGGCTGCGAGTCTTAAAACATCTGAGTGACTCCAGGAGGAGGGAAGAGGCAGAGGGACTGGAAGTGTGTGTGTGTGTGTGTGCACAGGCTGTGAGGCTTAAAAACGCTCGATTGAATCCAGGAAGAGGCAGAGGAGCTGGAAGTGTGTGTGTGTGTGCAGAGGCTGTGAGTCTTAAAAACATCTGATTGAATCCAGGAAGAGGGAATAGGCAAAGGGACTGGAAGTGTGTTCGTGTGCTCATACCTGTGAGTTTTAAAAACGTCTGATTGAATCCAGGATGATGGAATAGGCAAAGGGGATGGAAGTGTGTGGGAGGCAGATGGGCTGGATGTGTGTGTGTCTGTGGACAGGCTGTGAGTTTTAAAAACATCTTATTGAATCCAGGAAGAGGGAAGAGGCAAAGGGGCTGGAAGTGTGTTCGTGTGCACAGGCTGCGAGTCTTAAAAACATCTGAGTGACTCCAAGTAGAGGGGAGAGGCAGATGGGCTGGATGTGTGTGTTTCTGTGCACAGGCTGTGAGTCTTAAAAACGTCTGAGTGACTCCAGGAAGAGGGAATAGGCAAGGGGCTGGAGGTCTGTGGATGCAGAGGCTATGAGTCTTAAAAACGTCTGAATGACTCCAGGAAGAGGGAAGAGGGAAGGGGTTGGAAGTGTGTGGGTGCAGAGGCTGTGAGTCTTCAAAGTGTCTGTGGTAATCCAGGAAGAGGGACGAGGCAGAGGGACTGGAAATGTAGTGTGTGTGCACAGGCTGTGAGTTTTGAAAACGTCTGATTGAATCCAGGATGAGGGAATTGGCAAAGTGGATGGAAGTGTGTGGGTGCAGAGGCTGTGAGTCTTAAAAATGTCTGTGTGAATCCAGGAAGAGGGAAGAGGCAGAGGGACTGAAAGTTTGTGTGTGCGCGCACAGGCTGTGAGGCTTAAAAGCTTTCGATTGAATCCAGGAAGAGGGAAGAGGCAGAGGGACTGGAAGTGTGTGTGTGTGCGCACAGGCTGTGAGTTTTAAAAACGTCTGGTTGAATCCAGGAATAGGGAATAGGCAGAGGGGCTGGAAGTGTATGGGTGAAGAGGCTGTGAGTCTTAAAAATGTCTGTGGTAATCCGGTTATAGTGAGTTATCCAGTGAGTTATCCAGTGAGTTATCCAGTGAGTTATAAAAATATCTTGTGAATCCAAGAAGAGGGAAGAGGCAAAGGGGCTGGAAGTGTATTCTTGTGCAAAGGCTGCGAGTCTTAAAAACATCTGAGTGACTCCAAGTAGAGGGGAGAGGCAGAGGGGCTGAAAGTGTATGGGTGCAGAGGCTGTGAGTCTTAAAAACTTCTGATTGACTCCAGGAAGAGGGAAGAGGCAAGGGGCTGGAAGTGTGTGGATGCAGAGGCTGTGAGTCTTAAAAACGTCTGAGTGACTCCAGGAAGAGGGAAGACTCAGAGGGGCTGGAAGTGTGTGTGTGTGTGTACACAGGCGGAGAGTTTTAAAAAGATCTTATTGAATCCAGGAAGAGTGAAAAGGCAGAGGGGTTGGACGTGTGTATGTGTGTGCACAGGCTGTGAGTTTTAAAAACGTCTAATTGAATCCAGGAAGAGGGAATAGGCAAAGGGGCTGGAAGTGTGTTCGTGTGCTCATACCTGTGAGTTTTAAAAACGTCTGATTGAATCCAGGAAGAGGGAAGAGGCAGAGGGACTGAAAGTGTGTTCGTGTGCACAGGCTGTGAGTCTTAAACACGTCTTATTGAATCCAGGAAGAGGGAATAGGCAAAGGGGCTGGAAGTGTGTTCGTGTGCTCATACCTGTGAGTTTTAAAAACGTCTGATTGAATCCTGGAAGAGGGAATCGGCAAAGGGGCTGGAAGTGTGTGTGTCTGTGCACAGGCTGTGAGTTTTAAAAACATCTTATTGAATCCAGGAAGAGGGAAGAGGCAAAGGGGCTGGAAGTGTGTTCGTGTGCACAGGCTGCGAGTCTTAAAACATCTGAGTGACTCCAGGAGGAGGGAAGAGGCAGAGGGACTGGAAGTGTGTGTCTGTGTGTGTGCACAGGCTGTGAGGCTTAAAAACGCTCGATTGAATCCAGGAAGAGGCAGAGGAGCTGGAAGTGTCTGTGTGTGTGCAGAGGCTGTGAGTCTTAAAAACATCTGATTGAATCCAGGAAGAGGGAATAGGCAAAGGGACTGGAAGTGTGTTCGTGTGCTCATACCTCTGAGTTTTAAAAACGTCTGATTGAATCCAGGATGATGGAATAGGCAAAGGGGATGGAAGTGTGTGGGAGGCAGATGGGCTGGATGTGTGTGTGTCTGTGGACAGGCTGTGAGTTTTAAAAACATCTTATTGAATCCAGGAAGAGGGAAGAGGCACAGGGGATGGAAGTGTGTTCGTGTGCACAGGCTGCGAGTCTTAAAAACATCTGAGTGACTCCAAGTAGATGGGAGAGGCAGATGGGCTGGATGTGTGTGTTTCTGTGCACAGGCTGTGAGTCTTAAAAACGTCTGAGTGACTCCAGGAAGAGGGAAAAGGCAAGGGGCTGGAGGTCTGTGGATGCAGAGGCTATGAGTCTTAAAAACGTCTGAGTGACTCCAAGAAGAGGGAAGAGGCAAGCGGCTGGAAGTGTGTGTTTCTGTGCACAGGCTGTGAGTTTTAAAAACAACTTATTGAATCCAGGAAGAGGGAAGAGGTAAGGGGCTGGAAGTGTGTGGGTGCAGAGGCTGTGAGTCTTCAAAATGTCTGTGGTAATCCAGGAAGAGGGACGAGGCAGAGGGACTGGAAGTGTAGTGTGTGTGCACAGGCTGTGAGTTTTGAAAACGTCTGATTGAATCCAGGATGAGGGAATTCGCAAAGGGGATGGAAGTGTGTGGGTGCAGAGGCTGTGAGTCTTAAAAACATCTGAGTGACTCCAGGAGGAGGGAAGAGGCAGAGGGACTGGAAGTGTGTGTGTGTGTGTGCACAGGCTGTGAGGCTTAAAAACGCTCGATTGAATCCAGGAAGAGGCAGAGGAGCTGGAAGTGTGTGTGTGTGTGCAGAGGCTGTGAGTCTTAAAAACATCTGATTGAATCCAGGAAGAGGGAATAGGCAAAGGGACTGGAAGTGTGTTCGTGTGCTCATACCTGTGAGTTTTAAAAACGTCTGATTGAATCCAGGATGATGGAATAGGCAAAGGGGATGGAAGTGTGTGGGAGGCAGATGGGCTGGATGTGTGTGTGTCTGTGGACAGGCTGTGAGTTTTAAAAACATCTTATTGAATCCAGGAAGAGGGAAGAGGCAAAGGGGATGGAAGTGTGTTCGTGTGCACAGGCTGCGAGTCTTAAAAAAAAACTGAGTGACTCCAAGTAGATGGGAGAGGCAGATGGGCTGGATGTGTGTGTTTCTGTGCACAGGCTGTGAGTCTTAAAAACGTCTGAGTGACTCCAGGAAGAGGGAAGAGGCAAGGGGCTGGAGGTCTGTGGATGCAGAGGCTATGAGTCTTAAAAACGTCTGAGTGACTCCAAGAAGAGGGAAGAGGCAAGCGGCTGGAAGTGTGTGTTTCTGTGCACAGGCTGTGAGTTTTAAAAACAACTTATTGAATCCAGGAAGAGGGAAGAGGTAAGGGGCTGGAAGTGTGTGGGTGCAGAGGCTGTGAGTCTTCAAAATGTCTGTGGTAATCCAGGAAGAGGGACGAGGCAGAGGGACTGGAAGTGTAGTGTGTGTGCACAGGATGTGAGTTTTGAAAATGTATGATTGAATCCAGGATGAGGGAATTCGCAAAGGGGATGGAAGTGTGTGGGTGCAGAGGCTGTGAGTCTTAAAAACATCTGAGTGACTCCAGGAGGAGGGAAGAGGCAGAGGGACTGGAAGTGTGTGTGTGTGTGTGCACAGGCTGTGAGGCTTAAAAACGCTCGATTGAATCCAGGAAGAGGCAGAGGAGCTGGAAGTGTGTGTGTGTGTGCAGAGGCTGTGAGTCTTAAAAACATCTGATTGAATCCAGGAAGAGGGAATAGGCAAAGGGACTGGAAGTGTGTTCGTGTGATCATACCTGTGAGTTTTAAAAACGTCTGATTGAATCCAGGATGATGGAATAGGCAAAGGGGATGGAAGTGTGTGGGAGGCAGATGGGCTGGATGTGTGTGTGTCTGTGGACAGGCTGTGAGTTTTAAAAACATCTTATTGAATCCAGGAAGAGGGAAGAGGCAAAGGGGCTGGAAGTGTGTTCGTGTGCACAGGCTGCGAGTCTTAAAAACATCTGAGTGACTCCAAGTAGAGGGGAGAGGCAGATGGGCTGGATGTGTGTGTTTCTGTGCACAGGCTGTGAGTCTTTAAAACGTCTGAGTGACTCCAGGAAGAGGGAAGAGGCAAGGGGCTGGAGGTCTGTGGATGCAGAGGCTATGAGTCTTAAAAACGTCTGAGTGACTCCAGGAAGAGGGAAGAGGGAAGGGGTTGGAAGTGTGTGGGTGCAGAGGCTATGAGTCTTAAAAACGTCTGAGTGACTCCAAGAAGAGGGAAGAGGCAAGCGGCTGGAAGTGTGTGTTTCTGTGCACAGGCTGTGAGTTTTAAAAACAACTTATTGAATCCAGGAAGAGGGAAGAGGTAAGGGGCTGGAAGTGTGTGGGTGCAGAGGCTGTGAGTCTTCAAAATGTCTGTGGTAATCCAGGAAGAGGGACGAGGCAGAGGGACTGGAAGTGTAGTGTGTGTGCACAGGCTGTGAGTTTTGAAAACGTCTGATTGAATCCAGGATGAGGGAATTCGCAAAGGGGATGGAAGTGTGTGGGTGCAGAGGCTGTGAGTCTTAAAAACATCTGAGTGACTCCAGGAGGAGGGAAGAGGCAGAGGGACTGGAAGTGTGTGTGTGTGTGTGTGTGCACAGGCTGTGAGGCTTAAAAACGCTCGATTGAATCCAGGAAGAGGCAGAGGAGCTGGAAGTGTGTGTGTGTGTGCAGAGGCTGTGAGTCTTAAAAACATCTGATTGAATCCAGGAAGAGGGAATAGGCAAAGGGACTGGAAGTGTGTTCGTGTGCTCATACCTGTGAGTTTTAAAAACATCTTATTGAATCCAGGAAGAGGGAAGAGGCAAAGGGGATGGAAGTGTGTTCGTGTGCACAGGCTGCGAGTCTTAAAAAAAAACTGAGTGACTCCAAGTAGATGGGAGAGGCAGATGGGCTGGATGTGTGTGTTTCTGTGCACAGGCTGTGAGTCTTAAAAACGTCTGAGTGACTCCAGGAAGAGGGAAGAGGCAAGGGGCTGGAGGTCTGTGGATGCAGAGGCTATGAGTCTTAAAAACGTCTGAGTGACTCCAAGAAGAGGGAAGAGGCAAGCGGCTGGAAGTGTGTGTTTCTGTGCACAGGCTGTGAGTTTTAAAAACAACTTATTGAATCCAGGAAGAGGGAAGAGGTAAGGGGCTGGAAGTGTGTGGGTGCAGAGGCTGTGAGTCTTCAAAATGTCTGTGGTAATCCAGGAAGAGGGACGAGGCAGAGGGACTGGAAGTGTAGTGTGTGTGCACAGGCTGTGAGTTTTGAAAACGTCTGATTGAATCCAGGATGAGGGAATTCGCAAAGGGGATGGAAGTGTGTGGGTGCAGAGGCTGTGAGTCTTAAAAACATCTGAGTGACTCCAGGAGGAGGGAAGAGGCAGAGGGACTGGAAGTGTGTGTGTGTGTGTGTGCACAGGCTGTGAGGCTTAAAAACGCTCGATTGAATCCAGGAAGAGGCAGAGGAGCTGGAAATGTGTGTGTGTGTGCAGAGGCTGTGAGTCTTAAAAACATCTGATTGAATCCAGGAAGAGGGAATAGGCAAAGGGACTGGAAGTGTGTTCGTGTGATCATACCTGTGAGTTTTAAAAACGTCTGATTGAATCCAGGATGATGGAATAGGCAAAGGGGATGGAAGTGTGTGGGAGGCAGATGGGCTGGATGTGTGTGTGTCTGTGGACAGGCTGTGAGTTTTAAAAACATCTTATTGAATCCAGGAAGAGGGAAGAGGCAAAGGGGCTGGAAGTGTGTTCGTGTGCACAGGCTGCGAGTCTTAAAAACATCTGAGTGACTCCAAGTAGATGGGAGAGGCAGATGGGCTGGATGTGTGTGTTTCTGTGCACAGGCTGTGAGTCTTAAAAACGTCTGAGTGACTCCAGGAAGAGGGAAAAGGCAAGGGGCTGGAGGTCTGTGGATGCAGAGGCTATGAGTCTTAAAAACGTCTGAGTGACTCCAAGAAGAGGGAAGAGGCAAGCGGCTGGAAGTGTGTGTTTCTGTGCACAGGCTGTGAGTTTTAAAAACAACTTATTGAATCCAGGAAGAGGGAAGAGGTAAGGGGCTGGAAGTGTGTGGGTGCAGAGGCTGTGAGTCTTCAAAATGTCTGTGGTAATCCAGGAAGAGGGACGAGGCAGAGGGACTGGAAATGTAGTGTGTGTGCACAGGCTGTGAGTTTTGAAAACGTCTGATTGAATCCAGGATGAGGGAATTGGCAAAGGGGATGGAAGTGTGTGGGTGCAGAGGCTGTGAGTCTTAAAAATGTCTGTGTGAATCCGGGAAGAGGGAAGAGGCAAAGGGGCTGGAAGTGTATTCATGTGCACAGGCTGCGAGTCTTAAAAACATCTGAGTGACTCCAAGTAGAGGGGAGAGGCAGAGGGACTGGAAGTGTATGGGTGCAGAGGCTGTGAGGCTTAAAAACTTCTGAGTGACTCCAGGAAGAGGGAAGAGGCGAGGGACTAGAAGTGTAGTGCGTGTGCACAGGCTGTGAGTCTTAAAAACATCTGAGTGACTCCAGGAAGAGGGAATAGGCAAAGGGGCTGGAAGTGTATGGGTGCAGAGGCTGTGAGTCTTAAAAATGTCTGATTGAATCCAGGAAGAGGGAATAGGCAAAGGGGGTGGAAGTGTGTGGGTGCAGAGGCTGTGAGTCTTAAAAATGTCTGTGTGACTCCACTAAGAGTGAAGAGGCAGAGGGGCTGGAAGTGTTTGTTCGTGGACGCAGGCTGTGAGTTTTAAAAACGTCTGATTGAATCCAGGAAGAGGGAAGAGGCAGAGGGGCTGGAACTGTTTGTTCGTGTGCACAGGCTGTGAGTTTTAAAAAGATCTAATTGAATCCAAGAAGAGGGAAGCGGCAGAGGGGCTGGACGTATGTTCGTGTGCACAGGCTGCGAGTCTTAAAAACATCTTATTGAATCCAGGATGAGGGAAGAGGCAGAGGGGCTGGAAGTTTATGTTCGTGTACGCAGGCTGTGAGTCTTAAAAATGTCTGAGTGACTCCAGGAAGAGGGAAGAGGCAAGGGGCTGGAAGTGTGTGGATGCAGAGGCTATGAGTCTTAAAAACATCTAAGTGGCTCCAGGAAGAGGGAAGAGGCAAAGGGGCTGGAAGTGTGCGTCTGTGCACAAATGTCTGTGTGACTCCACTAAGAGTGAAGAGGCAGAGGGGCTGGAAGTGTTTGTTCGTGGACGCAGGCTGTGAGTTTTAAAAACGTCTGATTGAATCCAGGAAGAGGGAAGAGGCAGAGGGACTGAAAGTGTGTTCGTGTGCACAGGCTGTGAGTCTTAAACACGTCTTATTGAATCCAGGAAGAGGGAAGAGGCAGAGGGGATGTACGTGTGTGCGTGTGAACAGACTGTGAGTCTTAAAAACATCTGAGTGGCTCCACGAAGAGGGAAGAGGCAGAGGGGCTGTAAGTGTGTCTGTTTGTGCGCAGGCTGTGAGTCTTAAAAACATCTGAGTGGCTCCAGGAAGAGGGAATAGGCAAAGGGTCTGGAAGTGTGCATCTGTGCACAAACCTGTGAGTTTAAAAAACGTCTGATTGAATCCAGGAAGAGGGAATAGGCAAAGGGGCTGGAAGTGTGTGCGTGTGAACTGTCTGTGAGTCTTAAAAACATCTGAGTGACTCCAGGAAGAGGGAATAGGCAAAGGATCTGGAAGTGTACCTCTGTGCACAAACCTGTGAGTTTTAAAAACGTCTGATTGAATCCAGGAAGAGGGAATAGGCAAAGGGCGTGGAAGTGTGTGGGTGCAGAGGCTGTGAGTCTTAAAAATGTCTGTGTGACTCCACTAAGAGTGAAGAGGCAGAGGGGCTGGAAGTGTTTGTTCGTGGACGCAGGCTGTGAGTTTTAAAAACATCTGATTGAATCCAGGAAGAGGGAAGAGGCAGAGGGACTGGAAGTGTGTTCGTGTGCACAGGCTGTGAGTTTTAAAAACATCTGATTGAATCCAAGAAGAGGGAAGCGGCAGAGGAGCTGGACGTATGTTCGTGTGCACAGGCTGCGAGTCTGAAAAACATCTTATTGAATCCAGGATGAGGGAAGAGGCAGAGGGGCTGGAAGTTTATGTTCGTGTACGCAGGCTGTGAGTCTTAAAAACGTCTGAGTGACTCCAGGAAGAGGGAAGAGGCAAGGGGCTGGAAGTGTGTGGATGCAGAGGCTATGAGTCTTAAAAACATCTGAGTGGCTCCAGGAAGAGGGAAGAGGCAAAGGGGCTGGAAGTGTGCGTCTGTGCACAATCCTGTGAGTTTTAAAAACGTCTCATTGAATCCAGGAAGAGGAAAGAGTCAATGGGGCTGGAAGTGTGTGTGTGTGTGTGCACAGGCTGTGAGTTTTAAAAACATCTTATTGAATCCAGGAAGATGGAAGAGGCAGAGGGACTGGAAGTGTAGTGCGTTTGCACAGGCTGTGAGTCTCAAAAACATCTGAGTGACTCCAGGAGGAGGGAAGAGGCAGAGGGACTGGAAGTGTGTGTGTGTGTGCACAGGCTATGAGGCTTGAAAACGTTCGATTGAATCCAGGAAGAGGCAGAGGGGCTGGAAGTGTGTGTGTGTGTGCAGAGACTGTGAGTTTTAAAAACGTCTGGTTGAATCTAGGGAGAGGGAATAGGCAAAGGGGATGGAAGTGTGTGGGTGCAGAGGCTGTGAGTCTTAAAAATGTCTGTGTGAATCCAGGAAGAGGGAAGAGGCAGAGGGACTGGAAGTGTGGTTGTGTGCGCACAGGCTGTGAGGCTAAAAAACGTTCGATTGAATCCAGGAAGAGGCAAAGGGGCTGGAAGTGTATTCTTGTGCAAAGGCTGCGAGTCTTAAAAACATCTGAGTGACTCCAAGTAGAGGGGAGAGGCAGACGGGCTGGAAGTGTATGGGTGCAGAGGCTGTGAGTCTTAAAAACTTCGGGGTGACTACAGGAAGAGTGAAGAGGCAAAGGGCTGGAACTGTGTGGGTGCAAAGGCTGTGAGTCTTAAAAATGTCTGTTTTAATCCAGGAATAGGGAAGTGGCAGAGGGACTGGAAGTGTCGTCCGTGTGCACAGGCTTTGAGTCTTAAAAACGTCTGAGTGACTCAAGGAACAGGTAAGTGGCAGAGGGACTTGAAGTGTGTTCGTGTGCACAGACTGTGGGTATTAAAAACATCTGAGTGTCTCAAGGAAGAGGGAATAGGCAAAGGGGATGGAAGTGTGCGTCTGTGCACAAACCTGTGAGTTTTAAAAACGTCTGATTGAATCCAGGAATAGGGAAGAGGCAAAGGGGCTGGAAGTGTGTGGGTGCAGAGGATGTGAGTTTTAAAAGCTTCTGAGTGACTCCAGGAAGAGGGAAGAGGCAAGGGGCTGGAAGTGTGTGGATGCAGAGGCTATGAGTCTTAAAAACGTCTGAGTGAATCCAGGAAGATGGAAGAGGCAGAGGGGCTGGAAGTGTGTGTGGGCGCACAGGCTGTGAGTTTTAAAAACGTCTGATTGAATCAAGGAACAGGGAATAGGCAAAGGGGATGGAAGTGTGTGGGTGCAGAGGCTATGAGTCTTAAAAATGTCTGTGTGAATCCAGGAAGAGGGAAGAGGCAGAGGGACTGGAAGTTTGTGTGTGCGCGCACAGGCTGTGAGGCTTAAAAGCTTTCGATTGAATCCAGGAAGAGGGAAGAGGCAGAGGGGCTGGACGTATGTGTGCGCACACAGGCTGTGAGTCTTAAAAACGTCTGAGTGACTCCAGGAAGAGGGAAAAGGCAAAGGGGCTGGAAGTATCTAAGTATTGATTTATTTATGTATCTTTTATGTATTGACTGTACACCGCCCCTAGTCCCTTTTGGGAGAGGGGGCGGTCTATAAATATGAATAAAAGTAAAGTAAAGTAAAAGTGTGTTCGTGTGCATAGGCTGTGATTCTTAAAAACATCTGAGTGACTCCAGGAAGAGGTCAGAGGCAGAGGGGCTGGAAGTTAGTGCACGTGCACAGGCTGTGAGTTTTAAAAACGGCTGACTGACTTCAGGAAGAGGGAAGAGGCAGAGGGACTGGAAGTGTGTGGTTGTGAAGAGTCTGTGAGTCTTAAAAATAGCTGAGTGGCTCCAGGAAGAGGGAATAGGCAAAGGGGCTGGAAGTGTGCGTCTGTGCACAATCCTGTGAGTTTTAAAAACGTCTCATTGAATCCAGGAACAGGAAAGAGTCAGAGGGGCTGGAAGTGTGTGTGTGTGTGTGTGTGCACAGGCTGTGAGTTTTAAAAACGTCTGATTGAATCCAGGAAGAGGGAATAGGCAGAGGGACTGGAAGTGTGTGGGTGCAGAGGATGTGAGTCTTAAAAACTTCTGACTGACTACAGGAAGAGGCAGAGGGGCTGGAAGTGTGTGCGTGTGTACAGGTTGTTTCTCTTAAAAATGTGTGAGTGACTCCAGGAATAGGGAACAGGCAGAGGGGCTGGAAGTGTTTGTGGGTGCATAGTCTGTGAGTCTTAAAAACTTCTGAGTGATTCCAGGAAGAGGGAAGAAGCAGAGGGGGTGGAACTGTGTGTTTGTGTGCACAGGCTGTGAATTTTAGAAATGTCTAATTGAATCCAGAAAGAGGGACTAGGCAAAGGGTCTGGAAGTGTGTTTGTGTGCGCAGGCTGTGAGTCTTAAAAACATCTGAGTGACTCCAGGAAGAGGGAATAGGCAAGGGGGCTGGAAGTGTGCGTCTGTGCACAAAGCTGTGAGTTTTAAAAACGTCTCATTGAATCCAGGAAGAGGGAAGAGGCAGAGGGACTGGAAGTGTGTTCTTGTGAACAGTCTGTGAGTCTTAAAAACATCTGAGTGACTCCAGGAAGAGGGAATAGGCAAGGGGGCTGGAAGTGTGCGTCTGTGCACAAAGCTGTGAGTTTTAAAAACGTCTCATTGAATCCAGGAAGAGGGAATAGGCACAGGGGCTGGAAGTGTCTGGGTGCAGAGGATGTGAGACTTAAAAATTTCTGAGTGACTACAGAAAGAGGGAAGAGGCAGAGGGGCTGGACGTATGTGTGCGCACACAGGCTGTGAGTCTTAAAAACGTCTGAGTGACTCCAGGAAGAGGGAAAAGGCAAAGGGGCTGGAAGTATCTAAGTATTGATTTATTTATGTATCTTTTATGTATTGACTGTACACCGCCCCTAGTCCCTTTTGGGAGAGGGGGCGGTCTATAAATATGAATAAAAGTAAAGTAAAGTAAAAGTGTGTTCGTGTGCATAGGCTGTGATTCTTAAAAACATCTGAGTGACTCCAGGAAGAGGTCAGAGGCAGAGGGGCTGGAAGTTAGTGCACGTGCAGAGGCTGTGAGTTTTAAAAACGGCTGACTGACTTCAGGAAGAGGGAAGAGGCAGAGGGACTGGAAGTGTGTGGTTGTGAAGAGTCTGTGAGTCTTAAAAATAGCTGAGTGGCTCCAGGAAGAGGGAATAGGCAAAGGGGCTGGAAGTGTGCGTCTGTGCACAATCCTGTGAGTTTTAAAAACGTCTCATTGAATCCAGGAAGAGGAAAGAGTCAGAGGGGCTGGAAGTGTGTGTGTGTGTGTGTGCACAGGCTGTGAGTTTTAAAAACATCTTATTGAATCCAGGAAGAGGGAAGAGGCAGAGGGACTGGAAGTGTAGTGCGTTTGCACAGGCTGTGAGTCTCAAAAACATCTGAGTGACTCCAGGAGGAGGGAAGAGGCAGAGGGACTGGAAGTGTGTGTGTGTGTGTGCACAGGCTATGAGGCTTGAAAACGTTCGATTGAATCCAGGAAGAGGCAGAGGGGCTGGAAGTGTGTGTGTGTGTGCAGAGACTGTGAGTTTTAAAAACGTCTGATTGAATCTAGGGAGAGGGAATGGGCAAAGGGGATGGAAGTATGTGTGTGCACAGGCTGTGAGTCTTAAAAACATCTGAGTGGCTCCAGGAAGAGGGAATAGGCAAAGGGACTGGAAGTGTGCATTTGTGCACAAACCTGTGAGTTTAAAAAACGTCTGATTGAATCCAGGAAGAGGGAAGAGGCAGAGGGACTGGAAGTGTGTGGTTGTAAACAGTCTGTGAGTCTTAAAAACATCTGAGTGGCTCCAGGAAGAGGGAATAGGCAAAGGGTCTGGAAGTGTGCCTCTGTGCACAAACCTGTGAGATTTAAAAACGTCTGATTGAATCCAGGAAGAGGGAAGAGGCAGAGGGACTGGAAGTGTGTGGGTGCAGAGGATGTGAGTCTTAAAAATTTCTGAGTGACTACAGGAAGAGGGAAGAGGCAAAGGGTCTGGAAGTGTGCCTCTGTGCACAAACCTGTGAGATTTAAAAACGTCTGATTGAGTCCAGGAAGAGGGAATAGGCAAAGGGGGTGGAAGTGTGTGGGTGCAGAGGCTGTAAGTCTTAAAAATGTCTGTGTGACTCCACTAAGAGTGAAGAGGCAGAGGGGCTGGAAGTGTTTGTTCGTGGACGCAGGCTGTGAGTTTTAAAAACGTCTGATTGAATCCAGGAAGAGGGAAGAGGCAGAGGGACTGAAAGTGTGTTCGTGTGCACAGGCTGTGAGTCTTAAACACGTCTTATTGAATCCAGGAAGAGGGAAGAGGCAGAGGGGATGGACGTGTGTGCGTGTGAACAGACTGTGAGTCTTAAAAACATCTGAGTGGCTCCAGGAAGAGGGAAGAGGCAGAGGGGATGTAAGTGTGTCTGTGTGTGCACAGGCTGTGAGTCTTATTAACATCTGAGTGGCTCCAGGAAGAGGGAAGAGGCAGAGGGACTGGAAGTGTGTGGTTGTGAAGAGTCTGTGAGTCTTAAAAATAGCTGAGTGGCTCCAGGAAGAGGGAATAGGCAAAGGGGCTGGAAGTGTGCGTCTGTGCACAATCCTGTGAGTTTTAAAAACGTCTCATTGAATCCAGGAAGAGGAAAGAGTCAGAGGGGCTGGAAGTGTGTGTGTGTGTGTGCACAGGCTGTGAGTTTTAAAAACATCTTATTGAATCCAGGAAGAGGGAAGAGGCAGAGGGACTGGAAGTGTAGTGCGTTTGCACAGGCTGTGAGTCTCAAAAACATCTGAGTGACTCCAGGAGGAGGGAAGAGGCAGAGGGACTGGAAGTGTGTGTGTGTGTGCACAGGCTATGAGGCTTGAAAACGTTCGATTGAATCCAGGAAGAGGCAGAGGGGCTGGAAGTGTGTGTGTGTGTGCAGAGACTGTGAGTTTTAAAAACGTCTGATTGAATCTAGGGAGAGGGAATAGGCAAAGGGGATGGAAGTATGTGTGTGCACAGGCTGTGAGTCTTAAAAACATCTGAGTGGCTCCAGGAAGAGGGAATAGGGAAAGGGACTGGAAGTGTGCATTTGTGCACAAACCTGTGAGTTTAAAAAACGTCTGATTGAATCCAGGAAGAGGGAAGAGGCAGAGGGACTGGAAGTGTGTGGTTGTAAACAGTCTGTGAGTCTTAAAAACATCTGAGTGGCTCCAGGAAGAGGGAATAGGCAAAGGGTCTGGAAGTGTGCCTCTGTGCACAAACCTGTGAGATTTAAAAACGTCTGATTGAATCCAGGAAGAGGGAAGAGGCAGAGGGACTGGAAGTGTGTGGGTGCAGAGGATGTGAGTCTTAAAAATTTCTGAGTGACTACAGGAAGAGGGAAGAGGCAAAGGGTCTGGAAGTGTGCCTCTGTGCACAAACCTGTGAGATTTAAAAACGTCTGATTGAGTCCAGGAAGAGGGAATAGGCAAAGGGGGTGGAAGTGTGTGGGTGCAGAGGCTGTAAGTCTTAAAAATGTCTGTGTGACTCCACTAAGAGTGAAGAGGCAGAGGGGCTGGAAGTGTTTGTTCGTGGACGCAGGCTGTGAGTTTTAAAAACGTCTGATTGAATCCAGGAAGAGGGAAGAGGCAGAGGGACTGAAAGTGTGTTCGTGTGCACAGGCTGTGAGTCTTAAACACGTCTTATTGAATCCAGGAAGAGGGAAGAGGCAGAGGGGATGGACGTGTGTGCGTGTGAACAGACTGTGAGTCTTAAAAACATCTGAGTGGCTCCAGGAAGAGGGAAGAGGCAGAGGGGATGTAAGTGTGTCTGTGTGTGCACAGGCTGTGAGTCTTATTAACATCTGAGTGGCTCCAGGAAGAGGGAATAGGCAAAGGGACTGGAAGTGTGCATTTGTGCACAAACCTGTGAGTTTAAAAAACGTCTGATTGAATCCAGGAAGAGGGAATAGGCAAAGGGGCTGGAAGTGTGTGCGTGTGAACAGTCTGTGAGTCTTAAAAACATCTGAGTGACTCCAGGAAGAGGGAAGAGGCAAAGGGTCTGGAAGTGTGCCTCTGTGCACAAACCTGTGAGTTTTAAAAACGTCTGATTGAATCCAGGAAGAGGGAATAGGCAAAGGGGCTGGAAGTGTGTGGGTGCAGAGGCTGTGAGTTTTAAAAATGTCTGTGTGACTCCACTAAGAGTGAAGAGGCAGAGGGGCTGGAAGTGTTTGTTCGTGGACGCAGGCTGTGAGTCTTAAAAACGTCTGAGTGACTCCAGGAAGAGGGAAGAGGCAAGGGGCTGGTGGTCTGTGGATGCAGAGGCTATGAGTCTTAAAAACGTCTGAGTGGCTCCAGGAAGAGGGAAGAGATAAGGGGCTGGAAGTGTGTGGGTGCAGAGGCTGTGAGTCTTCAAAATGTCTGTGGTAATCCAGGAAGAGGGACGAGGCAGAGGGACTGGAAGTGTAGTGTGTGTGCACAGGCTGTGAGTCTTAAAAACTACTGAGTGACTCCAGGAAGAGGGAAGAGTGAGAGGGGCTGTAAGTGTGTTCGTGTGCACAGGCTGTGAGTCTTAAAAACATCTGAGTGACTCCAGGAAGTGTGAAGAGGCAGAGGTGCTGGAAGTGTGTGCGTGTGAACAGTCTGTGAGTCTTAAAAAATCTGAGTGACTCCAGGAAGAGGGAATAGGCAAAGGGTCTGGAAGTGTGCCTCTGTGCACAAACCTGTGAGTTTTGAAAACGTCTGATTGAATCCAGGATGAGGGAATAGGCAAAGGGGCTGGAAGTGTATGGGTACAGAGGCTGTGAGTCTTAAAAACGTCTGATTGAATCCAGGAAGAGGGAATAGGCAAAGGGGCTGGATGTGTGTGTTTCTGTGCACAGGCTGTGAGTTTTAAAAACGTCTAACTGAATCCAGGAAGAGGGAATAGGCAAATGGGCTGGAGGTGTGTTCGTGTGCACAGGGTGCGAGTCTTAGAAACATCTGAGTGACTCCAGGAAGAGGGAAGAGGCAGATGGGCTGAATGTGTGTGTTTCTGTGCACAGGCTGTGAGTTTTAAAAACTTCTTATTGAATCCAGGAAGAGGGAAGAGGCAGAGGGGCTGGAAGTGTATGGGTGCAGAGGCTGTGAGTCTTAAAAACTTTTGAGTGACTCCAGGAAGAGGGAAGAGGCAAGGGGCTGGAGGTCTGTGGATGCAGAGGCTATGAGTCTTAAAAACGTCTGAGTGACTCCAGGAAGAGGGAAGAGGCAAGGGGCTGGAAGTGTGTGGGTGCAGAGGCTGTGAGTCTTCAAAATGTCTGTGGCAATCCAGGAAGAGGGAAGAGGCAGAGGGGCTGGAAGTGTGTGCGTATGCACAGGCTGTGAGTCTTAAAAACTACTGAGTGACTCCAGGAAGAGGGAAGAGGGAGAGGGGCTGTAAGTGTGTTCTTGTGCACAGGCTGTGAGTCTTAAAAACATCTGAGTGACTCCAGGAAGTGTGAAGAGGCAGAGGTGCTGGAAGTGTGTTTGTGCGTACAGGCTGTGAGTTTTAAAAACGTCTGATTGAATCCAGGAAGTGGGAAGAGGCAAGGGGCTGGAAGTGTGTGGATGCAGAGGCTATGAGTCTTAAAAATGTCTGTGGTAATCCAGGAAAGAGGTAAGAGGCAGAAGGACTTGAAGTGTGTGCGTGTGCACAGGCTCTGAGTCTTAAAAACATTTGAGTGACTACAGGAAGAGGGAAGAGGCAGGGGCTGGAAGTGTGTGCGTGTGCACAGGCTGTGAGTCTTAAAAACGTTTCATTGAATCCAGGAAGAGGGAAGCGGCAGAGGGGCTGGAAGTATCTGTGTGCGCACAGGCTGTGAGTCTTAAAATGTCTTATTGAATCCAGGAAGAGGGAAGAGGCAGAGGGGCTGGAAGTGTGAACAGGCTGTGAGTCTTAAAAACGTCTGAGTGACTCCAGGAAGAGGGAAGAGGGAGAGGGGCTTGAAGTTTGTGTGTGTGCGCAGGCTGCGAGTCTTAAAAACATCTGAGTGTCTCCAGGAAGAATGAAGACTCAGAGGGGCTGGAAGTGTGTGTGTATGTGCACAGGCTGTGAGTCTTAAAAACATCTGAGTGACTCCAGGAAGAGGGAGGAGGCACAGGGGCTGGAAGTGTGAGGGTGCAGAGGCTGTGAGTCTTAAAAATGTCTGAGTGACTACAGGAAGAGGGAAGAGGCAAAGGGTCTGGAAGTGTGCCTCTGTGCACAAACCTGTGAGATTTAAAAACGTCTGATTGAGTCCAGGAAGAGGGAATAGGCAAAGGGGGTGAAAGTGTGTGGGTGCAGAGGCTGTAAGTCTTAAAAATGTCTGTGTGACTCCACTAAGAGTGAAGAGGCAGAGGGGCTGGAAGTGTTTGTTCGTGGACGCAGGCTGTGAGTTTTAAAAACGTCTGATTGAATCCAGGAAGAGGGAAGAGGCAGAGGGACTGAAAGTGTGTTCGTGTGCACAGGCTGTGAGTCTTAAACACGGCTTATTGAATCCAGGAAGAGGGAAGAGGCAGAGGGGATGGACGTGTGTCCGTGTGAAGAGACTGTGAGTCTTAAAAACATCTGAGTGGCTCCAGGAAGAGGGAAGAGGCAGAGGGGATGTAAGTGTGTCTGTGTGTGAACAGTCTGTGAGTCTTAAAAACATCTGAGTGACTCCAGGAAGAGGGAATAGGCAAAGGGTCTGGAAGTGTGCCTCTGTGCACAAACCTGTGAGTTTTAAAAACGTCTGATTGAATCCAGGAAGAGGGAAGAGGCAGAGGGACTGGAAGTGTGTGGTTGTAAACAGTCTGTGAGTCTTAAAAACATCTGAGTGGCTCCAGGAAGAGGGAATAGGCAAAGGGTCTGGAAGTGTGCCTCTGTGCACAAACCTGTGAGATTTAAAAACGTCTGATTGAATCCAGGAAGAGGGAAGAGGCAGAGGGACTGGAAGTGTGTGGGTGCAGAGGATGTGAGTCTTAAAAATTTCTGAGTGACTACAGGAAGAGGGAAGAGGCAAAGGGTCTGGAAGTGTGCCTCTGTGCACAAACCTGTGAGATTTAAAAACGTCTGATTGAGTCCAGGAAGAGGGAATAGGCAAAGGGGGTGGAAGTGTGTGGGTGCAGAGGCTGTGAGTCTTAAAAATGTCTGTGTGAATCCAGGAAGAGGGAAGAGGCAGAGGGACTGGAAGTGTGTGTGTGTGCGCACAGGCTGTGAGGCTTAAAAACGTTCGATTGTATCCAGGAAAAGGGACGAGGCAGAGGGGCTGGAAGTGTGTATGTGTGTGCCCAGGCTGTGAGTTTTGAAAACGTCTGATTGAATCCAGGATGAGGGAATAGGCAAAGGGGCTGGAAGTGTGTTCGTGTGCACAGGCTGTGAGTCTTAAAAACATCTGAGTGGCTCCAGGAAGAGGGAAGAGGCAGAGGGGATGTAAATGTGTCTGTGTGTGCGCAGGCTGTGAGTCTTAAAAACATCTGAGTGGCTCCAGGAAGAGGGAATAGGCAAAGGGTCTGGAAGTGTGCATTTGTGCACAAACCTGTGAGTTTAAAAAACGTCTGATTGAATCCAGGAAGAGGGAATAGGCAAAGGGGCTGGAAGTGTGTGCGTGTGAACAGTCTGTGAGTCTTAAAAACATCTGAGTGACTCCAGGAAGAGGGAATAGGCAAAGGGTCTGGAAGTGTGCCTCTGTGCACAAACCTGTGAGTTTTGAAAACGTCTGATTGAATCCAGGATGAGGGAATAGGCAAAGGGGCTGGAAGTGTATGGGTACAGAGGCTGTGAGTCTTAAAAACGTCTGATTGAATCCAGGAAGAGGGAATAGGCAAAGGGGCTGGATGTGTGTGTTTCTGTGCACAGGCTGTGAGTTTTAAAAACGTCTAACTGAATCCAGGAAGAGGGAATAGGCAAATGGGCTGGAAGTGTGTTCGTGTGCACAGGGTGCGAGTCTTAGAAACATCTGAGTGACTCCAGGAAGAGGGAAGAGGCAGATGGGCTGAATGTGTGTGTTTCTGTGCACAGGCTGTGAGTTTTAAAAACTTCTTATTGAATCCAGGAAGAGGGAAGAGGCAGAGGGGCTGGAAGTGTATGGGTGCAGAGGCTGTGAGTCTTAAAAACTTTTGAGTGACTCCAGGAAGAGGGAAGAGGCAAGGGGCTGGAGGTCTGTGGATGCAGAGGCTATGAGTCTTAAAAACGTCTGAGTGACTCCAGGAAGAGGGAAGAGGCAAGGGGCTGGAAGTGTGTGGGTGCAGAGGCTGTGAGTCTTCAAAACGTCTGTGGTAATCCAGGAAGAGGGAAGAGGCAGAGGGGCTGGAAGTGTGTGCGTATGCACAGGCTGTGAGTCTTAAAAACTACTGAGTGACTCCAGGAAGAGGGAAGAGTGAGAGGGGCTGTAAGTGTGTTCGTGTGCACAGGCTGTGAGTCTTAAAAACATCTGAGTGACTCCAGGAAGTGTGAAGAGGCAGAGGTGCTGGAAGTGTGTTTGTGCGCACAGGCTGTGAGTTTTAAAAACGTCTGTTTGAATCCAGGAAGTGGGAAGAGGCAAGGGGCTGGAAGTGTGTGGATGCAGAGGCTATGAGTCTTAAAAATGTCTGTGGTAATCCAGGAAAGAGGTAAGAGGCAGAAGGACTTGAAGTGTGTGCGTGTGCACAGGCTCTGAGTCTTAAAAACATTTGAGTGACTACAGGAAGAGGGAAGAGGCAGGGGCTGGAAGTGTGTGCGTGTGCACAGGCTGTGAGTCTTAAAAACGTTTCATTGAATCCAGGAAGAGGGAAGCGGCAGAGGGGCTGGAAGTATCTGTGTGCGCACAGGCTGTGAGTCTTAAAATGTCTTATTGAATCCAGGAAGAGGGAAGAGGCAGAGGGGCTGGAAGTGTGAACAGGCTGTGAGTCTTAAAAACGTCTGAGTGACTCCAGGAAGAGGGAAGAGGGAGAGGGGCTGGAAGTTTGTGTGTGTGCGCAGGCTGCGAGTCTTAAAAACATCTGAGTGTCTCCAGGAAGAAGGAAGACTCAGAGGGGCTGGAAGTGTGTGTGTGTGTGCACAGGCTGTGAGTCTTAAAAACATCTGAGTGACTCCAGGAAGAGGGAGGAGGCACAGGGGCTGGAAGTGTGAGGGTGCAGAGGCTGTGAGTCTTAAAAATGTCTGTGGTAATCCAGGAAGTGGGAAGAGGCAGAGGGGCTGGAAGTGTGTGTATGTGTGCACAGGCTGTTGTGGAAAACCGGGGCTCAATCTTCCCAGTTGGGCCAGAGGCCTTCTCCGGGGGGCGATTTCATGAGATGGAGAGTGAAGACACCACACAAGGTTCCTCGGGATGAGATCGCACCCAGAGTTGCCTCTGGGGACCTCTTTTATTGGTAAACAATGAAGGGCGGAGTAAAGGGTACATACATAGGTTTATCACTACCATATTAGGTCACTGGCTTCCTGTGGTCTACCGAGTGCGTTTCAAGGTTTTGATTATGATCTTTAAAGCGCTTCATGGCATAGGGCCTAGTTACATGCAGGATCGCATCCTGCCCCACACATCCCTACGACCAATTCGCTCACACAGAGAGGGACTTCTCCGGGTGCCGTCCGCCAAACAGTGCCGGGGGGCGACACCCAGGAGCAGAGCCTTCTCTGTGATGGGCCCAGCCCTGTGGAATGACCTCCCCCGTGACATCAGGATTACTTCCGATCTCCGCTCCTTCCGTGTACAGCTGAAGACCCACCTCTTTCAATTATCTGGCCTGGCTCAATCGTAATTTCTCTTATTCCTCCTAACTGTTTTTAAATTGTCTTTTAAACGTTAAATTTTTTAATTGCATATTGGGTTCTTACAATTGGGGTATTTTAATGCTGATTTTTAACTGTCTATATGATGTAATTTGTTACCTCCTCCGTGTCCGTGTCCGTGTATGTGTATGTGTGTTTTGTATGTATGTATGTCTATGTGTTTTTATACATCTTCTATGTTTTACATGCTCCATTGTACGCCGCCCCGAGTCCTACTTGGAAAGGGAGCGGCTAATAAATTCATATTATTATTATTATTATTATGATTACATTTGGCTGCTCATCCTGGCATTGTGGTGGTGAGATCCTTTTGTCTCCTTTGTTTTTCCTCCTAACATGGTTCAGCCTCCTTCCAGAGGCCTACACGTAGTGGAAAATTACCAGAGATAGTTCTTCTGAGCACATGTTTTTTGTTTAGCCCTTAATGGTGGATCAGATACTACTGCAACATCTCCTCTGTTTTTTGTTTTAAAAGGCAGAATATTTAGACTTGTTGCTAAAAAGTGGGAGATGTTGAAATGGTCTCCTCATCACTACCGAGGGTGATGGGAGGTTTTTTATCATAGTTAATGGTGATGATATCATTGTCTGTTTCTTCCTCGCTGCCTTTAAAGGCATCCGGGAGCTCGCTTTGGATAGATTCTTCCTGAGGTATCAAAGAATATCCCTTGTTGTGCCATAATGCATTCAACTGAGCGACAGCACGCTTTTCAGCAATCAGTGATAGACTATTGGAAATAGTTTTTACAAAAATTGGTAAGACATAAGGCAATACAATACATCCTAAAGCAATCATACCAATGAGTGCAACAATGGCCTGAAGGCCAGGCAATTTGGGGAACCATGAACCAAACATATCTCTGAAATCTAACCCAGACCATGTCTGGATGGGAACATGGGCAATTCTTACCATATCCGATGTTATTTGTTCAATTACTTTTCCACTGTTGTCTATCTGGATGCAACAATTGGATAGATTAAACTTTCCACATACTCCCCCTTCTTTGGCTAATAAATAGTCTAAGGCAAGACGATTCTGCATAATGTATGTGCGGGAAAGAGCACTTTCTTTGGCGAGTTGTTTTAAGGCAAGAGCTGTTTTGTTGGTAATGATTTCTACCACTGCTTGGAGTCTTATGATGCGATTAAGCATATAAATGGGTGTGCGATAGCCCCAAGTGCCATCTTGGGCCCATGCAGCAGGGTCATAATAATTGATAATGAGCTCGGGGGGCCAATCATTATCTTTTCAGTGACATCAATACCAAGACCAAATCCATAATAATGGGTTGAAGGGGAGTGCGTGGTAGGGGCTGATAAACAAACAGTGTTACAGTGGCCGGTGGAACACGTGGTGGCAGCCGGGCCTAAGGTAAAGTTAAAACCCTCAGGGCCAGATTGGATGGTTCCAATCGGGCCTGTGTACCAATAGTTATAAGCCTCTTGAAGACTAGCGTGCCCAGTGGATTGCACCTTGCGAAGAGTAAAAAGATATTTTTGTACAGTTAAGTATGATTGCTCCCATGAAAAGGAGCCACAGGTGACCCCCATAGCCCCATCACCCTGCCCCTTAGTTATGGCTGTGCAAGCGTCAAAACAAACAGAAACTGAGCCCTTTTGGTTATTTGAGGGGCGATTCCAGGAGGTATTGTGAGCAACATACCCTGATCGTTGTTGGGCAAGCGAAAAGAGAGTTGAGGGTATTTGAAATTTGGCATTCGGATGCCAACTACCCCCTTTATACCCGTATATGTGAACAGAAGCATAAACAGGGCCCACGGCGTGCGGGTGATAACACTGAGTTCCTGACGAAGTGGTGCAGCGGGCATACACAGTGTTGTTTCGGGTGCAAGAGTCTAGGTCTTTTGTACAGTCTGGCTTCAGTGTGTGGTAGATTAATGTCTGATGAGTGCGAGTGCCTGATTTTGTGGTCTGGATGCATTCCGCACAATCCTGAGAAAGGGTGGTTGCTCGCTTTCGTCTTGGCAGGTGAGAAACTTTAAGAAAAGCGTCGAGTGAAGAAATGACTTGGCGAGTGGGAAGGCAGGTACGAAGAAGCTGGCACCGATAAACACCAGTCTGAGAGTTGGGCATGATGAAAGGTCAGCGTAGATGAGGTAGGGTTGACACGAGAGGTAATTGTGATGGTAGAAGAGTTGGACAGCTGATGTTCCTCCTTGCCTTTCCGGGCCCACATTAAAATCATTTGTCCAGGGTCTTTCATGGTAAGGATGCAGGTGAGAGACGTGGTCCCATTAACTGGGGCGGTGGCAATCCGCGGCATCAACATCAGTGGAGGTGGTGGTTGGTTGATCGTGGCGGCCGACACATTTCGATTGTGTTTTGCAGTCCAGATTGCCATCAGGGCGAGGATCATAAGCAATTAATCCCCAATAAAAGATGAAGTGTTGAATTACTGCAGGCAAGATTCAAAGACGATCCAAACGTGTAGAAAGCAAATGTTCCATGTACAGTTCAGATAAGTGTGTGTAATGTTAGCTGCACCCATAGATTTTTACTTCAGTCACTGTTCAAATGAGTTTTGGGGTGAGATAACAGAACAAGTAAACATAAACAAATGATGACTAAGGAATTGGCAAAAATGGCAGCGCATAAGTTCTCGTGTCGTTGTTTCAGCACTGCTTTGGTGGTTTTTGGTTTTTTACATCACTGGACAGCTGTTTTGGCAAGATCGTATTGGCCACTGTGCTGTCTGTAAAGTCATCTTGGTCATCTCTGGAACTGGATTTGGGAACTGGTACGACAATATTTTTGGCTGGACAAGCATCACATGCTAGAATCCACAAAGATCTGTAGAAGCAAGCACAGCATGTCCTCGTCCCCCTTGCGGGGGAGGCAAACAAACTTTTTTTAATCTATGATGTTACCTATGCCAAATTAGCCAAATTGGGGTACACCAAATTGTTAGGTACCCAAAATCCCTCCTTTTTTATTTGTTTGAGAAAACAGTCCTTAAAGGACCAATTAACACGTTCCACAATGGCTTAACCTGTGGAATTGTAAGGAAAAAAACCCCCAAAAATTAAAACAATGTTCCAATTAGTACAAGATTACAAAAAAGGCCAATGAAAAATAGGCCAGGCCATTATCAGTCTTTAAAAAGAAAAGTTTGCCCAAGGCAGTAAAGGCTGAAAAAAGGTGAGAAAAAAAACATGATTAGCTGTTTCTTCTCATTAAAATGTGGCCAAAAAAAAAATAGATAAATGAATTTACTTCTAAGAAGCCAAAAAAAGGAAACATAGGTGACATCCATTTGCCATAGTGATTAGAGGCCAAATCATGGGGATTAACTTCCGTGTCCCCAAAGGGGGATGCCCCAGAACACTGGGGGCAAGATGAAACAATTTGCTTGACCTGGTTGAGTGGCATATGGCAAAATTGTGCCAGTCCCCAGGCATTTTGATGAAAAAATTATCAAAAAAATCTGAAGAAAAAACATAGTTAAAAAATTACCTAGAAAATTAAAAATAAGTTGACACACATAATGAAAGTCAGAAATATAGTTAAAAAGCTTGTTAAGAAAAGATGTGAAAAGTTAAAGTAGCAACAGACAATTTTTAGTGTTGCAAGAACAACAGTATTGCAAGGTAGGAAAAGAAGATTCATTAAACACGCAAGCCAAGGATCTTTAAGCAAATGATATGAAATACAGATCACATAGTCAGTTAAAGCACACTGAAGAAAGAAGTTATTCTGAAAACAAAATTAAAAATCAGATTTTGGAATAGGAAAAATAATATTAATTAAATCAGTCCAATTTCTACAACAAACCCAAGGTTATTAATTCAACAACTGCCTAAAAAAATAATAATGGCAAACATTTTAAAACGGAGTCTTTTTATCTTAAAAAACATCAAAAGAATTAGCTGACAAGTTACGCAAACCACAAATGGAATGCTCAAAATCTCATTAATCATTTCAACTGTGGCAAGGGCAGAAAAAAGAAAAAAATAATAAATCAAATAAAAAACTTTAAGTAGCAGCAGACACAGACGGACGAATCCAAATAAAGGTTCCCCAATAGCTGCCATAAATTAATTAGCAAAATACCTCCGTGTACATTTAAACAAAAAAATTTGGAGCAAAAAAGATTGTAACATTTCATGCAGTTATGCTTTTTTTCTCTGGAACAATCTGCAATACAATACAATACAATACAATAGTAGAGCTGGAAGGGACCCTGGAGGTCCTCTAGTCCAACCCCCCTGCCTAGGCAGGAAACCCTATACCATTTCAGACAAATAACCATTCAACATCCTCTCAAAGACCTCCAGTGTTGGGCTATCCACAACCCCTGGAGGCAAGCCGTTCCATTGACCAACTGCTCTTAACTGCCAGGAAATCTCTCCCCAGCTCCAAGCCGTTTCTCTCCTTAATCAGCCTCCACCCATCGCCTCTTGTTCCACCCTCAGGTGCCTTGGAGAACAGCCTGATTCCCTCTTCTCCGTGGCAATCCCTGAGACATTGGAACACTGCTATCATGTCTCCCCTACTCCTTCTTTCTCTTAAGCTAAACATACCCAGTTCCTGCAACCGTTCCTCACATGCTCCAGTCTCCAGCAATCACTCCAGCAATCACTCCTGCACTCCTTCCAGTAAAAAAAATCATTTTTTATTTTTGAAAGCCAATTAGGTTATATCTTGGGGCTCCAATCAAAATATCCATATAATGATTTACCAAAGCCAATGAATAGCACTTATACAAAGAATTCAATTCTACAACATAAATCTAAATAAAAAAAGGAACTAAGTAAATGTATAGAAAAAAAAGTGTGTGTGTGGGGGGGGGGGGGGAGGCAGCTAGCAGAAGCCAACACAGAGTCTTTCTAAAGAGGGAAAAGTGGGGGGGGGGAATGCCCAGAGGCATTCACAGGTATCACTGGGGCGTTTCATACACACACTCATGGTAAAAATGAGCAGACACTCATTCTCCCCGCTTTTCCTGCTTCCCTCCAAAGAATGACCCAGAAGGAAGAGTAGGGGGGGAGGGAAAAATTCACACAGGCAATCACGTGGATCTCTGGATCCATTCACTTATCATTCCCTGGGGCATGGGGGACACATACTCACATTCATACTGCAATCAGACCTTCATGCTTGCTCATGCCAAACAATCATAGGTATTTCAGGAAGCTTTTTTTTCACAAGCCACCAAGCTTCATTTTCTTTTATTAGAGGATCTCACCCTCCCTTCAGGTTTGGAAATGATAACACACATGCATACATCTTCTATTTCCTTAAGCACTAGATTGTTAATACCTGTCTCTGCCCTGGGGTGTTCGTTTCTAATTTGGACCTGCCAGCTGTGCTGGCTAATTTTTAAAGATCCAAATTCTATCTTGATATCCCAGCACGCGCTGGCATTTTTAAATATCAAGATGTATAGAAACAATGTACAGAGATGTTTGTCCACACATTGTTTGCATTCAGCCAGGGTTCTAGGTTGGCGCTCCCAGCACACGCTGGCATATTTTTAAAGATCCAAACCCTATCTTGATCTCCCAGCAATTTCTGGCATAGTTTTAAAGACCAAGATGTATGAAGACTTTCATTAACACATCGTTTGCATCTGGGTGGGGCCCTTGATTCATTAGATGGTGGCCAGAAATCAGCAAATTTGTTGACAAAATCTAAATCAAAACTGCCTTCTGGAGGCCAGGTTTTTACTTTAGGACTAATAGAGTAGGTTGGTCAGAAAAATGTGCAGAGGGTTTTTACTCAGGTTGAAGGCAAACCTTTAGTAGGAATTTCCTTCATTTCATACATGCACACACAAGGCAACACTCTCCTCCTCCCCCCAAAAGGGAAAAACAAATCTATACTCACCTGAAGAGTACAATCTTCTAGGGCTGAAACACATGAGAACAAGGTTCCCTCCCCCACAGAAAAGGCATTGTTGGAGGATTAGAGGTAAGGGAGGGGCGTGGGGGGGGGGGAAGCAACAGACATCCCGGAGGGGGGGAGGGGGGGAAGAGATAAGAAGCAGACCCAGAAAATGGACTTTTCTTGCAAAGCAGGGTAAGGAAGGATAGAAAAAAAGCAATCCTTTGAACTAATTACTTCATGATCTTGTGGAATCAATTTAGGTGGAGAGACAGAAAACATATGTTTATTCCCCTCCTCTTTTGCTAATTGTTCCTCTAACCATGGAGGAGAAGAAAAATTAACCTCTCCATGAGACCAATTGAAGATAATTTTGGAGAAAGAATTTTTAATTCCTTCTTTTTTTAATTGGGGAAGAGTTTTACCCCCTTGAGAAGCTATTTTTATAGAAGATTCGGTTAATTCCCTTAGTTCATGCAAATATTCAACTTGCGGTTGAGGGAATTTTCTGCCAATACTTACGGAGTAACCACGTCATGTTTCAGACAGGTCGAATGCGCAGGCCTCTTCCAGGCGGGTAAGCATGGGCAGTCCGAGACGTATTCCGCAGAATCACGTCGGGGTCACCAGTTGTGGAAAACCGGGGCTCAATCTTCCCAGTTGGGCCAGAGGCCTTCTCCGGGGGGCGATTTCATGAGATGGAGAGTGAAGACACCACACAAGGTTCCTCGGGATGAGATCGCACCCAGAGTTGCCTCTGGGGACCTCTTTTATTGGTAAACAATGAAGGGCGGAGTAAAGGGTACATACATAGGTTTATCACTACCATATTAGGTCATGATTACATTTGGCTGCTCATCCTGGCATTGTGGTGGTGAGATCCTTTTGTCTCCTTTGTTTTTCCTCCTAACATGGTTCAGCCTCCTTCCAGAGGCCTACACGTAGTGGAAAATTACCAGAGATAGTTCTTCTGAGCACATGTTTTTTGTTTAGCCCTTAAGGGTGGATCAGATACTACTGTAACAGGCTGTGAGTTTTAAAAACATCTTATTGAATCCAGGAAGAGGGAAGAGGCAGAGGGGCTGGAAGTTTATGTTCGTGTATGCAGGCTGTGAGTCTTAAAAACGTCTGAGTGACTCCAGGAAGAGGGAAGAGGCAAGGGGCTGGAAGTGTGTGGATGCAGAGGCTATGAGTCTTAAAAACGTCTGAGTGAATACAGGAAGAGGGAAGAGGCAGAGGGGCTGGAAGTGTTTTTCTGCGCGCAGGTTGTGAGTTTTAAAAATGTCTGATTGAATCCAGGCACAGTGAATAGGCAAAGGGGCTAGAAGTGTATTTGTGTGCGCAGGCTGTGAGTCTTAAAAACATCTGAGTGGCTCCAAGAAGAGGGAATAGGCAATGGGTCTGGAAGTGTGCGTCTGTGCACAAACCTGTGAGTTTTAAAAACGTCTGATTGAATCCAGGAAGAGGGAATAGGCAGAGGGACTGGAAGTGTGTGGTTGTGAACAGTCTGTGAGTCTTAAAAACATCTGAGTGGCTCCAGGAAGAGGGAATAGGCAAAGGGGCTGGAAGTGTGCGTCTGTGCACAAACCTGTGAGTTTTAAAAACGTCTCATTGAATCCAGGTAGAGGGAAGAGGCAGAGGGACTGGAAGTGTGTTCGTGTGCACAGGCTGCGAGTCTTAAAAACATCTGAGTTACTCCAAGAAGAGGAAAGAGTCAGAGTGGCTGGAAGTGTGTGTGTGTGTGCACAGGCTGTGAGTTTTAAAAACATCTTATAGAATCCAGGAAGAGGGAAGAGGCAGAGGGGCTGGAAGTTTATGTCCGTGTACGCAGGCTGTGAGTCTTAAAAACGTCTGAGTGACTCCAGGAAGAGGGAAGAGGCAAGGGGCTGGAAGTGTGTGGATGCAGAGGCTATGAGTCTTAGAAACGTCTGAGTGAATACAGGAAGAGGGAAAAGGCAGAGGGGCTAGAAGTGTTTTTCTGCACAAAGGTTGTGAGTTTTAAAAACGTCTGATTGAATCTAGGAAGAGGGAATAGGCAAAGGGGATGGAAGTGTGTGGGTGCAGAGGCTGTGAGTCTTAAAAACATCTTATTGAATCCAGGAAGAGGGAAGAGGCAGAGGGACTGGAAGTGTGGTTGTGTGCGCACAGGCTATGAGGCTAAAAAACGTTCGATTGAATCCAGGAAGAGGCAAAGGGGCTGGAAGTGTATTCTTGTGCAAAGGCTGCGAGTCTTAAAAACATCTGAGTGACTCCAAGTAGAGGGGAGAGGCAGAGGGGCTGGAAGTGTATGGGTGCAGAGGCTGTGAGTCTTAAAAACTTCTGGGTGACTACAGGAAGAGTGAAGAGGCAAGGGGCTGGAACTGTGTGGGTGCAGAGGCTGTGAGTCTTAAAAATGTCTGTTTTAATCCAGGAATAGGGAAGTGGCAGAGGAACTGGAAGTGTCGTGCGTGTGCACAGGCTTTGAGTCTTAAAAACGTCTGAGTGACTCCAGGAACAGGTAAGTGGCAGAGGGACTTGAAGTGTGTTCGTGTGCACAGACTGTGGGTATTAAAAACATCTGAGTGTCTCAAGGAAGAGGGCATTGGCAAAGGGGATGGAAGTGTGTGTCTGTGCACAAACCTGTGAGTCTTCAAAATGTCTGTGGTAATCCAGGAAGAGGGACGAGGCAGAGGGACTGGAAGTGTAGTGTGTGTGCACAGGCTGTGAGTTTTGAAAACGTCTGATTGAATCCAGGATGAGGGAATTCGCAAAGGGGATGGAAGTGTGTGGGTGCAGAGGCTGTGAGTCTTAGAAACATCTGAGTGACTGCAGGAAGAGGGAAGAGGCAGATGGGCTGGATGTGTGTGTGTCTGTGGACAGGCTGTGAGTTTTAAAAACATCTTATTGAATCCAGGAAGAGGGAAGAGGCAAAGGGGCTGGAAGTGTGTTCGTGTGCACAGGCTGCGAGTCTTAAAACATCTGAGTGACTCCAGGAGGAGGGAAGAGGCAGAGGGACTGGAAGTGTGTGTGTGTGTGTGTGCACAGGCTGTGAGGCTTAAAAACGCTCGATTGAATCCAGGAAGAGGCAGAGGAGCTGGAAGTGTGTGTGTGTGTGCAGAGGCTGTGAGTCTTAAAAACATCTGATTGAATCCAGGAAGAGGGAATAGGCAAAGGGACTGGAAGTGTGTTCGTGTGCTCATACCTGTGAGTTTTAAAAACGTCTGATTGAATCCAGGATGATGGAATAGGCAAAGGGGATGGAAGTGTGTGGGAGGCAGATGGGCTGGATGTGTGTGTGTCTGTGGACAGGCTGTGAGTTTTAAAAACATCTTATTGAATCCAGGAAGAGGGAAGAGGCAAAGGGGCTGGAAGTGTGTTCGTGTGCACAGGCTGCGAGTCTTAAAAACATCTGAGTGACTCCAAGTAGAGGGGAGAGGCAGATGGGCTGGATGTGTGTGTTTCTGTGCACAGGCTGTGAGTCTTAAAAACGTCTGAGTGACTCCAGGAAGAGGGAAGAGGCAAGGGGCTGGAGGTCTGTGGATGCAGAGGCTATGAGTCTTAAAAACGTCTGAATGACTCCAGGAAGAGGGAAGAGGGAAGGGGTTGGAAGTGTGTGGGTGCAGAGGCTGTGAGTCTTCAAAGTGTCTGTGGTAATCCAGGAAGAGGGACGAGGCAGAGGGACTGGAAATGTAGTGTGTGTGCACAGGCTGTGAGTTTTGAAAACGTCTGATTGAATCCAGGATGAGGGAATTGGCAGAGTGGATGGAAGTGTGTGGGTGCAGAGGCTGTGAGTCTTAAAAATGTCTGTGTGAATCCAGGAAGAGGGAAGAGGCAGAGGGACTGAAAGTTTGTGTGTGCGCGCACAGGCTGTGAGGCTTAAAAGCTTTCGATTGAATCCAGGAAGAGGGAAGAGGCAGAGGGACTGGAAGTGTGTGTGTGTGCGCACAGGCTGTGAGTTTTAAAAACGTCTGGTTGAATCCAGGAATAGGGAATAGGCAGAGGGGCTGGAAGTGTATGGGTGAAGAGGCTGTGAGTCTTAAAAATGTCTGTGGTAATCCGGTTATAGTGAGTTATCCAGTGAGTTATCCAGTGAGTTATCCAGTGAGTTATAAAAATATCTTGTGAATCCAAGAAGAGGGAAGAGGCAAAGGGGCTGGAAGTGTATTCTTGTGCAAAGGCTGCGAGTCTTAAAAACATCTGAGTGACTCCAAGTAGAGGGGAGAGGCAGAGGGGCTGAAAGTGTATGGGTGCAGAGGCTGTGAGTCTTAAAAACTTCTGATTGACTCCAGGAAGAGGGAAGAGGCAAGGGGCTGGAAGTGTGTGGATGCAGAGGCTGTGAGTCTTAAAAACGTCTGAGTGACTCCAGGAAGAGGGAAGACTCAGAGGGGCTGGAAGTGTGTGTGTGTGTGTACACAGGCGGAGAGTTTTAAAAAGATCTTATTGAATCCAGGAAGAGTGAAAAGGCAGAGGGGTTGGACGTGTGTATGTGTGTGCACAGGCTGTGAGTTTTAAAAACGTCTAATTGAATCCAGGAAGAGGGAATAGGCAAAGGGGCTGGAAGTGTGTTCGTGTGCTCATACCTGTGAGTTTTAAAAACGTCTGATTGAATCCAGGAAGAGGGAAGAGGCAGAGGGACTGAAAGTGTGTTCGTGTGCACAGGCTGTGAGTCTTAAACACGTCTTATTGAATCCAGGAAGAGGGAATAGGCAAAGGGGCTGGAAGTGTGTTCGTGTGCTCATACCTGTGAGTTTTAAAAACGTCTGATTGAATCCTGGAAGAGGGAATCGGCAAAGGGGCTGGAAGTGTGTGTGTCTGTGCACAGGCTGTGAGTTTTAAAAACATCTTATTGAATCCAGGAAGAGGGAAGAGGCAAAGGGGCTGGAAGTGTGTTCGTGTGCACAGGCTGCGAGTCTTAAAACATCTGAGTGACTCCAGGAGGAGGGAAGAGGCAGAGGGACTGGAAGTGTGTGTCTGTGTGTGTGCACAGGCTGTGAGGCTTAAAAACGCTCGATTGAATCCAGGAAGAGGCAGAGGAGCTGGAAGTGTCTGTGTGTGTGCAGAGGCTGTGAGTCTTAAAAACATCTGATTGAATCCAGGAAGAGGGAATAGGCAAAGGGACTGGAAGTGTGTTCGTGTGCTCATACCTCTGAGTTTTAAAAACGTCTGATTGAATCCAGGATGATGGAATAGGCAAAGGGGATGGAAGTGTGTGGGAGGCAGATGGGCTGGATGTGTGTGTGTCTGTGGACAGGCTGTGAGTTTTAAAAACATCTTATTGAATCCAGGAAGAGGGAAGAGGCACAGGGGATGGAAGTGTGTTCGTGTGCACAGGCTGCGAGTCTTAAAAACATCTGAGTGACTCCAAGTAGATGGGAGAGGCAGATGGGCTGGATGTGTGTGTTTCTGTGCACAGGCTGTGAGTCTTAAAAACGTCTGAGTGACTCCAGGAAGAGGGAAAAGGCAAGGGGCTGGAGGTCTGTGGATGCAGAGGCTATGAGTCTTAAAAACGTCTGAGTGACTCCAAGAAGAGGGAAGAGGCAAGCGGCTGGAAGTGTGTGTTTCTGTGCACAGGCTGTGAGTTTTAAAAACAACTTATTGAATCCAGGAAGAGGGAAGAGGTAAGGGGCTGGAAGTGTGTGGGTGCAGAGGCTGTGAGTCTTCAAAGTGTCTGTGGTAATCCAGGAAGAGGGACGAGGCAGAGGGACTGGAAATGTAGTGTGTGTGCACAGGCTGTGAGTTTTGAAAACGTCTGATTGAATCCAGGATGAGGGAATTGGCAAAGTGGATGGAAGTGTGTGGGTGCAGAGGCTGTGAGTCTTAAAAATGTCTGTGTGAATCCAGGAAGAGGGAAGAGGCAGAGGGACTGAAAGTTTGTGTGTGCGCGCACAGGCTGTGAGGCTTAAAAGCTTTCGATTGAATCCAGGAAGAGGGAAGAGGCAGAGGGACTGGAAGTGTGTGTGTGTGCGCACAGGCTGTGAGTTTTAAAAACGTCTGGTTGAATCCAGGAATAGGGAATAGGCAGAGGGGCTGGAAGTGTATGGGTGAAGAGGCTGTGAGTCTTAAAAATGTCTGTGGTAATCCGGTTATAGTGAGTTATCCAGTGAGTTATCCAGTGAGTTATCCAGTGAGTTATAAAAATATCTTGTGAATCCAAGAAGAGGGAAGAGGCAAAGGGGCTGGAAGTGTATTCTTGTGCAAAGGCTGCGAGTCTTAAAAACATCTGAGTGACTCCAAGTAGAGGGGAGAGGCAGAGGGGCTGAAAGTGTATGGGTGCAGAGGCTGTGAGTCTTAAAAACTTCTGATTGACTCCAGGAAGAGGGAAGAGGCAAGGGGCTGGAAGTGTGTGGATGCAGAGGCTGTGAGTCTTAAAAACGTCTGAGTGACTCCAGGAAGAGGGAAGACTCAGAGGGGCTGGAAGTGTGTGTGTGTGTGTACACAGGCGGAGAGTTTTAAAAAGATCTTATTGAATCCAGGAAGAGTGAAAAGGCAGAGGGGTTGGACGTGTGTATGTGTGTGCACAGGCTGTGAGTTTTAAAAACGTCTAATTGAATCCAGGAAGAGGGAATAGGCAAAGGGGCTGGAAGTGTGTTCGTGTGCTCATACCTGTGAGTTTTAAAAACGTCTGATTGAATCCAGGAAGAGGGAAGAGGCAGAGGGACTGAAAGTGTGTTCGTGTGCACAGGCTGTGAGTCTTAAACACGTCTTATTGAATCCAGGAAGAGGGAATAGGCAAAGGGGCTGGAAGTGTGTTCGTGTGCTCATACCTGTGAGTTTTAAAAACGTCTGATTGAATCCTGGAAGAGGGAATCGGCAAAGGGGCTGGAAGTGTGTGTGTCTGTGCACAGGCTGTGAGTTTTAAAAACATCTTATTGAATCCAGGAAGAGGGAAGAGGCAAAGGGGCTGGAAGTGTGTTCGTGTGCACAGGCTGCGAGTCTTAAAACATCTGAGTGACTCCAGGAGGAGGGAAGAGGCAGAGGGACTGGAAGTGTGTGTCTGTGTGTGTGCACAGGCTGTGAGGCTTAAAAACGCTCGATTGAATCCAGGAAGAGGCAGAGGAGCTGGAAGTGTCTGTGTGTGTGCAGAGGCTGTGAGTCTTAAAAACATCTGATTGAATCCAGGAAGAGGGAATAGGCAAAGGGACTGGAAGTGTGTTCGTGTGCTCATACCTCTGAGTTTTAAAAACGTCTGATTGAATCCAGGATGATGGAATAGGCAAAGGGGATGGAAGTGTGTGGGAGGCAGATGGGCTGGATGTGTGTGTGTCTGTGGACAGGCTGTGAGTTTTAAAAACATCTTATTGAATCCAGGAAGAGGGAAGAGGCACAGGGGATGGAAGTGTGTTCGTGTGCACAGGCTGCGAGTCTTAAAAACATCTGAGTGACTCCAAGTAGATGGGAGAGGCAGATGGGCTGGATGTGTGTGTTTCTGTGCACAGGCTGTGAGTCTTAAAAACGTCTGAGTGACTCCAGGAAGAGGGAAAAGGCAAGGGGCTGGAGGTCTGTGGATGCAGAGGCTATGAGTCTTAAAAACGTCTGAGTGACTCCAAGAAGAGGGAAGAGGCAAGCGGCTGGAAGTGTGTGTTTCTGTGCACAGGCTGTGAGTTTTAAAAACAACTTATTGAATCCAGGAAGAGGGAAGAGGTAAGGGGCTGGAAGTGTGTGGGTGCAGAGGCTGTGAGTCTTCAAAATGTCTGTGGTAATCCAGGAAGAGGGACGAGGCAGAGGGACTGGAAGTGTAGTGTGTGTGCACAGGCTGTGAGTTTTGAAAACGTCTGATTGAATCCAGGATGAGGGAATTCGCAAAGGGGATGGAAGTGTGTGGGTGCAGAGGCTGTGAGTCTTAAAAACATCTGAGTGACTCCAGGAGGAGGGAAGAGGCAGAGGGACTGGAAGTGTGTGTGTGTGTGTGCACAGGCTGTGAGGCTTAAAAACGCTCGATTGAATCCAGGAAGAGGCAGAGGAGCTGGAAGTGTGTGTGTGTGTGCAGAGGCTGTGAGTCTTAAAAACATCTGATTGAATCCAGGAAGAGGGAATAGGCAAAGGGACTGGAAGTGTGTTCGTGTGCTCATACCTGTGAGTTTTAAAAACGTCTGATTGAATCCAGGATGATGGAATAGGCAAAGGGGATGGAAGTGTGTGGGAGGCAGATGGGCTGGATGTGTGTGTGTCTGTGGACAGGCTGTGAGTTTTAAAAACATCTTATTGAATCCAGGAAGAGGGAAGAGGCAAAGGGGATGGAAGTGTGTTCGTGTGCACAGGCTGCGAGTCTTAAAAAAAAACTGAGTGACTCCAAGTAGATGGGAGAGGCAGATGGGCTGGATGTGTGTGTTTCTGTGCACAGGCTGTGAGTCTTAAAAACGTCTGAGTGACTCCAGGAAGAGGGAAGAGGCAAGGGGCTGGAGGTCTGTGGATGCAGAGGCTATGAGTCTTAAAAACGTCTGAGTGACTCCAAGAAGAGGGAAGAGGCAAGCGGCTGGAAGTGTGTGTTTCTGTGCACAGGCTGTGAGTTTTAAAAACAACTTATTGAATCCAGGAAGAGGGAAGAGGTAAGGGGCTGGAAGTGTGTGGGTGCAGAGGCTGTGAGTCTTCAAAATGTCTGTGGTAATCCAGGAAGAGGGACGAGGCAGAGGGACTGGAAGTGTAGTGTGTGTGCACAGGATGTGAGTTTTGAAAATGTATGATTGAATCCAGGATGAGGGAATTCGCAAAGGGGATGGAAGTGTGTGGGTGCAGAGGCTGTGAGTCTTAAAAACATCTGAGTGACTCCAGGAGGAGGGAAGAGGCAGAGGGACTGGAAGTGTGTGTGTGTGTGTGCACAGGCTGTGAGGCTTAAAAACGCTCGATTGAATCCAGGAAGAGGCAGAGGAGCTGGAAGTGTGTGTGTGTGTGCAGAGGCTGTGAGTCTTAAAAACATCTGATTGAATCCAGGAAGAGGGAATAGGCAAAGGGACTGGAAGTGTGTTCGTGTGATCATACCTGTGAGTTTTAAAAACGTCTGATTGAATCCAGGATGATGGAATAGGCAAAGGGGATGGAAGTGTGTGGGAGGCAGATGGGCTGGATGTGTGTGTGTCTGTGGACAGGCTGTGAGTTTTAAAAACATCTTATTGAATCCAGGAAGAGGGAAGAGGCAAAGGGGCTGGAAGTGTGTTCGTGTGCACAGGCTGCGAGTCTTAAAAACATCTGAGTGACTCCAAGTAGAGGGGAGAGGCAGATGGGCTGGATGTGTGTGTTTCTGTGCACAGGCTGTGAGTCTTTAAAACGTCTGAGTGACTCCAGGAAGAGGGAAGAGGCAAGGGGCTGGAGGTCTGTGGATGCAGAGGCTATGAGTCTTAAAAACGTCTGAGTGACTCCAGGAAGAGGGAAGAGGGAAGGGGTTGGAAGTGTGTGGGTGCAGAGGCTATGAGTCTTAAAAACGTCTGAGTGACTCCAAGAAGAGGGAAGAGGCAAGCGGCTGGAAGTGTGTGTTTCTGTGCACAGGCTGTGAGTTTTAAAAACAACTTATTGAATCCAGGAAGAGGGAAGAGGTAAGGGGCTGGAAGTGTGTGGGTGCAGAGGCTGTGAGTCTTCAAAATGTCTGTGGTAATCCAGGAAGAGGGACGAGGCAGAGGGACTGGAAGTGTAGTGTGTGTGCACAGGCTGTGAGTTTTGAAAACGTCTGATTGAATCCAGGATGAGGGAATTCGCAAAGGGGATGGAAGTGTGTGGGTGCAGAGGCTGTGAGTCTTAAAAACATCTGAGTGACTCCAGGAGGAGGGAAGAGGCAGAGGGACTGGAAGTGTGTGTGTGTGTGTGTGTGCACAGGCTGTGAGGCTTAAAAACGCTCGATTGAATCCAGGAAGAGGCAGAGGAGCTGGAAGTGTGTGTGTGTGTGCAGAGGCTGTGAGTCTTAAAAACATCTGATTGAATCCAGGAAGAGGGAATAGGCAAAGGGACTGGAAGTGTGTTCGTGTGCTCATACCTGTGAGTTTTAAAAACATCTTATTGAATCCAGGAAGAGGGAAGAGGCAAAGGGGATGGAAGTGTGTTCGTGTGCACAGGCTGCGAGTCTTAAAAAAAAACTGAGTGACTCCAAGTAGATGGGAGAGGCAGATGGGCTGGATGTGTGTGTTTCTGTGCACAGGCTGTGAGTCTTAAAAACGTCTGAGTGACTCCAGGAAGAGGGAAGAGGCAAGGGGCTGGAGGTCTGTGGATGCAGAGGCTATGAGTCTTAAAAACGTCTGAGTGACTCCAAGAAGAGGGAAGAGGCAAGCGGCTGGAAGTGTGTGTTTCTGTGCACAGGCTGTGAGTTTTAAAAACAACTTATTGAATCCAGGAAGAGGGAAGAGGTAAGGGGCTGGAAGTGTGTGGGTGCAGAGGCTGTGAGTCTTCAAAATGTCTGTGGTAATCCAGGAAGAGGGACGAGGCAGAGGGACTGGAAGTGTAGTGTGTGTGCACAGGCTGTGAGTTTTGAAAACGTCTGATTGAATCCAGGATGAGGGAATTCGCAAAGGGGATGGAAGTGTGTGGGTGCAGAGGCTGTGAGTCTTAAAAACATCTGAGTGACTCCAGGAGGAGGGAAGAGGCAGAGGGACTGGAAGTGTGTGTGTGTGTGTGTGCACAGGCTGTGAGGCTTAAAAACGCTCGATTGAATCCAGGAAGAGGCAGAGGAGCTGGAAATGTGTGTGTGTGTGCAGAGGCTGTGAGTCTTAAAAACATCTGATTGAATCCAGGAAGAGGGAATAGGCAAAGGGACTGGAAGTGTGTTCGTGTGATCATACCTGTGAGTTTTAAAAACGTCTGATTGAATCCAGGATGATGGAATAGGCAAAGGGGATGGAAGTGTGTGGGAGGCAGATGGGCTGGATGTGTGTGTGTCTGTGGACAGGCTGTGAGTTTTAAAAACATCTTATTGAATCCAGGAAGAGGGAAGAGGCAAAGGGGCTGGAAGTGTGTTCGTGTGCACAGGCTGCGAGTCTTAAAAACATCTGAGTGACTCCAAGTAGATGGGAGAGGCAGATGGGCTGGATGTGTGTGTTTCTGTGCACAGGCTGTGAGTCTTAAAAACGTCTGAGTGACTCCAGGAAGAGGGAAAAGGCAAGGGGCTGGAGGTCTGTGGATGCAGAGGCTATGAGTCTTAAAAACGTCTGAGTGACTCCAAGAAGAGGGAAGAGGCAAGCGGCTGGAAGTGTGTGTTTCTGTGCACAGGCTGTGAGTTTTAAAAACAACTTATTGAATCCAGGAAGAGGGAAGAGGTAAGGGGCTGGAAGTGTGTGGGTGCAGAGGCTGTGAGTCTTCAAAATGTCTGTGGTAATCCAGGAAGAGGGACGAGGCAGAGGGACTGGAAATGTAGTGTGTGTGCACAGGCTGTGAGTTTTGAAAACGTCTGATTGAATCCAGGATGAGGGAATTGGCAAAGGGGATGGAAGTGTGTGGGTGCAGAGGCTGTGAGTCTTAAAAATGTCTGTGTGAATCCGGGAAGAGGGAAGAGGCAAAGGGGCTGGAAGTGTATTCATGTGCACAGGCTGCGAGTCTTAAAAACATCTGAGTGACTCCAAGTAGAGGGGAGAGGCAGAGGGACTGGAAGTGTATGGGTGCAGAGGCTGTGAGGCTTAAAAACTTCTGAGTGACTCCAGGAAGAGGGAAGAGGCGAGGGACTAGAAGTGTAGTGCGTGTGCACAGGCTGTGAGTCTTAAAAACATCTGAGTGACTCCAGGAAGAGGGAATAGGCAAAGGGGCTGGAAGTGTATGGGTGCAGAGGCTGTGAGTCTTAAAAATGTCTGATTGAATCCAGGAAGAGGCAATAGGCAAAGGGGCTGGAAGTGTGTCTGTGTGTGCAAAAGCTGTGAGTTTTAAAAATGTCTGATTGAATCCAGGAAGAGGGAATAGGCAAAGGGGCTGGAAGTGTGTATGTTTGTGCACAGGCTGCGAGTTTTAAAAACGTCTGATTGAATCGAGGAAGAGGGAATAGGCAAAGGGGCTGGAAGTTTATGGGTGAAGAGGCTGTGAGTCTTAAAAACGTCTGTGGCAATCAAGTTATAGTGAGTTATCCAGTGAGTTATCCAGTGACTGCATTCGTGTGCACAGGCTGTGAGTTTTTATAATGTCTAATTGAATCCAGGAGGAGGGAAGAGGCAGAGGGACTGGAAGTGTGTGTGTGTGTGTGTGTGCACAGCCTGTGAGTTTTAAAAACGTCTGATTGAATCCAGGAAGAGGGAATAGGCAAAGGGGCTGGAATTGTGTCTGTGTGTGCAAAAGCTGTGAGTTTTAAAAACGTCTAATTGAATCCATGATGAGGGAATAGGCAAAGGGGCTGGAAGTGTGTTCGTGTGCTCATACCTGTGAGTTTTAAAAATGTCTGATTGAATCCAGGAAGATGGAATAGGCAAAGGGGATGGAAGTGTGTGGGAGGCAGATGGGCTGGATGTGTGTGTGTCTGTGGACAGGCTGTGAGTTTTAAAAACATCTTCTTGAATCCAGGAAGAGGGAAGAGGCAAAGGGGCTGGAAGTGTGTTCGTGTGCACAGGCTGCGAGTCTTAAAAACATCTGAGTGACTCCAAGTAGAGGGGAGAGGCAGATGGGCTGGATGTGTGTGTTTCTGCGCACAGGCTGTGAGTCTTAAAAACGTCTGAGTGACTCCAGGAAGAGGGAAGAGGCAGAGGGACTGGAAGTGTAGGGCGTGTGCACAGGCTGTGAGTTTTAAAAACATCTTATTGAATCCAGGAAGAGGGAAGAGGCAGAGGGACTGGAAGTGTAGTGCGTTTGCACAGGCTGTGAGTCTCAAAAACATCTGAGTGACTCCAGGAGGAGGGAAGAGGCAGAGGGACTGGAAGTGTGTGTTTCTGTGCACAGGCTGTGAGGCTTAAAAACGTTCGATTGAATCCAGGAAGAGGAAGAGGGGCTGGAAGTGTGTGTGTGTGTCCAGAGATTGTGAGTTTTAAAAACGTCTGATTGAATCCAGGAAGATGGAATAGGCAAAGGGGATGGAAGTGTATGGGTACAGAGGCTGTGAATCTTAAAAACGTCTGATTGAATCCAGGAAGAGGGAATAGGCAAAGGGGCTGGAAGTGTGTGTGTGTGTGCAAAAGCTGTGAGTTTTAAGAACGTCTAACTGAATCCAGGAAGAGGGAATAGGCAAAGGGGCTGGAAGTGTGTTCGTGTGCACATACCTGTGAGTTTTAAAAACGTCTGATTGAATCCAGGAAGAGGGAATAGACAAAGGGTCTGGAAGTGTGTGGGTGCAGAGGGTGTGAGTTTTAAAAACGTCTGAGTGACTCCAGGAAGAGGGAAGAGGCAGAGGGACTTGAAGTGTACCTCTGTGCACAAACCTGTGAGTTTTAAAAATGTCTTATTGAATCCAGGAAGAGGGAACAGGCAGAGGGGCTGGAAGTGTCTGCGTGTGCACAGGCTGCGAGTCTTAAAAACATCTGAGTGACTCCAAGTAGAGGGGAGAGGCAGAGGGGCTGGAAGTGTATGGGTGCAGAGGCTATGAGTCTTAAAAACGTCTGAGTGACTCCAGGAAGAGGGAAGAGGCAAGGGACTGGAAGTGTGTATGTGTGTGTGCACAGGCTGTGAGTTTTAAAAATGTCTGATTGAATCCAGGAAGAGGGAATAGGCAGAGGGACTGGAAGTGTGTGGGTGCAGAGGATGTGAGTCTTAAAAACTTCTGACTGACTACAGGAAGAGGCAAAGGGGCTGGAAGTGTGTGCGTGTGTACAGGCTGTGAGTCTTAAAAATGTCTGAGTGACTCCAGGAATAGGGAACAGGCAGAGGGGCTGGAAGTGTTTGTGTGTGCATAGTCTGTGAGTCTTAAAAACTTCTGAGTGATTCCAGGAAGAGGGAAGAGGCAGAGGGGGTGGAACTGTGTGTTTGTGTGCACAGGCTGTGAATTTTAGAAATGTCTAATTGAATCCAGAAAGAGGGAAGAGGCAAAGGGGCTGGAAGTGTGTGCTTGTGAACAGTCTGTGAGTCTTAAAAACATCTGAGTGACTCCAGGAAGAGGGAATAGGCAAGGGGGCTGGAAGTTAGTGCACGTGCACAGGCTGTGAGATTAAAAACGTCTCATTGAATCCAGGAAGAGGGAAGAGGCAGAGGGAATGGAAGTGTGTGGTTGTGAACAGTCTGTGAGTCTTAAAAACATCTGAGTGGCTCCAGGAAGAGGGAATAGGCAAAGGGTCTGGAAGTGTTCCTCTGTGCACAAACCTGTGAGATTTAAAAACGTCTGATTGAATCCAGGAAGAGGGAAGAGGCAGAGGGGCTGGAAGTGTTTGTGTGTGCATAGTCTGTGAGTCTTAAAAACTTCTGAGTGACTACAGGAAGAGGAAAGAGGCAGAGGGGGTGGAACTGTGTGTTTATGTGCACAGGCTGTGAATTTTAGAAATGTCTAATTGAATCCAGAAAGAGGGAATAGGCGAAGGGTCTGGAAGTGTGTTTATGTGCGCAGGCTGTGAGTCTTAAAAACGTCTGATTGAATCGAGGAAGAGGGAATAGGCAAACGGGCTGGAAGTGTGCGTCTGTGCACAAACCTGTGAGTTTTAAAAACGTCTGATTGAATCCAGGAAGAGGGAATAGGCACAGGGGCTGGAAGTGTCTGGGTGCAGAGGATGTGAGTCTTAAAAATTTCTGAGTGACTATAGGAAGAGGGAAGAGGCAGAGGGGCTGGAAGTGTGCGTCTGTGCACAAACCTGTGAGTTTTAAAAACGTCTGATTGAATCCAGGAAGAGGGAATAGGCAAAGGGGGTGGAAGTGTGTGGGTGCAGAGGCTGTGAGTCTTAAAAATGTCTGTGTGACTCCACTAAGAGTGAAGAGGCAGAGGGGCTGGAAGTCTGCATCTGTGCACAAACCTGTGAGTTTAAAAAACGTCTGATTGAATCCAGGAAGAGGGTATAGGCAAAGGGGCTGGAAGTGTGTGGGTGCAGAGGAAGAGGGAATAGGCAAAGGGGCTGGAAGTGTCTGGGTGCAGGGGCTGTGAGTTTTAAAAACGTCTGACTGACTCCAGGAAGAGGGAATTTATTTTATTTTTATTTATTTTATTAAATTTGTTAGCCGCTCCCTCTCCACAAAGGGATTCGGGGCGGCGTACAATAAATAAAACACATATTATAAAAATTACACATTGTACACATTGTACAGAGGAGGTATAAAACACAATACAATATTATAATAACATATAAATATTAAAATAAGTTAAATTAAAACCCCAATAGAGATTATAAGTTTAAAAATTGCCAGGGGGAATAAAATGGAACTATCGTTGAGCCAGGCCTGCTAGTTGAAAAAGGTGGGTCTTGAGTTTTGAACGGAAGGAGCGGAGGTCGGTGGTAATCCTAATATCCGGGGGGAGGTCATTCCAGAGGGCTGGGCCCATCACAGAGAAGGCCCTACTCCTGGGAGCCGCCCCTTGGCAGTGCTTAGTGAACGGCACCCGGAGAAGTCCCTCTCTGTGAGAGCGAATTGGTCGTATGGATGTATGGGGCAGGATGCGATCCCGCATGTAGCTAGGTCCTGTGCCATGGAGCGCTTTGAAGGTGGTAATCAATACCTTGAAACGCACCCGATAGACCACAGGAAGCCAGTGCAGCTCGCGCAGGAGAGGTGTTATATGGGAGTATATACACATAATCACCCGCGCGGCCGCGTTCTGGACCAGCTGCAGTCTTCGAGTGCATCTCAAGGGAAGCCCCATGTAGAGAGCATTACAGTAATCTAGGCGGGACATCACCAGCGTGTGAGTGACTGTGCGAAGGGCATCCCGGTCCAATAGGGGGCGCAATTGGCGCACCAGGCGAACCTGGTGGAACGCCCCCCTCGCCACGGTTGCCACATGGTCATCCATGGACAGCCGGGCATCCAGGAGGACGCCCAAATTGTGCACCCATTCCATGGGGGCTTGTTGCTCGCCCCCAATGGCCAGTGTTGGAATTAGCTGGTTGAACCGGGGGGCCGGAAGCCACAGCCACTCCGTCTTGGAGGGGTTGAGTTTGAGTCGGTTGTCACCCATCTGTACGGCTTCCGGAAGAGGCAGAAAGGCTGGAAGTGTCAGCGTGTGTACCGGCTGTGATTCTTAAAAACATCTAATTGAATCCAGGAAGAGGGAATAGGCAGAGGGGCTGAAGTGTATCTGTTCGCACAGGCTGTGAGTTTCATAAACGTCTGATTGAATCCAGGAAGAAGGAATAGGCAAAGGGGCTGGAAGTGTTCGTGTGAACAGACTGTGAGTCTTAAAAACATCTGAGTGGCTCCAGGAATAGGAAAGCGGCAGAGGGGCTGGAAGTATGTGTTTGCGCACAGGCTGTGAGTCTTAAAAACGTCTTATTGAATCCAGGAAGAGGGAGGAGGCAGAGGGGCTGGAAGTGTGTGGGTGCACAGGCTGTGAGTCTTAAAAACGTCTGACTGACTCCAGGAAGAGGGAAGAGGCAGAAAGGCTGGAAGTGTCAGCGTGTGTACCGGCTGTGATTCTTAAAAACATCTAATTGAATCCAGGAAGAGGGAATAGGCAGAGGGACTGGAAGTGTATCTGTGCGCACAGGCTGTGAGTTTCAAAAACGTCTGATTTAATCCAGGAAGAAGGAATAGGCAGAGGGGCTGGAAGTTAGTGCGTGTGCACAGGCTGTGAGTCTTAAATACCTCTGACTGACTCCAGGAACAGGTAAGAGGCAGAGGGGCTGGAGGTATATGTGTGCACACAGGCTCTGAGTCTTAAAAACGTCTTATTGAATCCTGGAAGTGGGAAGAGGCAGAGGGGCTGGAAGTGTGCGTCTCTGCACAAACCTGTGCGTTTTAAAAACGTTTGATTGAATCCAGGAAGAGGGAATAGGCAAAGGGGCTGGAAGTGTGTCCGTGTGAACAGTCTGTGAGTCTTAAAAACATCTGAGTGACTCCAGGAAGAGGGAATAGGCAAAGGGGCTGGAAGTGCGTCTCTGCACAAACCTGTGAGATTTAAAAACGTCTGATTGAATCCAGGAAGAGGGAATAGGCAAAGGGGCTGGAAGTGTGTCCGTGTGAACAGTCTGTGAGTCTTAAAAACATCTGAGTGACTCCAGGAAGAGGGAATAGGCAAAGGGTCTGGAAGTGTGCATCTGTGCACAAACCTGTGAGATTTAAAAACGTCTGATTGAATCCAGGAAGAGGGAAGAGGCAGAGGGACTGGAAGTGTGTGGGTGCAGAGGATGTGAGTCTTAAAAACTTCTGAGTGACTACAGGAAGAGGGAAGAGGCAGAGGGGCTGGATGTGTGTGGGTGCAGAGGAAGAGGGAATAGACAAAGGGGCTGGAAGTGTGTGGGTGCAGAGGGTGTGAGTTTTAAAAACGTCTGAGTGACTCCAGGAAGAGGGAAGAGGCAGAGGGACTTGAAGTGTGTTCGTGTGCACAGACTGTGGGTATTAAAAACATCTGAGTGGCTCCAGGAAGAGGGAAGAGGCAGAGGTGCTGGAAGTGTGCATCTGTGCAGAAACCTGTGAGTTTTAAAAACGTCTGATTGAATCCAGGAAGAGGGAAGCGGCAGAGGGGCTAGAAGAATGTGTTTGCGCACAGGCTGTGAGTCTTAAAAACGTCTTATTGAATCCAGGAAGAGGGAACAGGCAGAGGGGCTGGAAGTGTCTGCGTGTGCACAGGCTGCGAGTCTTAAAAACATCTGAGTGACTCCAAGTAGAGGGGAGAGGCAGAGGGGCTGGAAGTGTATGGGTGCAGAGGCTATGAGTCTTAAAAACGTCTGAGTGACTCCAGGAAGAGGGAAGAGGCAAGGGACTGGAAGTGTGTATGTGTGTGTGCACAGGCTGTGAGTTTTAAAAACGTCTGATTGAATCCAGGAAGAGGGAATAGGCAGAGGGACTGGAAGTGTGTGGGTGCAGAGGATGTGAGTCTTAAAAACTTCTGACTGACTACAGGAAGAGGCAAAGGGGCTGGAAGTGTGTGCGTGTGTACAGGCTGTGAGTCTTAAAAATGTCTGAGTGACTCCAGGAATAGGGAACAGGCAGAGGGGCTGGAAGTGTTTGTGTGTGCATAGTCTGTGAGTCTTAAAAACTTCTGAGTGATTCCAGGAAGAGGGAAGAGGCAGAGGGGGTGGAACTGTGTGTTTGTGTGCACAGGCTGTGAATTTTAGAAATGTCTAATTGAATCCAGAAAGAGGGAATAGGCAAAGGGTCTGGAAGTGTGTTTGTGTGCGCAGGCTGTGAATCTTAAGAACATCTCAGTGGCTCCAGGAAGAGGGAATAGGCAAAGGGTCTGGAAGTGTGCATCTGTGCACAAACCTGTGAGTTTTAAAAACGTCTGATTGAATCCAGGAAGAGGGAAGAGGCAAAGGGGCTGGAAGTGTGTGCTTGTGAACAGTCTGTGAGTCTTAAAAACATCTGAGTGACTCCAGGAAGAGGGAATAGGCAAAGGGGCTGGAAGTGTGCGTCTGTGCACAAAGCTGTGAGTTTTAAAAACGTCTCATTGAATCCAGGAAGAGGGAAGAGGCAGAGGGACTGGAAGTGTGTTCTTGTGAACAGTCTGTGAGTCTTAAAAACATCTGAGTGGCTCCAGGAAGAGGGAATAGGCACAGGGGCTGGAAGTGTCTGGGTGCAGAGGATATGAGTCTTAAAAATTTCTGAGTGACTACAGGAAGAGGGAAGAGGCAGAGGGGCTGGACGTATGTTTGCGCACACAGGCTGTGAGTCTTAAAAACGTCTGAGTGACTCCAGGAAGAGAGAAAAGGCAAAGGGGCTGGAAGTATCTAAGTATTGATTTATTTATGTATCTTTTATGTATTGACTGTACACCGCCCCGAGTCCCTTTTGGGAGAGGGGGCGGTCTATAAATATGAATTAAAGTAAAGTAAAGTAAAAGTGTGTTCGTGTGCATAGGCTGTGAGTCTTAAAAATATCTGAGTGACTCCAGGAAGAGGTCAGAGGCAGAGGGGCTGGAAGTTAGTGCACGTGCACAGGCTGTGAGATTAAAAACGTCTCATTGAATCCAGGAAGAGGGAAGAGGCAGAGGGAATGGAAGTGTGTGGGTGCAGAGGATGTGAGTCTTAAAAACGTCTGAGTGACTCCAGGAAGAGGGAAGAGGCAGAGGGGGTGGAACTGTGTGTTTGTGTGCACAGGCTGTGAATTTTAGAAATGTCTAATTGAATCCAGAAAGAGGGAATAGGCAAAGGGGCTGGAAGTGTGTTTGTGTTCGCAGGCTGTGAGTCTTAAAAACGTCTGATTGAATCGAGGAAGAGGGAATAGGCAAACGGGCTGGAAGTGTGCGTCTGTGCACAAACCTGTGAGTCTTAAAAATGTCTTATTGAATCCAGGAAGAGGGAACAGGCAGAGGGGCTGGAAGTGTCTGCGTGTGCACAGGCTGTGACTCTTAAAAACATCTAATTGAATCCAGCAAGAGAGAATAGGCAAAGGGACTGGAAGTGTGTTCGTGTGCAAAGGCTGTGAGTCTTAAAAACATTTGATTGAATCCAGGAAGAGGAAAGCGGCAGAGGGGCTGGAAGTGTGTTCGTGTGCAAAGGCTGCGAGTCTTAAAAACGTCTTATTGAATCCGGGAAGAGGCAGAGGGGCTGGAAGTGTCTGCGTGTGAACAGACTGTGAGTCTTAAAAACATCTGAGTGACTCCAGGAAGAGGGAAGAGGCAGATTGGCTGGATGTGTGTGTGTCTGTGAACAGGCTGCGAGTCTTAAAAACATCTGAGTGACTCCAAGTAGAGGGGAGAGGCAGAGGGGCTGGAAGTGTATGGGTGCAGAGGCTGTTAGTCTTAAAAACTTCTGAGTGACTCCAGGAAGACGGAAGAGGCAAGGGGCTGGAGGTCTGTGTATGCAGAGACTATGAGTCTTAAAAACGTCTGAGTGACTCCAGGAAGAGGGAAGAGGTGAGGGACTGGAAGTGTAGTGCGTGTGCACAGGCTGTGAGCCTTAAAAACATCTGAGTGCCTCCAGGAAGAGTGAAGAGGCAGAGGCGCTGGAAGTGTGTGTGTGCGCACAGGCTGTGAGTTTTAAAAACGTCTGATTGAATCCAGGAAGTGGGAAAAGGCAAGGGGCTGGAAGTATGTGGATGAAGAGGCTATGAGTCTTAAAAACATCTGAGTGAATCCAGGAAGAGGGAAGAGGCAGAGGGGCTGTAAGTGTGTGCGTGTGTGCACAGGCTGTGAGTTTTAAAAACCTCTGAGTGAATACAGGAAGAGTGAAGAGGCAAGGGGCTGGAAGTGTGTGGGTGGAAAGGCTGTGAATCTTAAAAATGTCTGTGGTAATCCAGGAAGAGGTAAGAGGCAGAGGGCCTTGAAGTGTGTGCGTGTGCACAGCCTCTGAGTCTTAAAAACTTCTGAGTGACTACAGGAAGAGGGAAGAGGCAGAGGGTCTGGAAGTGTGCGTGTGCACAGGCTGTGAGTCTTAAAATCATCTGACTGACTCCAGGAAGATGGAAGAGGCAGAGGGGCTGTAAGTGTGAACAGGCTGTGAATCTTAAAAACGTCTGAGTGACTCCAGGAAGAGGGAAGAGGGAGAGGGGCTGGAAGTTTGTGCGTGTGCACAGGCTGCGAGTCTTAAAAACATCTGAGTGACTCCAGGAAGAGGGAAGACTCAGAGGGGCTGGAAGTGTGTTTGTGTGTGCACAGGCTGTGAGTCTTAAAAACGTCTTATTGAATCCAGGAAGAGGGAAGAGGCAGAGGGGCTGGAAGTGTGTGGTTGTGAACAGGCTGTGAGTCTTAAAAACTTCTGAGTGACTCCAGGAAGAGGGAAGACTCAGAGGGGCTGGAAGTGTGTGTGTGTGTGTGCACAGGCTGTGAGTCTTAAAAACATCTGAGTGACTCCAGGAAGAGGGAAGAGGGAGAGGGGATGGAAGTGTGTCTGTGTGCACAGGTTGTGAGTCTTAAAAACATCTGAGTGACTCCAGGAAGAGGGAAGAGGTAGAGGCGCTGTGTGTTCGTGTGCGCACAGGTTGGGAGGCTTAAAAACGTTCGATTGAATCCAGGAAGAGGGAAGCGGCAGAGGGGCTGGAAGTATGTGTGTGCGCACAGGTTGTGAGTCTTAAAAACGTCTTATTGAATCTAGGAAGAGGCAATAGGCAGAGGGGCTGGAAGTGTGTTCGTGTGTACAGTCTGTGATTCTTAAAAATGTCTGATTTAATACAGGAAGAGGGAAGAGGCAGAGGGGCTGGAAGTGTGTGCGTGTGAACAGACTGTGAGTCCTAAAAACGTCTGAGTGACTCCAGGAATAGGGAAGAGGGAGAGGGGCTGGAAGTGTTTCCATGTGCCGAGGCTGCGAATCTTAAAAACATCTGAGTGACTCCAGGAAGAGGGAAGAGGCAGAGGGGCTGGAAGTGTGTGTGTTTGTGTGTGCACAGGATGTGAGTTTTAAAAACGTCTGATTGAATCCAGGAAGAGGGAAGAGGCAAAGGGGGTGGAAGTATGTGTGTGCGCACAGGCTGTGAGTCTTAAAAACGTCTTATTGAATCTAGGAAGAGGGAAGAGGCAGAGGGGCTGGAACTGTGTTTGTGTGAGCAGTCTGTGATTCTTAAAAATGTCTGATTGAATACAGGAAGAGGGAAGAGCAGAGTGGCTGGAAGTGTCAGCGTGTGTACAGGCTGTGACTCTTAAAAACGTCTGATTGAATCTAGGAAGAGGGAATAGGCAAGGGGCTGGAAGTGTGTGGGTGCACAGGCTGTGATTCTTAAAAATGTCTGACTGACTCCAAGAAGAAGGAAGAGGCAGAGGGGCTGGAAGTGTATGTGTGCACAGCCTGTGAGTTTTAAAAACGTCTGATTGAATCCAGGAAGAGGGAAGAGGCAGAGGGGCTGGAAGTGTGTGGTTGTGAACAGTCTGTGAGTCTTAAAAACATCTGAGTGGCTCCAGGAAGAGGGAATACGCAAAGGGGCTGGAACTGTGCGTCTGTGCACAAACCTGTGAGTTTTAAAAAACGTCTCATTGAATCCAGGAAGAGGGAAGAGGCAGAGGGACTGGAAGTGTGTGCGTGTGAACAGGCTGTGAGTCTTAAAAACGTTTGTGTGACTCCATGAAGAGGGAAGGGCCAGAGGGGCTGGAAGTATATGTGTACACACAGGCTGTGAGTCTTAAAAACGTCTTATTGAATCCTGGAAGTGGGAAGAGGCAGAGGGGATGGAACTGTGCATCTGTGCACAATCCTGTGCGTTTTAAAAACGTCTGATTGAATCCAGGAAGAGGGTATAGGCAAAGGGGCTGGAAGTGTGTGGGTGCAGAGGAAGAGGGAATAGGCAAAGGGGCTGGAAGTGTTCGTGTGCACATGCTATGAGTCTTAAAAACGTTTGATTGAATCCAGGAAGAGGAAAGCGGCAGAGGGGCTGGAAGAATGTGTTTGCGCACAGGCTGTGAGTCTTAAAAATGTCTTATTGAATCCAGGAAGAGGGAAGAGGCAGAGGGGCTGGAAGTGTGTGCGGGTGAACAGACTGTGACTCTTAAAAACATCTGAGTGGCTCCAGGAAGAGGGAAGAGGCAGAGGGGCTGGAAGTGTGCGTCTGTGCAGAAACCTGTGAGTTTTAAAAACGTCTGATTGAATCCAGGAAGAGGGAAGAGGCAAGGGGCTGGAAGTGTGTGGGTGCACAGGCTGTGATTCTTAAAAATGTCTGAGTGACTCCAGGAAGAGGGAAGAGCCAGAGGGGCTGGAAGTATATGTGTGCACACAGGCTGTGAGTCTCAAAAACGTCTTATTGAATCCTGGAAGTGGGAAGAGGCAGAGGGGCTGGAACTGTGCATCTGTGCACAAACCTTTGCGTTTTAAAAACGTCTGATTGAATCCAGGAAGAGGGAAGAGGCACAGGGGCTGGAAGTGTGTGCGTGTGTGCACAGGCTGTGAGTTTTAAAAACCTCTGAGTGAATACAGGAAGAGTGAAGAGGCAAGGGGCTGGAAGTGTGTGGGTGGAAAGGCTGTGAATCTTAAAAATGTCTGTGGTAATCCAGGAAGAGGTAAGAGGCAGAGGGCCTTGAAGTGTGTGCGTGTGCACAGCCTCTCAGTCTTAAAAACTTCTGAGTGACTACAGGAAGAGGGAAGAGGCAGAGGGGCTGGAAGTGTGCGTGTGCACAGGCTGTGAGTCTTAAAATCATCTGACTGACTCCAGGAAGAGGGAAGAGGCAGAGGGGCTGTAAGTGTGAACAGGCTGCGAGTCTTAAAAACATCTGAGTGACTCCAGGAAGAGGGAAGACTCAGAGGGGCTGGAAGTGTGTGTTTGTGTGCACAGGCTGTGAGTCTTAAAAACATCTGAGTGACTCCAGGAAGAGGGAAGAGGGAGAGGGGATGGAAGTGTGTCTGTGTGCACAGGCTGTGAGTCTTAAAAACATCTGAGTGACTCCAGGAAGAGGGAAGAGGTAGAGGGGCTGTAAGTGTGTTCGTGTGCGCACAGGTTGGGAGTCTTAAAAACGTCTTATTGAATCTAGGAAGAGGCAATAGGCAGAGGGGCTGGAAGTGTGTTCGTGTGAACAGTCTGTGATTCTTAAAAATGTCTGATTGAATACAGGAAGAGGGAAGAGGCAGAGGGGCTGGAAGTGTGTGCGTGTGAACAGACTGTGAGTCTTAAAAACATCTGAGTGACTCCAGGAATAGGGAAGAGGGAGAGGGGCTGGAAGTGTTTCCATGTGCCGAGGCTGCGAGTCTTAAAAACATCTGAGTGACTCCAGGAAGAAGGAAGACTCAGAGGGGCTGGAAGTGATTGTTTGTATGCACAGGCTGTGAGTTTTAAAAACATCTTATTGAATCCAGGAAGAGGGAATAAGCAAAGGTGCTGGAAGTGTGTTCATGTGCACAGCCTGCAAGTCTTAAAAACATCTGAGTGACTACAGGAAGAGGGAAGAGGCAGAGGGGCTGAAAGTGTGTTCGTGTGCGCACAGGCTGTGAGGCTTAAAAACGTTCGATTGAATCCAGGAAGAGGGAATTGGCAAAGGGGCTGGAAGTGTATGTGTGCACAGCCTGTGAGTTTTAAAAACGTCTGATTGAATCCAGGAAGAGGGAAGAGGCAAGGGGCTGGAAGAGTGTGGGTGCACAGGCTGTGATTCTTAAAAATGTCTGCCTGACTCCAAGAAGAAGGAAGAGGCAGAGGGGCTGGAAGTTAGTGCGTGTGCACAGGCTGTGAGTCTTAAAAACGTCTGTGTGACTCCATGAAGAGGGAAGGGCCAGAGGGGCTGGAAGTATATGTGTGCACACAGGCTGTGAGTCTTAAAAACGTCTTATTGAATCCTGGAAGTGGGAAGAGGCAGAGGGGCTGGAACTGTGCATCTGTGCACAAACCTGTGCGTTTTAAAAACGTCTGATTGAATCCAGGAAGAGGGTATAGGCAAAGGGGCTGGAAGTGTGTGGGTGCAGAGGAAGAGGGAATAGGCAAAGGGGCTGGAAGTGTTCGTGTGCACATGCTATGAGTCTTAAAAACGTTTGATTGAATCCAGGAAGAGGAAAGTGGCAGAGGGGCTGGAAGAATGTGTTTGCGCACAGGCTGTGAGTCTTAAAAATGTCTTATTGAATCCAGGAAGAGGGAAGAGGCAGAGGGGCTGGAAGTGTGTGCGGGTGAACAGACTGTGACTCTTAAAAACATCTGAGTGGCTCCAGGAAGAGGGAAGAGGCAGAGGGGCTGGATGTGTGTGTCTGTGCAGAAACCTGTGAGTTTTAAAAACGTCTGATTGAATCCAGGAAGAGGGAAGAGGCAAGGGGCTGGAAGTGTGTGTGTGCACAGCCTGTGAGTTTTAAAAACGTCTGATTGAATCCAGGAAGAGGGAAGAGGCAAGGGGCTTGAAGTGTGTGGGTGCACAGGCTGTGATTCTTAAAAATGTCTGAGTGACTCCAGGAAGAGGTAAGAGCCAGAGGGGCTGGAAGTATATGTGTGCACAAAGGCTGTGAGTCTCAAAAACGTCTTATTGAATCCTGGAAGTGGGAAGAGGCAGAGGGGCTGGAACTGTGCATCTGTGCACAAACCTTTGCGTTTTAAAAACGTCTGATTGAATCCAGGAAGAGGGTATAGGCAAAGGGGCTGGAAGTGTGTGGGTGCAGAGGAAGAGGGAATAGGCAAAGGGGCTGGAAGTGTCTGGGTGCAGGGGCTGTGAGTTTTAAAAACGTCTGAGTTACTCCAGGAAGAGGGAAGAGGCAGAGGGGCTGGAAGTTAGTGCGTGTGCACAGGCTGTGAGTCTTAAAAACGTCTGACTGACTCCAGGAAGAGGGAATTTATTTTATTTTTATTTATTTTATTAAATTTGTTAGCCGCTCCCTCTCCACAAAGGGACTCGGGGCGGCGTACAATAAATAAAACACATATTATAAAAATTACACATTGTACACATTGTACAGAGGAGGTATAAAACACAATACAATATTATAATAACATATAAATATTAAAATAAGTTAAATTAAAACCCCAATAGAGATTATAAGTTTAAAAATTGCCAGGGGGAATAAAATGGAACTATCGTTGAGCCAGGCCTGCTAGTTGAAAAAGGTGGGTCTTGAGTTTTGAACGGAAGGAGCGGAGGTCGGTGGTAATCCTAATATCCGGGGGGAGGTCATTCCAGAGGGCTGGGCCCATCACAGAGAAGGCCCTACTCCTGGGAGCCGCCCCTTGGCACTGCTTAGTGAACGGCACCCGGAGAAGTCCCTCTCTGTGCGAGCGAATTGGTCCTAGGAATGTATGGGGCAGGATGCGATCCCGCATGTAGCTAGGTCCTGTGCCATGGAGCGCTTTGAAGGTGGTAATCAATACGCAGGAGAGGTGTTATATGGGAGTATATACACATAATCACCCGCGCGGCCGCGTTCTTGACCAGCTGCAGTCTTCGAGTGCATCTCAAGGGAAGCCCCATGTAGAGAGCATTACAGTAATCTAGGCGGGACATCACCAGCACGTGAGTGACTGTGCGAAGGGCATCCCGGTCCAATAGGGGGCGCAATTGGCGCACCAGGCGAACCTGGTGGAACGCCCCCCTCGCCACGGTTGCCACATGGTCATCCATGGACAGCCGGGCATCCAGGAGGACGCCCAAATTGCGCGCCCATTCCATGGGGGCTTGTTGCTCGCCCCCAATGGCCAGTGTTGGAATTAGCTGGTTGAACCGGGGGGCCGGAAGCCACAGCCACTCCGTCTTGGAGGGGTTGAGTTTGAGTCGGTTGTCACCCATCCGTACGGCTTCCGGAAGAGGCAGAAAGGCTGGAAGTGTCAGCGTGTGTACCGGCTGTGATTCTTAAAAACATCTAATTGAATCCAGGAAGAGGGAATAGGCAGAGGGGCTGGAAGTGTATCTGTGCGCACAGGCTGTGAGTTTCAAAAACGTCTGATTGAATCCAGGAAGAAGGAATAGGCAAAGGGGCTGGAAGTGTTCGTGTGAACAGACTGTGAGTCTTAAAAACATCTGAGTGGCTCCAGGAATAGGAAAGCGGCAGAGGGGCTGGAAGTGTGTGTGGGTGCACAGGCTGTGAGTCTTAAAAACATCTGACTGACTCCAGGAAGAGGGAAGAGGCAGAAAGGCTGGAAGTGTCAGCGTGTGTACCGGCTGTGATTCTTAAAAACATCTAATTGAATCCAGGAAGAGGGAATAGGCAGAAGGGCTGGAAGTGTATCTGTGCGCACACGCTGTGAGTTTCAAAAACGTCTGATTTAATCCAGGAAGAAGGAATAGGCAAAGGGGCTGGAAGTGTTCGTTTGCACAGGCTATGAGTCTTAAAAACGTTTGATTGAATCCAGGAAGAGGAAAGCGGCAGAGGGGCTGGAAGTATGTGTTTGCACACAGGCTGTGAGTCTTAAAAACGTCTTATTGAATCCAGGAAGAGGGAAGAGGCAGAGGGGCTGGAAGTGTGTGCGTGTGAACAGACTGTGTGTCTTAAAAACATCTGAGTGGCTCCAGGAAGACGGAAGAGGCAGAGGGGCTGGAAGTGTGCGTCTGTGCAGAAACCTGTGAGTTTTAAAAACGTCTGATTGAATCCAGGAAGAGGGAAGAGGCAAGGGGCTGGAAGTGTGTGGGTGCACAGGCTGTGATTCTTAAAAAGTCTGACTGACTCCAGGAAGAGGGAAGAGGCAGAAAGGCTGGAAGAGTCAGCGTGTGTACCGGCTGTGATTCTTAAAAACATCTAATTGAATCCAAGAAGTGGAAAGAGGCAGAGGGGCTGGAAGTTAGTCCGTGTGCACAGGCTGTGAGTCTTAAAAATGTCTGACTGACTCCAGGAAGAGGGAATAGGCAGAGGGGCTGGAAGTGTGTCTGTGCACACAGGCTGTGAGTTTTAAAAACGTTTGATTGAATCCAGGAAGAGGAAAGCGGCAGAGGGCCTGGAAGTATGTGTTTGCGTTCTGGACCAGCTGCAGTCTTCGAGTGCATCTCAAGGGAAGCCCCATGTAGAGAACATTACAGTAGTCTAGGCGGGACATCACCAGCGCGTGAGTGACTGTGCGAAGGGCATCCCGGTCCAATAGGGGGCGCAATTGGCGCACCAGGCGAACCTGGTGGAACGCCCCCCTCGCCACGGCTGCCACATGGTCATCCATGGACAGCCGGGCATCCAGGAGGACGCCCAAACTGCACGCCCGTTCCATGGGGGCTAGTTGCTCGCCCCCAATGGCCAGTGTTGGAATTAGCTGGTTGAACCGGGGGGCCGGAAGCCACAGCCACTCCGTCTTGGAGGGGTTGAGTTTGAGTCGGTTGTCACCCATCCAGACCCGTATGGCTTCCGGAAGAGGCAGAAAGGCTGGAAGTGTCAGCGTGTGTACCGGCTGTGATTCTTAAAAACATCTAATTGAATCCAGGAAGAGGGAATAGGCAGAGGGGCTGGAAGTGTATCTGTGCGCACAGGCTGTGAGTTTCAAAAACGTCTGATTGAATCCAGGAAGAAGGAATAGGCAAAGGGGCTGGAAGTGTTCGTGTGAACAGACTGTGAGTCTTAAAAACATCTGAGTGGCTCCAGGAATAGGAAAGTGGCAGAGGGGCTAGAAGTATGTGTTTGCGCACAGGCTGTGAGTCTTAAAAACGTCTTATTGAATCCAGGAAGAGGGAAGAGGCAGAGGGGCTGGAAGTGTGTGGGTGCAGAGGCTGTGAGTTTTAAAAACGTCTGACTGACTCCAGGAAGAGGGAAGAGGCAGAAAGGCTGGAAGTGTCAGCGTGTGTACAGGCTGTGTTTCTTAAAAATGTCTGAGTGACTCCAGGAAGAGGGAAGAGCCAGAGGGGCTGGAAGTATATGTGTGCACACAGGCTGTGAGTCTCAAAAACGTCTTATTGAATCCTGGAAGTGGGAAGAGGCAGAGGGGCTGGAACTGTGCATCTGTGCACAAACCTTTGCGTTTTAAAAACGTCTGATTGAATCCAGGAAGAGGGAAGAGGCAGAGGGGCTGGAAGTGTGTGGGTGGAAAGGCTGTGAATCTTAAAAATGTCTGTGCTAATCCAGGAAGAGGTAAGAGGCAGAGGGCCTTGAAGTGTGTGCGTGTGCACAGCCTCTGAGTCTTAAAAACTTCTGAGTGACTACAGGAAGAGGGAAGAGGCAGAGGGGCTGGAAGTGTGCGTGTGCACAGGCTGTGAGTCTTAAAATCATCTGACTGACTCCAGGAAGAGGGAAGAGGCAGAGGGGCTGTAAGTGTGAACAGGCTGTGAATCTTAAAAACGTCTGAGTGACTCCAGGAAGAGGGAAGAGGGAGAGGGGCTGGAAGTTTGTGCGTGTGCACAGGCTGCGAGTCTTAAAAACATCTGAGTGACTCCTGGAAGAGGGAAGACTCAGAGAGGCTGGAAGTGTGTGTATGTGTGCACAGGCTGTGAGTCTTAAAAACATCTGAGTGACTCCAGGAAGAGGGAAGAGGGAGAGGGGATGGAAGTGTGTCTGTGTGCACAGGCTGTGAGTCTTAAAAACATCTGAGTGACTCCAGGAGAGGGAAGAGGTAGAGGGGCTGTAAGTGTGTTCGTGTGCGCACAGGTTGGGAGTCTTAAAAATGTCTTATTGAATCTAGGAAGAGGCAATAGGCAGAGGGGCTGGAAGTGTGTGCGTGTGAACAGACTGTGAGTCTTAAAAACATCTGAGTGACTCCAGGAATAGGGAAGAGGGAGAGGTGCTGGAAGTGTTTCCATGTGCCGAGGCTGCGAGTCTTAAAAACATCTGAGTGACTCCAGGAAGAAAGAAGACTCAGAGGGGCTGGAAGTGATTGTTTGTATGCACAGGCTGTGAGTTTTAAAAACATCTTATTGAATCCAGGAAGAGGGAATAAGCAAAGGTGCTTGAAGTGTGTTCATGTGCACAGCCTGCAAGTCTTAAAAACATCTGAGTGACTCCAGGAAGAGGGAAGAGGCAGAGGGGCTGGAAGTGTGTGTGTGTGTGTGTGTGCACAGGATGTGAGTTTTAAAAATATCTGATTGAATCCAGGAAGAGGGAATAGGCAAAGGGGCTGGAAGTGTATGGGTGCAGAGGCTGGGAGTCTTAAAAACATCTGAGTGACAACAGGAAGAGGGAAGAGGCAGAGGGGCTGAAAGTGTGTTCGTGTGCGCACAGGCTGTGAGGCTTAAAAACGTTCGATTGAATCCAGGAAGAGGGAATAGGCAAAGGGGCTGGAAGTGTATGTGTGCACAGCCTGTGAGTTTTAAAAACGTCTGATTGAATCCAGGAAGAGGGAAGAGGCAAGGGCTGGAAGAGTGTGGGTGCACAGGCTGTGATTCTTAAAAATGTCTGACTGACTCCAAGAAGAAGGAAGAGGCAGAGGGGCTGGAAGTTAGTGCGTGTGCACAGGCTGTGAGTCTTAAAAACGTCTGTGTGACTCCATGAAGAGGGAAGGGCCAGATGGGCTGGAAGTATATGTGTGCACACAGGCTGTGAGTCTTAAAAACGTCTTATTGAATCCTGGAAGTGGGAAGAGGCAGAGGGGCTGGAACTGTGCATCTGTGCACAAACCTGTGCGTTTTAAAAACGTCTGATTGAATCCAGGAAGAGAGAAGAGGCAAGGGGCTGGAAGAGTGTGGGTGCACAGGCTGTGATTCTTAAAAATGTCTGACTGACTCCAAGAAGAAGGAAGAGGCAGAGGGGCTGGAAGTTAGTGCGTGTGCACAGGCTGTGTGTCTTAAAAACGTCTGTGTGACTCCATGAAGAGGGAAGGGCCAGAGAGGCTGGAAGTATATGTGTGCACACAGGCTGTGAGTCTTAAAAACGTCTTATTGAATCCTGGAAGTGGGAAGAGGCAGAGGGGCTGGAACTGTGCATCTGTGCACAAACCTGTGTGTTTTAAAAACGTCTGATTGAATCCAGGAAGAGGGAAGAGGCAAGGGGCTGGAAGAGTGTGGGTGCACAGGCTGTGATTCTTAAAAATGTCTGACTGACTCCAAGAAGAAGGAAGAGGCAGAGGGGCTGGAAGTTAGTGCGTGTGCACAGGCTGTGTGTCTTAAAAACGTCTGTGTGACTCCATGAAGAGGGAAGGGCCAGAGAGACTGGAAGTATATGTGTGCACACAGGCTGTGAGTCTTAAAAACGTCTTATTGAATCCTGGAAGTGGGAAGAGGCAGAGGGGCTGGAACTGTGCATCTGTGCACAAACCTGTGCATTTTAAAAACGTCTGATTGAATCCAGGAAGAGGGTATAGGCAAAGGGGCTGGAAGTGTGTGGGTGCAGAGGAAGAGGGAATAGGCAAAGGGGCTGGAAGTGTTCGTTTGCACAGGCTATGAGTCTTAAAAACGTTTGATTGAATCCAGGAAGAGGAAAGCGGCAGAGGGGCTGGAAGTATGTGTTTGCGCACAGGCTGTGAGTCTTAAAAATGTCTTATTGAATCCAGGAAGAGGGAAGAGGCAGAGGGGCTGGAAGTGTGTGCGGGTGAACAGACTGTGACTCTTAAAAACATCTGAGTGGCTCCAGGAAGAGGGAAGAGGCAGAGGGGCTGGAACTGTGCATCTGTGCACAAACCTTTGCGTTTTAAAAACGTCTGATTGAATCCAGGAAGAGGGTATAGGCAAAGGGGCTGGAAGTGTGTGGGTGCAGAGGAAGAGGGAATAGTCAAAGGGGCTGGAAGTGTCTGTGTGCAGGGGCTGTGAGTTTTAAAAACGTCTGAGTTACTCCAGGAAGAGGGAAGAGGCAGAGGGGCTGGAAGTTAGTGCGTGTGCACAGGCTGTGAGTCTTAAAAACGTCTGACTGACTCCAGGAAGAGGGAATTTATTTTATTTTTATTTATTTTATTAAATTTGTTAGCCGCTCCCTCTCCACAAAGGGACTCGGGGCGGCGTACAATAAATAAAACACATATTATAAAAATTACACATTGTACACATTGTACAGAGGAGGTATAAAACACAATACAATATTATAATAACATATAAATATTAAAATAAGTTAAATTAAAACCCCAATAGAGATTATAAGTTTAAAAATTGCCAGGGGGAATAAAATGGAACTATCGTTGAGCCAGGCCTGCTAGTTGAAAAAGGTGGGTCTTGAGTTTTGAACGGAAGGAGCGGAGGTCGGTGGTAATCCTAATATCCGGGGGGAGGTCATTCCAGAGGGCTGGGCCCATCACAGAGAAGGCCCTACTCCTGGGAGCCGCCCCTTGGCACTGCTTAGTGAACGGCACCCGGAGAAGTCCCTCTCTGTGCGAGCGAATTGGTCCTAGGAATGTATGGGGCAGGATGCGATCCCGCATGTAGCTAGGTCCTGTGCCATGGAGCGCTTTGAAGGTGGTAATCAATACGCAGGAGAGGTGTTATATGGGAGTATATACACATAATCACCCGCGCGGCCGCGTTCTTCACCAGCTGCAGTCTTCGAGTGCATCTCAAGGGAAGCCCCATGTAGAGAGCATTACAGTAATCTAGGCGGGACATCACCAGCACGTGAGTGACTGTGCGAAGGGCATCCCGGTCCAATAGGGGGCGCAATTGGCGCACCAGGCGAACCTGGTGGAACGCCCCCCTCGCCACGGTTGCCACATGGTCATCCATGGACAGCCGGGCATCCAGGAGGACGCCCAAATTGCGCGCCCATTCCATGGGGGCTTGTTGCTCGCCCCCAATGGCCAGTGTTGGAATTAGCTGGTTGAACCGGGGGGCCGGAAGCCACAGCCACTCCGTCTTGGAGGGGTTGAGTTTGAGTCGGTTGTCACCCATCCGTACGGCTTCCGGAAGAGGCAGAAAGGCTGGAAGTGTCAGCGTGTGTACCGGCTGTGATTCTTAAAAACATCTAATTGAATCCAGGAAGAGGGAATAGGCAGAGGGGCTGGAAGTGTATCTGTGCGCACAGGCTGTGAGTTTCAAAAACGTCTGATTGAATCCAGGAAGAAGGAATAGGCAAAGGGGCTGGAAGTGTTCGTGTGAACAGACTGTGAGTCTTAAAAACATCTGAGTGGCTCCAGGAATAGGAAAGCGGCAGAGGGGCTGGAAGTATGTGTTTGCGCACAGGCTGTGAGTCTTAAAAACGTCTTATTGAATCCAGGAAGAGGGAAGAGGCAGAGGGGCTGGAAGTGTGTGCGTGTGAACAGACTTTGAGTCTTAAAAACATCTGAGTGGCTCCAGGAAGAGGGAAGAGGCAGAGGGACTGGAAGTGTGCATCTGTGCAGAAACCTGTGAGTTTTAAAAACGTCTGATTGAATCCAAGAAGGGGGAAGAGGCAAGGGGCTGGAAGTGTGTGGGTGCACAGGCTGTGAGTCTTAAAAACATCTGACTGACTCCAGGAAGAGGGAAGAGGCAGAAAGGCTGGAAGTGTCAGCGTGTGTACCGGCTGTGATTCTTAAAAACATCTAATTGAATCCAGGAAGAGGGAATAGGCAGAAGGGCTGGAAGTGTATCTGTGCGCACACGCTGTGAGTTTCAAAAACGTCTGATTTAATCCAGGAAGAAGGAATAGGCAAAGGGGCTGGAAGTGTTCGTTTGCACAGGCTATGAGTCTTAAAAACGTTTGATTGAATCCAGGAAGAGGAAAGCGGCAGAGGGGCTGGAAGTATGTGTTTGCACACAGGCTGTGAGTCTTAAAAACGTCTTATTGAATCCAGGAAGAGGGAAGAGGCAGAGGGGCTGGAAGTGTGTGCGTGTGAACAGACTGTGTGTCTTAAAAACATCTGAGTGGCTCCAGGAAGACGGAAGAGGCAGAGGGGCTGGAAGTGTGCGTCTGTGCAGAAACCTGTGAGTTTTAAAAACGTCTGATTGAATCCAGGAAGAGGGAAGAGGCAGAAAGGCTGGAAGAGTCAGCGTGTGTACCGGCTGTGATTCTTAAAAACATCTAATTGAATCCAAGAAGAGGAAAGAGGCAGAGGGGCTGGAAGTTAGTCCGTGTGCACAGGCTGTGAGTCTTAAAAATGTCTGACTGACTCCAGGAAGAGGGAATAGGCAGAGGGGCTGGAAGTGTGTCTGTGCACACAGGCTGTGAGTTTTAAAAACGTCTGATTGAATCCAGGAAGAGGGAATAGGCAAAGGGGCTGGAAGTGTTCGTGTGCACAGGCTGTGAGTCTTAAAAACGTTTGATTGAATCCAGGAAGAGAAAAGCGGCAGAGGGCCTGGAAGTATGTGTTTGCGTTCTGGACCAGCTGCAGTCTTCGAGTGCATCTCAAGGGAAGCCCCATGTAGAGAACATTACAGTAGTCTAGGCGGGACATCACCAGCACGTGAGTGACTGTGCGAAGGGCATCCCGGTCCAATAGGGGGCGCAATTGGCGCACCAGGCGAACCTGGTGGAACACCCCCCTCGCCACAGCTGCCACATGGTCATCCATGGACAGCCGGGCATCCAGGAGGACGCCCAAACTGCGCGCCCGTTCCATGGGGGCTAGTTGCTCGCCCCCAATGGCCAGTGTTGGAATTAGCTGGTTGAACCGGGGGGCCGGAAGCCACAGCCACTCCGTCTTGGAGGGGTTGAGTTTGAGTCGGTTGTCACCCATCCAGACCCGTACGGCTTCCGGAAGAGGCAGAAAGGCTGGAATTGTCATCGTGTGTACCGGCTGTGATTCTTAAAAACATCTAATTGAATCCAGGAAGAGGGAATAGGCAGAGGGGCTGGAAGTGTATCTGGGCGCACAGGCTGTGAGTTTCAAAAACGTCTGATTGAATCCAGGAAGAAGGAATAGGCAAAGGGGCTGGAAGTGTTCGTGTGAACAGACTGTGAGTCTTAAAAACATCTGAGTGGCTCCAGGAATGGGAAAGTGGCAGAGGGGCTAGAAGTATGTGTTTGCGCACAGGCTGTGAGTCTTAAAAACGTCTTATTGAATCCAGGAAGAGGGAAGAGGCAGAGGGGCTGGAAGTGTGTGGGTGCAGAGGCTGTGAGTTTTAAAAACGTCTGAGTGACTCCAGGAAGAGAGAAGAGGCAGAAGGGCTGGAAGTGTGCGTCTGTGCAGAAACCTGTGAGTTTTAAAAACGTCTGATTGAATCCAGGAAGGGGGAAGAGGCAAGGGGCTGGAAGTTTGTGGGTGCACAGGTTGTGAGTCTTAAAAACGTCTGACTGACTCCAGGAAGAGGGAAGAGGCAGAAAGGCTGGAAGTGTCAGCGTGTGTACAGGCTGTGATTCTTAAAAACATCTAATTGAATCCAGGAAGAGGGAATAGGCAGAGGGGCTGGAAGTGTGTCTCTGCTCACAGGCTGTGAGTTTTAAAAACGTCTGATTGAATCCAGGAAGAGGGAATAGGCAAAGGGGCTGGAAATGTTCGTGTGCACAGGCTGTGAGTCTTAAAAACGTTTGATTGAATCCAGGAAGAGAAAAGCGGCAGAGGGCCTGGAAGTATGTGTTTGCGTTCTGGACCAGCTGCAGTCTTCGAGTGCATCTCAAGGGAAGCCCCATGTAGAGAGCATTACAGTAGTCTAGGCGGGACATCACCAGCGCGTGAGTGACTGTGCGAAGGGCATCCCGGTCCAATAGGGGGCGCAATTGGCGCACCAGGCGAACCTGGTGGAACGCCCCCCTCGCCACGGCTGCCACATGGTCATCCATGGACAGCCGGGCATCCAGGAGGACGCCCAAACTGCGCACCCGTTCCATGGGGGCTAGTTGCTCGCCCCCAATGGCCAGTGTTGGAATTAGCTGGTTGAACCGGGGGGCCGGAAGCCACAGCCACTCCGTCTTGGAGGGGTTGAGTTTGAGTCGGTTGTCACCCATCCAGACCCGTACGACTTCCGGAAGAGGCAGAAAGGCTGAAAGTGTCAGCGTGTGTACCGGCTGTGATTCTTAAAAACATCTAATTGAATCCAGGAAGAGGGAATAGGCAGAGGGGCTGGAAGTGTATCTGTGCGCACAGGCTGTGAGTTTCAAAAACGTCTGATTGAATCCAGGAAGAAGGAATAGGCAAAGGGGCTGGAAGTGTTCGTGTGAACAGACTGTGAGTCTTAAAAACATCTGAGTGGCTCCAGGAATAGGAAAGCGGCAGAGGGGCTGGAAGTGTGTGGGTGCAGAGGCTGTGAGTTTTAAAAACGTCTGAGTGACTCCAGGAAGAGGGAAGAGGCAGAGGGGCTGGAAGTGTGCGTCTGTGCAGAAACCTGTGAGTTTTAAAAACGTCTGATTTAATCCAGGAAGAAGGAATAGGCAGAGGGGCTGGAAGTTAGTGCGTGTGCACAGGCTGTGAGTCTTAAATACCTCTGACTGACTCCAGGAACAGGTAAGAGGCAGAGGGGCTGGAGGTATATGTGTGCACACAGGCTGTGAGTCTTAAAAACGTCTTATTGAATCCTGGAAGTGGGAAGAGGCAGAGGGGCTGGAAGTGTGCGTCTCTGCAAAAACCTGTGCGTTTTAAAAACGTCTTATTGAATCCAGGAAGAGGGAAGAGGCAGAGGGACTGGAAGTGTGTGGGTGCAGAGGATGTGAGTCTTAAAAACTTCTGAGTGACTACAGGAAGAGGGAAGAGGCAGAGGGGCTGGATGTGTGTAGGTGCAGAGGAAGAGGGAATAGACAAAGGGGCTGGAAGTGTGTGGGTGCAGAGGGTGTGAGTTTTAAAAACGTCTGAGTGACTCCAGGAAGAGGGAAGAGGGAGAGGGGCTGGAAGTGTTCGTGTGTACAGGCTGTGAGTCTTAAAAACGTTTGATTGAATCCAGGAAGAGGAAAGCGGCAGAGGGGCTGGAAGTATGTGTTTGCGCACAGGCTGTGAGTCTTAAAAACGTCTTATTGAATCCAGGAAGAGGGAAGAGGGAGAGGGGCGGGAAGTGTGCGTCTGTGCAGAAACCTGTGAGTTTTAAAAACGTCTGATTGAATCCAGGAAGAGGGAAGAGGCAAGGGGCTGGAAGTGTGTGGGTGCACAGGCTGTGATTCTTAAAAATGTCTGACTGACTCCAAGAAGAGGGAAGAGGCAGAGGGGCTGGAAGTGTGTGGGTGCACAGGCTGTGATTCTTAAAAACGTCTTATTGAATCCAGGAAGAGGGAAGAGACAGAGGGGCTGGAAGTGTCTGCGTTTGAACAGACTGTGAGTCTTAAAAACATCTGAGTGGCTCCAGGAAGAGGGAAGAGTCAGAGGGGCTGGAAGAGTGCGTCTGTGCAGAAACCTGTGAGTTTTAAAAATGTCTGATTGAATCCAGGAAGAGGGAAGAGGCAGAGGGGCTGGAAGTGTGTGGGTGCAGCGGAAGAGGGAATAGGCAAAGGGGCTTGAAGTGTGTTCGTGTGCACAGGCTGTGAGTCTAAAAAACGTCTGAGTGTCTCCAGGAAGAGGGAAGAGCCAGAGGGGCTGGAAGTATATGTGTGCACACAGGCTGTGAGTCTTAAAAACGGCTTATTGAATCCTGGAAGTGGGAAGAGGCAGAGGGACTGGAAGTGTGCTTCTGTGCACAAACCTGTGCGTTTTAAAAACGTCTGATTGAATCCAGGAAGAGGGTATAGGCAAAAGGGCTGGAAGTGTGTGGGTGCAGCGGAAGAGGGAATAGGCAAAGGGGCTGGAAGTGTGTGGGTGCAGAGGCTGTGAGTTTTAAAAACGTCTGAGTGACTTCAAGAAGAGGGAAGAGGCAGAGGGGCTGGAAGTGTGTGCGTGTGAACAGACTGTGAGTCTTAAAAACATCTGAGTGGCTCCAGGAAGCGGGAAGAGGCAGAGGTGCTGGAAGTGTGCATCTGTGCAGAAACCTTTGAGTTTTAAAAACGTCTGAATGAATCCAGGAAGAGGGAAGAGGCAAGGGGCTGGAAGTGTGTGTGTGCACAGGCTGTGAGTTTTAAAAACATCTGATTGAATCCAGGAAGAGGGAAGAGGCAAGGGGCTGGAAGTGTGTTGGTGCACAGGCTGTGATTCTTAAAAATGTCTGACTGACTCCAAGAAGAGGGAATAGGCAAAGAGGATGGAAGTGTGTTTGTGTGCGCAGGCTGTGAGTCTTAAAAACGTCTGAGTGACTCCAGGAAGAGGGAAGAGCCAGAGGGGCTGGAAGTATGTGTGTGCACAGAGGTTGTGAGTCTTAAAAATGTCTGTGTGACTCCAGGAAGAGGGAAGAGCCAGAGGGGCTGGAAGTATGTGTGTGCACACAGGCTGTGAGTCTTTAAATCGTCTGATTGAATCCAGGAAGAGGGAATAGGCAAAGGGGCTGGAAGTGTGTGGGTGCAGAGGCTGTGAGTTTTAAAAACGTCTGAGTGACTCCAGGAAGAGGAAAGAGGCAGAGGGGCTGGAAGTGTGTCCGTATGCACAGGCTGAGAGTCTTAAAACGTCTTATTGAATCCAGGAAGAGGGAAGAGGCAGAGGGGCTGGAAGTGTGAACAGGCTGTGAGTCTTAAAAACGTCTGAGTGACTCCAGGAAGAGGGAAGCAGCAGAGGGGCTGGAAGTATATGTTTGCGCACAGTCTGTGAGTCTTAAAAATGTCTTATTGAATCCAGGAAGAGGGAAGAGGGAGAGGGGCTGGAAGTGTGCGTCTGTGCAGAGACCTGTGAGTTTTAAAAACATCTGATTGAATCCAGGAAGAGGGAAGAGGCTAGGGGCTGGAAGTTAGTGCGTTTGCACAGGCTGTGAGTCTTAAAAATGTCTGACTGACTCCAAGAAGAGGGAAGAGGCAGAGGGGCTGGAAGTTAGTGCGTTTGCACAGGCTGTGAGTCTTAAAAACGTCTGACTGACTCCAGGAAGAGGGAAGAGGCAGAAAGGCTGGAAGTATGTGTTTGCGCACAGGCTGTGAGTCTTAAAAACGTCTTATTGAATCCAGGAAGAGGGAAGAGGCAGAGGGGCTGGAAGTGTGTGGGTGCACAGGCTGCGATTCTTAAAAACGTCTTATTGAATCCAGGAGGAGGGAAGAGACAGAGGGGATGGAAGTGTCTGCGTGTAAACAGACTGTGTGTCAGGCCTGTAATTATATTCTTTTTTGGATCTTTGGCCTGCCACACTTTCTTATAATTTTCTATGCTGTTTCAATAGTGTAGTAGTTGGGAGGGGGGAATAGAAAGGAGTAGGATTGTAGAATGGATTGTTGACATTCTTTTGTAGAAGCCAAGGTCATCTTTTGTCTTCGCATCTCGACACCTGGCCGGAAGAAGATGGGTGTACATGCCAGCGTGGAAGATGATGATTGGAACATGTGATGGATTTGTGGGTGTGGGGAGAGATCATGAACTTTAACTGGGTGAACCCAGAGCATGTACTTCCAGAGTTGAAATTTCCATAGCCGTCCTAACATGCCTGCGGAATAAATTGCACCTTTAAGGATGTTTTGCCTTGGACAATGATTTATTTCTGCATGGTATTTAGAACCCTAACATTATTTCAACTCTCTACTTTAAAAATATTTCACTAGCTCCCTCCCCCTATCAAGGGGGAAGGGCTGGTGATGGAAGATCTGGTGATGGGGTCTCGACATTCCCAATGCTGACCGGGACAGCGTAAATATCAGCGAAGAATAAATGAGAAGCTTTTGGTGATAAGAAGAGGAGTACGGAACTTCAAAGGCGATGGAATGCTGTTTCCAGTTTAATTGCATCTGGAGGAATGCAGGAGGAGACGCGACAAGACGAAGGAAATCTCAGAAAACTTCGTCAGCAAACTGTGAGTGCATGCTCCCCCTCCTTCCCCCCCAGCTTAGAAGCAAGATTGGAAAAAAAAAAAAAAAACACCCTTAGAACGGAGGTTTGGGCTCCTTCCAGACGGCAATAAATAAAATGGCTTATCACCATGCAACTAGCTGGAAGAAAGATTCCCTTTCAAAATGGGAATTTCAAGGGAGGCAGGAAGAAGGAATTTTTCCAGCATCTGTCACTTGCAAGCCACCACAAATGGGGCTGCAACCAGTAAATGAAGCAAATTGGGCAGTAAATTGGGCTTTCCTCCCAGGACTTGGATGGAAGAGATGCTACTTACCAACTCCTTTGCCATCAGCATGGGGAAATGCTCCAAGCCAGCAGAGGGCACCTACTTGGCCCATAACTCATCCAAGCCAGCAAAGGGCACCTACTTGGCCCATAACTCCTCCAAGCCAGCAGGAGGGTCCTTGGCACGTAAAACCCCTTAGCCAGCCATCATTGGTTGAGCTGCAACCTGTGAAGCAGGCAACCCCGGGATGGGTCTTAACCCCAGGTCATGGATGGGAGGGATGCCAGTGGGCACCTGCCCTCCCTCAGCAGATGGCACCATGGCAGAAAGCTGGGCAGTGGCCAACCGAGGGATTGACCTCCCCACCGGTTCCAGTCTCCCCTGCAAGGCCCAAAAAGGTTCTTACCCCCCCTTCCTACAGAGAAGAAATCTCCAAAGTGGAAGAAGGGATTACCAAACAGAGGCCTGCAGTGTGGATGGCGGGAGAATGTGCGCCTGCAAGGCCCCAAGTGGTTCTTACCCCACCTTCCTACAGAGTAGCAATCACCAACATGGAAGAAGGGATTACCAAAGCCAGGCCTGCAAGATGGGAAGCGGGACAAAGTGCATCTGCAATGCCCCAAAAGGTTCTTACTCCACCTTCCTACAGAGAAGCAATCTCCACCATGGAAGAAGGGTTTACCAAGGGGGCAGCTGCAAGTTGGAGAGCAAGGCAGTGTGATGAAACGGTTCCTGAGTTTAGAGATGTAACTAGGTTCCATTCCTCGTGGGGCCCAATTAAATACCACCATTGTTGTCAACTTGGCCACAGAGCGTCAGAGTGCTTGGCTCCAGCCCCAATGCCACAAACGTGCGCACCAACCACCACGGCGGTAAAGAGAGGGTCCCAGATGCCACCACAGAAGAGTCATCTGGGCCAACAACCTCTGGAAGAGGATCCCCAACTTAAGGTGAGGAAGTGTCCTACCAAGGGGGAGGCCTCGGAAGAGGAAAAGGGCAGACAATCTCCGGAGGAGGATCCCCAACTTAAGGTGACAAAGAGTCCAACTAAGGGGGAGGCCTCGGAGGGGGAAAAGCCTAAACAACCTCTGGAAGAGGATCCCCAACTTAAGGTGACAAAGAGTCCTACCAAGGGGGAGGCCTCGGAGGAGGGAATTGCCGAAGAACAAACGTGTGTACCAATTGCCACGGTGGTTAAGAGAGGGCCCCAGATGCCTGCACAGAAAAGTCATCTGGGCCAACAACCTCTGGAAGAGGATCCCCAACTTAAAGTGACGAAGTGTCCTACCAAGAGGGAGGCCTCGGAAGAGGAAAAGGGCAAACAATCTCCGGAGGAGGATCCCCAACTGAAGGTGACAAAGAGTCCAACTAAGGGGGAGGCCTCGGAGGGGGAAATGCCCAACGGACCTCTGGAAGTGGACCCCCAACTTCAGGTGACGAAGAGTCCTACCAAGGGGGAGGCCTCAGAGGAGGAACAAGGCCAACCGTGGATGATTGGATCCAAGAGCCCAGAACCTACAGCACCTGCAGCAGAGAGCCCGAAACGGCAATGGGAAGAGATCGCAATGGACTTCATCATGGAACTCCCAGACAGCAGTGGGCAGAAAGTAATTTGGACTGTTATTGATTTGGTTTCTAAGCAGGCACACTTCATTGCTTGCTCAGGATTGCCATCCGCAAACGAATTAGCGAAAATGTTTGTGAAACACATTTATCGCCTGCATGGAGTACCCAAGAAGATCATTTCAGACCGCGGAGTCCAGTTCACAGCCAAGTTCTGGAGAGAGGTCCTGAGATCTATTGGGTCCACACAAGAACTGAGCTCAGAGGTTCATCCCAGCATGAACGGAGCAGCAGAGGGAGCCAATGCAGTGGTGGAACAATACATCAGGTGTTTTGTGGACTATCAGCACGACAACTGGTCGGACTTGCTACCCTTCGCCGAAGTGGCGTACAACGATGCGGTCCACAGCAGCAGAGGATTAGCGGGTTTCCAGATTACCAGTGGCATGGAAGTTGTTGCCATGCCTGAGTTGCCTAGAGAACCTCCTTCTTTCATGTCTTTGAGTGAATGGATGGACATGCTAAAGAAAGGATGGGAGAATACGAAGAAGGCTCTAGCAGTTGCAGCAGAAGCCTACCAGAAGCAAGATGATCAGCGTCGCTCATTCCTAAACCCCTACCGTGTGGGGGACAATGTTTTTGTATCTACCAAATACATAAGATTAGAAATGCTTAGCAAGGAATTGGGTCCAAAATTTCTAGGTCCATTCCCAATAGTGAAGATAGTTAACTCAGTTACAGTTCAACTCAGTCTACCCAGAAGTCTAGGGGAAATTGACCCAGAATTTCATTGTAGCTTGTTGAAACCAGTAATTGGGTCTAACAGAAGAGCATCCACCCAAGCTCAATCTCCTCCTGTAGTGATGGAAGGGGAAACACAATCTGAGGGGGAAAAAATTGTAGATTTCAGGCTGAATAGGGGTTGCTTACAGTACTTAGTGCATTGGAAGGGTTACCCTTGGTCTGAAGCTAATTGGGTGAACAGTGGGAACCTGAAAGTGGAGAAGTTAGTAAAGCAATTCAATGGGAAGTTTCCCGAGAAGTCAAGGGGTTCCCCTGGGTGGAGAAGAGGTGGTTAATTTTGTTATGTTAACTTTTATGTTATTCTCTTGGCAGGAAACGTTTTTCTTTTGAGGAGAGGCCGCCTGTCAGGCCTGTAATTATATTCTTTTTTGGATCTTTGGCCTGCCACACTTTCTTATAATTTTCTATGCTGTTTCAATAGTGTAGTAGTTGGGAGGGGGGAATAGAAAGGAGTAGGATTGTAGAATGGATTGTTGACATTCTTTTGTAGAAGCCAAGGTCATCTTTTGTCTTCGCATCTCGATACCTGGCCGGAAGAAGATGGGTGTACATGCCAGCGTGGAAGATGATGATTGGAACATGTGATGGATTTGTGGGTGTGGGGAGAGATCATGAACTTTAACTGGGTGAACCCAGAGCATCTACTTCCAGAGTTGAAATTTCCATAGCCGTCCTAACATGCCTGCGGAATAAATTGCACCTTTAAGGATGTTTTGCCTTGGACAATGATTTATTTCTGCATGGTATTTAGAACCCTAACACTGTGAGTCTTAAAAACGTCTTACTGAATCCTGGAAGTGGGAAGAGGCAGAGGGGCTGGAAGTGTGCGTCTGTGCACAAACCTGTGCGTTTTAAAAACGTCTGATTGAATCCAGGAAGAGGGTATAGGCAAAGGAGCTGAAAGTGTGTGGGTGCAGAGGAAGAGGGAATAGGCAAAGGGGCTGGAAGTGTATAGGAGCAGAGGCTGTGAGTTTTAAAAACGTCTGAGTGACTCCAGGAAGAGGGAAGAGGCAAGGGGCTGGAAGTGTGTGGGTGCACAGGCTGTGATTCTTAAAAATGTCTTATTGAATCCAGGAGGAGGGAAGAGACAGAGGGGCTGGAAGTATCTGCGTGTGAACAGACTGTGAGTCTTAAAAACGTCTTATTGAATCCTGGAAGTGGGAAGAGGCAGAGGGGCTGGAAGTGTGCGTCTGTGCACAAACCTGTGCGTTTTAAAAACGTCTGATTGAATCCAGGAAGAGGGTATAGGCAAAGGGCCTGGAAGTGTCTGGGTGCAGAGGAAGAGGGAATAGGCAAAGGGGCTGGAAGTGTGTAGGAGCAGAGGCTGTGAGTTTTAAAAACGTCTGAGTGACTCCAGGAAGAGGGAAGAGGCAGAGGGGCTGGAAGTGTTTTCGTGTGCCCAGGCTGTGACTCTTAAAAACATCTAATTGAATCCAGGAAGAGAGAATAGGCAAAGGGCTGGAAGTTTGTGCGTGTGAACAGACTGTGAGTCTTAAAAACATCTGAGTGGCTCCAGGAAGAGGGAAGAGGCAGAGGGGCTGGAAGTGTGTGTCTGTGCACAAACCTATGAGTTTTAAAAACGTTCGATTGAATCCAGGAAGAGGAAAGCGGCAGAGGGGCTGGAAGTATTTGTGTGCGCACAGGCTGTGAGTATTAAAAACATCTTATTGAATCCAGGAAGAGGGAAGAGGCAAGGGGCTAGAAGTAAGTTCGTGTGAACAGTCTGTGATTCTTAAAAATTTCTGATTGAATACAGGAAGAGGGAAGAGCAGAGGGGCTGGAAGTTAGTGCGTGCAAACAGGCAGTGAGTCTTAATACCTCTGACTGACTCCAGGAACAGGTAAGAGGCAGAGGGGCTGGAAGTGTATGCGTGTGCACAGGCTGTGAGTCTTAAAAACGTCTGAGTGACTCCAGGAAGAGGGAAGAGGCAGAGGGGCTGGAAGTGTCAGTGTGTGCACAGGCTGTGACTCTTAAAAACATCTAATTGAATCCAGGAAGAGCGAAGAGGCAGAGGGGCTGGAAGTGTTCGTGTGCACAGGCTGAGTCTTAAAAACTTCTGAGTGACTACAGGAAGAGGGAAGAGGCAAACTGCTGGAAGTGTGTGGGTGCAGAGGAAGAGGGAATTGGCAAAGGGGCTGGAAGTGTGTGTGTGCAGAGTGTGTGAGTCTTAAAAACATTTGATTGAATCCAGGAAGAGGAAAGCGGCAGAGGGGCTGGAAGTATGTGTTTGAGCACAGGCTGTGAGTCTTAAAAACGTCTTATTGAATCCAGGAAGAGGGAAGAAGCAGAGGGGCTGGAAGTGTGTGCTTGTGAACAGTCTGTGAGTCTTAAAAATATCTGAGTGGCTCCAGGGAGAGGGAATAGGCAAAGGGGATGGAAGTATGTGTCTGTGCACAAACCTCTGAGTTTTAAAAACGTCTGATTGAATCCAGGAAGAGGGAAGAGGCAGATGGGCTGGATGTGTGTGTGTCTGTGCACAGGCTGTGAGTTTTAAAAACATCTTATTGAATCCAGGAAGAGGGAAGACGCAAAGGGGCTGAAAGTGTGTTCGTGTGCACAGGCTGCGAGTCTTAAAAACATCTCAGTGACTCCAATTAGAGGGGAGAGGCAGAGGGGCTGGAAGTGTGTGGGTGCAGAGGCTGAGAGTCTAAAAAAGGTCTGTGGTAATCCAGGAAGAGGGAAGAGGCAGAGGGACTGGAAGTGTAGTGCGTGTGCACAGGCTGTGAGTCTTAAAAACATCTGAGTGACTCCAGGAAGAGGGAGGAGGCAGAGGGGCTGGAAGTGTGTGGGTGCAGAGGCTGTGAGTCTTAAAAATGTCTGTGGTAATCCAAGAAGAGGGAAGAGGCAGAGGGACTGGAAGTGTAGTCCGTGTGCACAGGCTGTGAGTCTTAAAAACATCTGAGTGACTCCAGGAAGAGGGAAGAGGCAGAGGGGCTGGAAGTGTCTGCGTGTGCACAGGCTGTGTCTCTTAAAAACATCTAATTGAATCCAGGAAGAGACAATAGGCAAAGGGGCTGGAAGTGTGTGGGTGCAGAGGAGGAGGGAATAGGCAAAGGGGCTGGAAGTATGTCTTTTCGCACAGGCTGTGAGTCTTAAAAACGTCTTGTTGAATCCAGGAAGAGGGACGAGGCAAAGGGGCTGGAAGTGTGTTTGTTCAGAGGAAGAGGGAATAGACAAAGAGGCTGGAAGTGTGTGGGTGCAGAGGCTGTGAGTTTTAAAAACATTTGATTGAATCCAGGAAGAGGAAAGCGGCAGAGGGGCTGGAAGTATGTGTTTGAGCACAGGCTGTGAGTCTTAAAAACGTCTTATTGAATCCAGGAAGAGGGAAGAAGCAGAGGGGCTGGAAGTGTGTGCTTGTGAACAGTCTGTGAGTCTTAAAAATATCTGAGTGGCTCCAGGGAGAGGGAATAGGCAAAGGGGATGGAAGTATGTGTCTGTGCACAAACCTCTGAGTTTTAAAAACGTCTGATTGAATCCAGGAAGAGGGAAGAGGCAGATGGGCTGGATGTGTGTGTGTCTGTGCACAGGCTGTGAGTTTTAAAAACATCTTATTGAATCCAGGAAGAGGGAAGACGCAAAGGGGCTGAAAGTGTGTTCGTGTGCACAGGCTGCGAGTCTTAAAAACATCTCAGTGACTCCAATTAGAGGGGAGAGGCAGAGGGGCTGGAAGTGTATGGGTGCCGAGGCTGTGAGTCTTAAAAATGTCTGTGGTAATCCAGGAAGAGGGAAGAGGCAGAGGGACTGGAAGTGTAGTCCGTGTGCACAGGCTGTGAGTCTTAAAAACATCTGAGTGACTCCAGGAAGAGGGAGGAGGCAGAGGGGCTGGAAGTGTGTGGGTGCAGAGGCTGAGAGTCTAAAAAAGGTCTGTGGTAATCCAGGAAGAGGGAAGAGGCAGAGGGACTGGAAGTGTAGTGCGTGTGCACAGGCTGTGAGTCTTAAAAACATCTGAGTGACTCCAGGAAGAGGGAGGAGGCAGAGGGGCTGGAAGTGTGTGGGTGCAGAGGCTGTGAGTCTTAAAAATGTCTGTGGTAATCCAGGAAGAGGGAAGAGGCAGAGGGACTGGAAGTGTAGTCCGTGTGCACAGGCTGTGAGTCTTAAAAACATCTGAGTGACTCCAGGAAGAGGGAAGAGGCAGAGGGGCTGGAAGTGTCTGCGTGTGCACAGGCTGTGTCTCTTAAAAACATCTAATTGAATCCAGGAAGAGACAATAGGCAAAGGGGCTGGAAGTGTGTGGGTGCAGAGGAGGAGGGAATAGGCAAAGGGGCTGGAAGTATGTCTTTTCGCACAGGCTGTGAGTCTTAAAAACGTCTTGTTGAATCCAGGAAGAGGGACGAGGCAAAGGGGCTGGAAGTGTGTTTGTTCAGAGGAAGAGGGAATAGACAAAGAGGCTGGAAGTGTGTGGGTGCAGAGGCTGTGAGTTTTAAAAACATTTGATTGAATCCAGGAAGAGGAAAGCGGCAGAGGGGCTGGAAGTATGTGTTTGAGCACAGGCTGTGAGTCTTAAAAACGTCTTATTGAATCCAGGAAGAGGGAAGAAGCAGAGGGGCTGGAAGTGTGTGCTTGTGAACAGTCTGTGAGTCTTAAAAATATCTGAGTGGCTCCAGGGAGAGGGAATAGGCAAAGGGGATGGAAGTATGTGTCTGTGCACAAACCTCTGAGTTTTAAAAACGTCTGATTGAATCCAGGAAGAGGGAAGAGGCAGATGGGCTGGATGTGTGTGTGTCTGTGCACAGGCTGTGAGTTTTAAAAACATCTTATTGAATCCAGGAAGAGGGAAGACGCAAAGGGGCTGAAAGTGTGTTCGTGTGCACAGGCTGCAAGTCTTAAAAACATCTGAGTGACTCCAGGAAGAGGGAGGAGGCAGAGGGGCTGGAAGTGTGTGGGTGCAGAGGCTGTGAGTCTTAAAAATGTCTGTGGTAATCCAGGAAGAGGGAAGAGGCAGAGGGACTGGAAGTGTAGTGTGTGTGCACAGGCTGTGAGTCTTTAAAACATCTGAGTGACTCCAGGAAGAGGGAGGAGGCAGAGGGGCTGGAAGTGTGTGGGTGCACAGGCTGTGAGTCTTAAAAATGTCTGTGGTAATCCAGGAAGAGGGAAGAGGCAGAGGGGCTGGAAGTTAGTGCGTGTGCACAGGCTGTGAGTCTTAAAAATGTCTGAGTGACTCAAGGAAGAGGGAATAGGCACAGGGTCTGGAAGTGTGCGTCTTTGCACAAACCTGTGAGTTTTAAAAACGTCTAATTGAATTCAGGAAGAGTGAAGAGGCAAGGGGCTGGAAGTGTGTGGGTGCACAGGCTGTGATTCTTAAAAATGTCTGACTGAGCCCAGGAAGAGGTAAGAGGCAGAGGGGCTGGAAGTATGTGCGTGCACACAGGCTGTGAGTCTCAAAAACGTCTTATTGAATCCAGGAAGTGGGAAGAGGCAGAGGGGCTGGAAATTTGTGGGTGCAGAGGAAGAGGGAAAAGGCGAAGGGGTTGGAAGTGTGTGGGTGCAGAGGCTGTGAGTTTTAAGAACGTCTGAGTGTCTCCAGGAAGAGGGAAGAGGCAGAGGGGCTGGAAATGTCTACGTGTGCACAGGCTGTGTCTCTTAAAAACATCTAATTGAATCCAGGAAGAGACAATAGGCAAAGGGGCTGGAAGTGTGTGGGTGCAGAGGAGGAGGGAATAGGCAAAGGGGCTGGAAGTATGTCTTTTCGCACAGGCTGTGAGTCTTAAAAACGTCTTGTTGAATCCAGGAAGAGGGACGAGGCAAAGGGGCTGGAAGTGTGTTTGTTCAGAGGAAGAGGGAATAGGCAAAGAGGCTGGAAGTGTGTGGGTGCAGAGGCTGTGAGTTTTAAAAACGTCTGAGTGACTCCAGGAAGAGGGAAGAGGCAGAGGGGATGGAAGTGTCTTCGTGTGCCCAGGCTGTGACTCTTAAAAACATTTAATTGAATCCAGGAAGAGAGAATAGCCAAAGGGGCTGGAAGTGTGTGCGTGTGAACAGACTGTTAGTCTTAAAAACATCTGAGTTGCTCCAGGAAGAGGGAAGAGGCAGAGGGGCTGGAAGTTTGTGTGTTCGTGTGAACAGTCTGTGATTCTTAAAAATGTCTGATTGAATACAGGAAGAGGGAAAAGCAGAGGGGCTGGAAGTTAGTGCGTGCACACAGGCTGTGAGTCTTAAATACCTCTGACTGACTCCAGGAACAGGTAAGAGGCAGAGGGGCTGGAAGTGTATGCGTGTGCACAGGGTGTGAGTCTTAAAAACATCTAATTGAATCCAGGAAGAGGGAATAGGCAGAGGGGCTGGAAGTGTATCTGTGCGCACAGGCTGTGAGTTTTAAAAACGTCTGATTGAACCCAGGAAGAGGGAATAGGCAAAGGGGCTGGAAGTGTGTTCGTGTGCACAGCCTGCAAGTCTTAAAAACATCTGAGTGACTCCAGGAAGAGGGAATAGGCAAAGGTGCTGGAAGTGTATGGGTGCAGAGGCTGTGAGTCTTAAAAACCTCTGAGTGACTACAGGAAGAGTGAAGAGGCAAGGGGTTGGAAGTGTGCGGGTGCAAAGGCTGTGAGTCTTAAAATTGTCTGTGGTAATCCAGGAAGAGAGAAGAGGCAGAGGGGCTGGAAGTATCTTCGTGTGCCCAGGCTGTGACTCTTAAAAACATCTAATTGAATCCAGGAAGAGAGAATAGGCAAAGGGGCTGGAAGTGTGTGGGTGCACAGACTGTGAGTCTTAAAAACATCTGAGTGGCTCCAGGAAGAGGGAAGAGGCAGAGGGGCTGGAAGTGTCTGTGCACAAACCTGTGAGATTTAAAAACGTTCTATTGAATCCAGGAAGAGGGAAGACGCAAAGGGGCTGAAAGTGTGTTCGTGTGCACAGGCTGCGAGTCTTAAAAACATCTCAGTGACTCCAATTAGAGGGGAGAGGCAGAGGGGCTGGAAGTGTATGGGTGCCGAGGCTGTGAGTCTTAAAAATGTCTGTGGTAATCCAGGAAGAGGGAAGAGGTAGAGGGACTGGAAGTGTAGTCCGTGTGCACAGGCTGTGAGTCTTAAAAACATCTGAGTGACTCCAGGAAGAGGGAGGAGGCAGAGGGGCTGGAAGTGTGTGGGTGCAGAGGCTGAGAGTCTAAAAAAGGTCTGTGGTAATCCAGGAAGAGGGAAGAGGCAAAGGGACTGGAAGTGTAGTGCGTGTGCACAGGCTGTGAGTCTTAAAAACATCTGAGTGACTCCAGGAAGAGGGAGGAGGCAGAGGGGCTGGAAGTGTGTTGGTGCAGAGGCTGTGAGTCTTAAAAATATCTGTGGTAATCCAGGAAGAGGGAAGAGGCAGAGGGACTGGAAGTGTAGTGTGTGTGCACAGGCTGTGAGTCTTAAAAACATCTGAGTGACTCCAGGAAGAGGGAGGAGGCAGAGGGGCTGGAAGTGTGTGGGTGCACAGGCTGTGAGTCTTAAAAATGTCTGTGGTAATCCAGGAAGAGGGAAGAGGCAGAGGGGCTGGAAGTTAGTGCGTGTGCACAGGCTGTGAGTCTTAAAAACGTCTGAGTGACTCAAGGAAGAGGGAATAGGCACAGGGTCTGGAAGTGTGCGTCTTTGCACAAACCTGTGAGTTTTAAAAACGTCTGATTGAATTCAGGAAGATTGAATAGGCAAAGGGGCTGGAAGTGTGTGGGTGCAGAGGCTGTGAGTTTTAAAAACGTCTGAGTGACTCCAGGAAGAGGGAAGAGGCAGAGGGGCTGGAAGTGTGCGTCTGTGCAGAAACCTGTGAATTTTAAAAACGTCTGATTGAATCCAGGAAGAGTGAAGAGGCAAGGGGCTGGAAGTGTGTGGGTGCACAGGCTGTGATTCTTAAAAATGTCTGACTGAGTCCAGGAAGAGGTAAGAGGCAGAGGGGCTGGAAGTATGTGCGTGCACACAGGCTGTGAGTCTCAAAAACGTCTTATTGAATCCAGGAAGTGGGAAGAGGCAGAGGGGCTGGAAATTTGTGGGTGCAGAGGAAGAGGGAAAAGGCGAAGGGGTTGGAAGTGTGTGGGTGCAGAGGCTGTGAGTTTTAAGAACGTCTGAGTGTCTCCAGGAAGAGGGAAGAGGCAGAGGGGCTGGAAGTGTCTGCGTGTGCACAGGCTGTGTCTCTTAAAAACATCTAATTGAATCCAGGAAGAGACAATAGGCAAAGGGGCTGGAAGTGTGTGGGTGCAGAGGAGGAGGGAATAGGCAAAGGGGCTGGAAGTATGTCTTTTCGCACAGGCTGTGAGTCTTAAAAACGTCTTGTTGAATCCAGGAAGAGGGACGAGGCAAAGGGGCTGGAAGTGTGTTTGTTCAGAGGAAGAGGGAATAGGCAAAGAGGCTGGAAGTGTGTGGGTGCAGAGGCTGTGAGTTTTAAAAACGTCTGAGTGACTCCAGGAAGAGGGAAGAGGCAGAGGGGATGGAAGTGTCTTCGTGTGCCCAGGCTGTGACTCTTAAAAACATTTAATTGAATCCAGGAAGAGAGAATAGCCAAAGGGGCTGGAAGTGTGTGTCACGATGTTAAAAAGTTTGCTAGGCCTGAACTGCCTGAATTGACACTCAAGAGTTAAACTAAGAAAGCTTTATTGCGCAGGTCATAAAACAAAAAAGGGTTCTTATCTGAAAGTGATTTATTGCGCACGCGTTACACATTCCAAATTCCTCTCTTTTTTGTTCGGCAGCCAACTTTGGCAAACGTAGCTTTCATTATCAAAATGTAACCAATTAGTTATTTTCTGTTTCATCTACTTTTATTATTTTATTATTAAAGTTTGTTTATTAATTAGAATATTTTAAAAGACTTATTTTTTTCTCAATATCTCAAAAGATATGCGGAAGGGAATCAGCCACGGTCCATCGATCTCCAACAGGGTGTTTTTTCCCCTGACAACTTGGTAGCAGAGGATGGTTTTGATGACCAGCTGAGATGACTACAATTTATGGCTGTATTTTCTCTTCGCGCTATCTTAAGATAACCGACTAAGGCTAATTAGCCATGTCGAAGAAGAGAAAGAAAAAGAAAGATGGGGCGAACACAGATGAATCAGCTTCCTCTGACAAAGAGGCTCCCTCGGACACAGAGAAGCAAGATCAAAACGTATTCCAGGAGCAACAAGGTGCCGAGCCAGAAATGGGGGAAGGATTTACAGAAGGCAAGATCTACGGACTGAGGTCAGTAAATGTCCCTCATTATCAAGATACAATTAATGAACGGCAAAAGTCTAAACGGCAACTGCCGGCAGAGGAAAAATCCTCCCACGCAGAAAGCAGATTTTATGAAATTCCCCCAGATGGTGAGCAAGAAATGCAAAGCTATCTTGATCAAATAGAACTGTTTGAAAAATATGCTAGGGAGGCGAGAGTGTGTTTTGAAGAGATAAGGCGAAGTAGAAGAAGCTCCCCCACTCCCAAAATGTCTGAGGACGCCATCTTGTCTTCTTCAAAACAACAGCCTAAGACACACCCCACAGAGTTCATTGGTCAATTAGAACAAAGAGACATGTACACGTCACCGAGGTCACGTGGTCCCTTTGAGTCAACTGAACTCCCGCATCCGGCCATGTATAGAGGGCTGCAGTCAAGAAGTGAAGCTGCACTGCCATCTGCTGGCGGAGAAAAATCATTACAGCAAAAGGTGATGAGTTTTAAAGAATTAGCTATGAGTCCTTTAGAAGCCAAAACTTTGTCTCCAAAGGTTAAGTCTTCAACACCCCCTGGCGGTGTGGAATTCTCCCTAGATGGAAAAAGGCAAAGCCAAAGGCAAATTCGAGGAAGCCAATTTGATGTTGCCACGCAAAGGCCAATGATGCAACCCCAGCATCCCCTGGTTCAACAACCAGCTTTGCAACCAGAGCAACAAATCATTCCTCAGCAGGTATTCACAGTCACCCCCTTGACTGGTGAGTCCAAATTAAAGGAGTCAGGAGAGAATTATAAAGCCTGGGTCAGTGAAATTGCGCTCTTGCTTCGAAGAGAAGGCACATATTCCATGGTTTTTAATCCTCCTCCTCCACCGTGGACGCCTGCAATAAGAAACCTCGAAAACAGAGCAATCACAACTTTACTCATGTCAATGGAAATTGAGATCCAAGGTATCTTTCACCTGATGCAACTGCCCAAGAAATTTGGGCTATTTTGGAAGATTGCTACAGGCCCGTTTCAATTGAATCCTCATGTTTGCTCATGTCTGAGTTCCATGGTTCGAAGTTGAAACCTGGTGAACGAATTGGTGGACATTTGACCAAACTGAAAAGAATGAGAAGTGAATTGAGACAAAATGGCCATGTAATCGATGATATCCAAATGATTAGCATCATCATTAACTCATTGAATTATGAATGGAAAGATGCTGTTGCAAAGATTAACTACGTGCCTATTGCTCAACGCACAGTTAACCACGTTTGCAGACTTTTAGTGGAAGACGAAGCTATCAGGTTAGCTACCCCACATCTGCAACGGCCTCCAGCATCGAAGGCTCCAGCCAGACGTCCCTTCCGAGGAAGAGGCTACGCTCCAAGGATGCCAAAATGCTACACCTGCAACCGTGTGGGACATGACACCCGGGATTGTCCCCAACGAGTTCCAGCTCCCACCACGTACCAGCCCAGAGGAACAGATTCCAGAGGCAGAGGTAGAGGCGGAAGACAAGGTCGTCGTGGTCCAAGGCGTGATCCACAAGCTCCGCTTGCAACACTGGCCATAACCAACGTTCCACAACCTGATCCAAAGTTCGACAGACGTCTTTTGTGGACTTTAGATAGTGGAGCAGCTGTGCACGTTACCCACAGAAGGGAACTTTTCACAGAGATGGGCGAACCAGAGCCCGAGTATCGAGAACTGTATTCCTTCACCAACCACACTTGCAAGGTTATGGGAAAAGGAACTGTTTACATTGAAGAGCTCGATACACACATCCCTGATGTTTATTACATACCTTCAGCAACCAGTAATTTGCTTAGTCAAAGTCACTTGTCTAGAGATTTAAAGTTCCAGGTTCACCACCTCGAAAAAGCAAGTTACTTAGTTAAAGATGGTGATATTGTTGCTGAAACTATGCTGATTGGTGGTGTTTATTACTTAAAGCCAAAGCCTAAAGGGCAAGCACAGGCAAGTATGCAAACTCCAAAAAGGCACAACGCAAACCCAGAGAGAGTTGTCCCAGAGAGAGAAAGCGTTACTGTGCCAAAGGCTCCTAAAGCCAACAAACAAAGAAAACAGAAACAGATTGCTCAGAGCAAGCCTGAGGGTCCTCATGAAACTGTTAATGTTGAGAATTCACTAACTGGTAAACCTTTGCATTCCAGGTGTATTCACAAGTGGCACAGAAGATTGGGGCATGCCAGTTTCCGTGTTCTTAGAAAGATGCCGGAGTTCGCAAAAGGTTTGGATCTAAAGGGGTGTAAGGTGTTTTTGGATTGTGCGGTTTGCAAAAAGGCTAAATCCAAGGCGGCTGCAGTTCCCAAACACGCTACACGCCGGTCAACACGCATTTTTGATTTGGTACACACTGACATAGTGGGTCCTTTCCCACCAACACTTGGTGGCAGAAAGTATTTTTTAACAATTGTAGATAATCATTCTAGATATGGATTTGTATATCCTATGAGAGAGAAATCTGAGACCTTTCAGATCTTTAAAGACTTTGCAGCGTTTGTTTCTACACAATACCAAGTTCGCATCGCCAGAATCCAGAGTGACCGTGGTGCAGAATTCATGTCTCAGCGTTTCCAGGACTGGATGCGTAAGAATGGAATTCTTCATCAGACATCTGCTCCATATACACCGGCTCATAACGGAGTTGTAGAAAGAAGACAAGGGGTTCTACAAACCATGATGCGTTGTCTTCTAGAAGATGCCAATCTCAGTAACGCATACTGGGGTGAAGCAATCAAATATGCAAATTACATTGTCAACCGTACTTGGAGCAGTGTAATCAATCAAACTCCTTTCTACATGCTGTATGGCTACAAGCCTGATCTCAAGAACCTCCATATTTTTGGTTCATATGCTATGGTGAACACTCCCTTAAGTCAAAGAAGAAAGGGAGGTACAGTAGCAAAGAGACTGAGATTTATGGGTATTGATGATAATTCAAAATGGTACAAATTCATTGATACTAAACATGTGATTGTCATTTCACAATCTGCTAATTTTGAGGAAGACATTGACTGGTCCAGGATTCATTCCAATGATCCTGAAGTTTATTTTCCTAGAGATGGTGTTCCAGATGCCACGCAGCCTGATGACAATTCGCAGGCAGATGTTCCTTCTACCAGCTCTTCACAACCTGATGTTCCGTCTTCTCAAGCCGCGGATGCTGATGCTAGCGACGAACGTGAGGACGAGGATGATGATGAAGAAGAAGAAGAAGACTGGTCTGTTGTTCCTAGACGCTCCAAGAGGGCCACAAAAGGAATCCCTCCACAACGTTATTCATGGCAACTGACAAAAACACCAGAACCTTTGATTTGCAACGTTACTCTTCCTCCTGAGACATTCACACAAATCAAACAGCTTCCTGATTCAGAACAAGACAAGTGGTATGATGCAATGCAGGATGAAATGGACAGTTTAAAGAAACTTAATGTATTCACACCTGCAAAACCTCCAGCAAACAAGAAAGTCATTGGCACCCGATGGGTCTACAGAATCAAGAAGAAACCAAATGGTGAGTCTTTATACAAAGCCAGACTTGTAGCTCAGGGTTTCGCTCAACGTTATCCTGAGGACTACACAAACACTTACTCACCAACAGTCAGAACTGAAAGTGTAAAAATTGCTTTAACCACTGCAACTATTCTTGGTTTAGAAGTTTTTCAATTTGATGTGGACACAGCTTATCTACATGCAGACCTAGATGAAGAGATCTACGTGAGAAGCCCTCCAGGATTCCGAAAGCAAGAAGGGGATACCTGGTTCCTGAACAAAAGTCTTTATGGTCTGAAACAGTCAGGTTTAATGTGGTATTTATGTCTTACTGACAAACTAAATTCAATGGGCTTTATTAAGTCCGAAACTGATGAATGCGTGTTCACAAAAAGATCTAACAATGCATATGAGATAATTCTTGTTTATGTTGATGATATTGTTTATATTGGTCCAAATAAGAAAATGAGTGAGATTTTTGCCAAAAGTTTGCAGAGATACTTCACACTAAAATCTTTAGGACACATTAGCACTTATTTAGGTGTTCAAATTGAAAAGACACAGAAGGGGTTTAGTCTTTCACAAGAGGAGAAAATTGACCACATTCTACATCATTGCAACATGAAAGATGCTAGCACAACAAAGACACCCATGCAAACAGATTTTCACAACTTAACACATGAACCAAGTCCTGAGTTCGAGGATCAAACACTTTATCGTTCAGTCATTGGTTCACTATTATACATTAGTAGTTGGACCAGACCTGACATCGCACTTAGTGTTAATCTTTTATCACGACATGTAGGTAAGGCAACACAATTTCATTGGTCATGCATTAAGAAGTTGTTGAAATACCTAAAACACACTAAGCACATGAAGTTATTGCTAGAACCAACACACACTGATCAACCAAAGCTGATTTGTTTTGTTGATTCCGACTGGGCGAGCGACAAGAAGTCAGGCAAAAGCACTTCTGGTTACATGATGTTCCTAAATGGTTGTCCTGTTTACTGGCAAGTGAGAAAACAGAGTTTTGTTTCATGTTCATCTACTGAAGCTGAATATGCTTGTGTTTCAGATGCTTGTAATTCTCTAACGTGGTTTGATGCTTTGATCACAGATATCTGGACACGTCCGATTCGACCAATCACCGTGATGGAAGATAATGTATCTGTTGTCTATATTTCTGAGTCACATTTTACAGGTTCTAGGTCCAGACACATTGACATTCGTTATCAAAACACAAAGCAATTAGTTAAGCAAGGTTTTGTTAAATTGCAATATGTTTCTACACATGATCAGATTGCAGACATGCTTAACAAACCACTCGCCGCAAATCAACACGAGTATCTGCGAAAGAAGATGTGCCTTAATTGATGATTTGATGACGTCAGCCCAGACTAGCAAAAGAAGGGGTGTCACGATGTTAAAAAGTTTGCTAGGCCTGAACTGCCTGAATTGACACTCAAGAGTTAAACTAAGAAAGCTTTATTGCGCAGGTCATAAAACAAAAAAGGGTTCTTATCTGAAAGTGATTTATTGCGCACGCGTTACACATTCCAAATTCCTCTCTTTTTTGTTCGGCAGCCAACTTTGGCAAACGTAGCTTTCATTATCAAAATGTAACCAATTAGTTATTTTCTGTTTCATCTACTTTTATTATTTTATTATTAAAGTTTGTTTATTAATTAGAATATTTTAAAAGACTTATTTTTTTCTCAATATCTCAAAAGATATGCGGAAGGGAATCAGCCACGGTCCATCGATCTCCAACAGGGTGTTTTTTCCCCTGACAGTGTGTGCGTGTGAACAGACTGTTAGTCTTAAAAACATCTGAGTTGCTCCAGGAAGAGGGAAGAGGCAGAGGGGCTGGAAGTTTGTGTGTTCGTGTGAACAGTCTGTGATTCTTAAAAATGTCTGATTGAATACAGGAAGAGGGAAAAGCAGAGGGGCTGGAAGTTAGTGCGTGCACACAGGCTGTGAGTCTTAAATACCTCTGACTGACTCCAGGAACAGGTAAGAGGCAGAGGGGCTGGAAGTGTATCTGTGCGCACAGGCTGTGAGTTTTAAAAACTTCTGAGTGATTCCAGGAAGAGGGAAGAGGCAGAGGGGCTGGAAGTGTCTGTGCACAAACCTGTGAGATTTAAAAACGTTCTATTGAATCCAGGAAGAGGGAAGACGCAAAGGGGCTGAAAGTGTGTTCGTGTGCACAGGCTGCGAGTCTTAAAAACATCTCAGTGACTCCAATTAGAGGGGAGAGGCAGAGGGGCTGGAAGTGTATGGGTGCCGAGGCTGTGAGTCTTAAAAATGTCTGTGGTAATCCAGGAAGAGGGAAGAGGCAGAGGGACTGGAAGTGTAGTCCGTGTGCACAGGCTGTGAGTCTTAAAACATCTGAGTGACTCCAGGAAGAGGGAGGAGGCAGAGGGGCTGGAAGTGTGTGGGTGCAGAGGCTGAGAGTCTAAAAAAGGTCTGTGGTAATCCAGGAAGAGGGAAGAGGCAGAGGGACTGGAAGTGTAGTGCGTGTGCACAGGCTGTGAGTCTTAAAAACATCTGAGTGACTCCAGGAAGAGGGAGGAGGCAGAGGGGCTGGAAGTGTGTGGGTGCAGAGGCTGTGAGTCTTAAAAATATCTGTGGTAATCCAGGAAGAGGGAAGAGGCAGAGGGACTGGAAGTGTAGTGTGTGTGCACAGGCTGTGAGTCTTAAATACCTCTGACTGACTCCAGGAACAGGTAAGAGGCAGAGGGGCTGGAAGTGTATGCGTGTGCACAGGCTGTGAGTCTTAAAAACATCTAATTGAATCCAGGAAGAGGGAATAGGCAGAGGGGCTGGAAGTGTGTTCGTGTGCACAGCCTGCAAGTCTTTAAAACATCTGAGTGACTCCAGGAAGAGGGAATAGGCAAAGGTGCTGGAAGTGTATGGGTGCAGAGGCTGTGAGTCTTAAAAACCTCTGAGTGACTACAGGAAGAGTGAAGAGGCAAGGGGTTGGAAGTGTGTGGGTGCAAAGGCTGTGAGTCTTAAAAATGTCTGTGGTAATCCAGGAAGAGAGAAGAGGCAGAGGGGCTGGAAGTATCTTCGTGTGCCCAGGCTGTGACTCTTAAAAACATCTAATTGAATCCAGGAAGAGGGAATAGGCAAAGAAGCTGGAAGTTTGTGCGTGTGAACAGTCTGTGAGTCTTAAAAACATCTTAGTGGCTCCAGGAAAAGAGAATAGGTAAAGGGTCTGGAAGTGTGCGTCTGTGCACAAACCTGTGAGTTTTAAAAACGTCTGATTGAATCCAGGAAGAGGGAACAGGCAATGGGGCTGGAAGTGTGTGGGTTCACAGGCTGTGAGTCTTAAAAACATCTGAGTGACTATAGGAAGAGGGAAGAGGCAGAGGGGCTGGAAGTATGTGCGTGTGCACAGGCTGTGAATCTTAAAAATATCTGAGTGACTCCAGGAAGAGAGAATAGGCAAAGGGGCTGGAAGTGTGTGGGTGCAGAGGCTGTGAGGCTTAAAAACTTCTGAGTGACTCCAGGAAGAGGGAAGAGGCGAGGGACTAGAAGTGTAGTGCGTGTGCACAGGCTGTGAGTCTTAAAAATATCTGAGTGACTCCAGGAAGAGAGAATAGGCAAAAGGGCTGGAAGTGTGTGGGTGCACAGACTATGAGTCTTAAAAACATCTGAGTGGCTCCAGGAAGAGGGAAGAGGCAGAGGGGCTGGAAGTGTCTGTGCACAAACCTGTGAGATTTAAAAACGTTCGATTGAATCCAGGAAGAGGGAATAGGCAAAGGGGCTGCAAGTGTGTGGGTGCAGAGGCTGTGAGTCTTAAAAATGTCTGTGTGACTCCACTAAGAGTGAAGAGGCAAAGGGTCTGGAAGTGTGCGTCTGTGCACAAACCTGTGAGTTTTAAAAACGTCTGATTGAATCCAGGAAGAGGGAAGAGGCAGAGGGGCTGGAAGTTTGTGCGTGTGAACAGTCTGTGAGTCTTAAAAACATCTAAGTGGCTCTAGGAAGAGGGAAGAGGCAGAGGGGCTGGAAGTGTGTTCATGTGAACAGTCTGTGATTCTTAAAAATGTCTGATTGAATATAGGAAGAGGGAAGAGGCAGAGGGGCTGGAAGTGTCAGCGTGTGCACAGGCTGTGACTCTTAAAAACATCTAATTGAATCCAGGTAGAGGGGCTGGAAGTATGTGTTTCAAAACAGGCTGTGAGTCTTAAAAACGTCTTTTTGATCCAGGAAGATGGAAGTGGGAAGAGGCAGAGGGACTGGAAGTGTGTGTGTGTGTGCACACGCTGTGAGGCTTAAAAGCATTCGATTGAATTCAGGAAGAGGCAGAGGGGCTGGAAGTGTGCATGTGTGTGCACAGGCTGTGAGTCTTAAAAACTTCTGAGTGACTCCAGGAAGTGGGAAGAGGCAAGGGGCTGGAAGTGTGTGGGTGCACAGACTGTGAGTCTTAAAAACATCTGAGTGGCTCCAGGAAGAGGGAAGAGGCAGAGGGGCTGGAAGTGTCTGTGCACAAACCTGTGAGATTTAAAAACGTCTGATTGAATACAGGAAGAGGGAATAGGCAAAGAGGCTGGAAGTTTGTGCGTGTGAACAGTCTGTGAGTCTTAAAAACATCTTAGTGGCTCCAGGAAAAGAGAATAGGTAAAGGGTCTGGAAGTGTGCGTCTGTGCACAAACCTGTGAGTTTTAAAAACGTCTGATTGAATCCAGGAAGAGGGAAGAGGCAGATGGGCTGGATGTGTGTGTGTCTGTGCACAGGCTGTGAGTTTTAAAAAGATCTTATTGAATCCAGGAAGAGGGAAGACGCAAAGGGGCTGAAAGTGTGTTCGTGTGCACAGGCTGCGAGTCTTAAAAACATCTCAGTGACTCCAATTAGAGGGGAGAGGCAGAGGGGCTGGAAGTGTATGGGTGCCGAGGCTGTGAGTCTTAAAAACCTCTGAGTGACTCCAGGAAGAGGGAAGAGGAAAGGGGCTGGAGGTCTGTGGATGCAGAGGCTATGAGTCTTAAAAACGTCTGAGTGACTCCAGGAAGAGGGAATAGGCAGAGGGGCTGGAAGTGTGCGTGTGTGTGCACAGGCTGTGCGTCTTAAAAACTTCTGAGTGACTCCAGGAAGTGGGAAGAGGCAAGGGGCTGGAAGTGTGTGGGTGCACAGACTGTGAGTCTTAAAAACATATGAGTGGCTCCAGGAAGAGGGAAGAGGCAGAGGGGCTGGAAGTGTCTGTGCACAAACCTGTGAGATTTAAAAACGCCTGATTGAATACAGGAAGAGGGAATAGGCAAAGAAGCTGGAAGTTTGTGCGTGTGAACAGTCTGTGAGTCTTAAAAACATCTTAGTGGCTCCAGGAAAAGAGAATAGGTAAAGGGTCTGGAAGTGTGCGTCTGTGCACAAACCTGTGAGTTTTAAAAACGTCTGATTGAATCCAGGAAGAGGGAACAGGCAATGGGGCTGGAAGTGTGTGGGTTCACAGGCTGTGAGTCTTAAAAACATCTGAGTGACTATAGGAAGAGGGAAGAGGCAGAGGGGCTGGAAGTGTGTGCGTGTGCACAGGCTGTGAGTCTTAAAAATATCTGAGTGACTCCAGGAAGAGAGAATAGGCAAAGGGGCTGGAAGTGTGTGGGTGTACAGACTGTGAGTCTTAAAAACATCTGAGTGGCTCCAGGAAGAGGGAAGAGGCAGAGGGGCTGGAAGTGTCTGTGCACAAACCTGTGAGATTTAAAAACGTTCGATTGAATCCAGGAAGAGGGAATAGGCAAAGGGGCTGCAAGTGTGTGGGTGCAGAGGCTGTGAGTCTTAAAAATGTCTGTGTGACTCCACTAAGAGTGAAGAGGCAAAGGGTCTGGAAGTGTGCGTCTGTGCACAAACCTGTGAGTTTTAAAAACGTCTAATTGAATCCAGGAGGAGGGAAGAGGCAGAGGGACTGGAAGTGTTTGTGTGTGTGCACACGCTGTGAGGCTTAAAAACATTAGATTGAATCCAGGAAGAGGCAGAGGGGCTTGAAGTGTGCGTGTGTGTGCAAATGCTGTGAGTCTTAAAAACTTCTGAGTGACTCCAGGAAGAGGGAAGAGGCAAGGGGCTGGAAGTGTGTGTGTGTGCACAGGCTGTGACTCTTAAAAACGTCTGAGTGACTCCAGGAAGAGAGAAGAGGCAGAGGGGCTGGAAGTGTCAGCGTGTGCACAGGCTGTGACTCTTAAAAACATCTAATTGAATCCAGGAAGAGGGAAGAGGCAGAGGGGCTGGAAGTGTCAGCGTGTGCACAGGCTGTGACTCTTAAAAACATCTAATTGAATCCAGGTAGAGGGGCTGGAAGTATGTGTTTCAAAACAGGCTGTGAGTTTTAAAAATGTCTTATTGAATCCAGGAAGAGGGAAGCGGCAGAGGGGCTAAAAGTGTGTGCTTGTGCACAGGTTGTGAGTCTTAAAAACGTCTTATTGAATCCAGGAAGAGGGAAGAGGCAGAGGGGCTGGAAGTGTGCATCTGTGCAGAAACCTGTGAGTTTTAAAAATGTCTGATTGAATCCAGGAAGAGGGAAGAGGCAAGGGGCTGGAAGTGTGTTCGTGTGAACAGTCTGTGATTCTTAAAAATGTCTGATTGAATACAGGAAGAGGGAAGAGGAGAGGGGCTGGAAGTTAGTGCGGGCACACAGTCTGTGAGTCTTAAATACCTCTGACTGACTCCAGGAACAGGTAAGAGGCAGAGGGGCTGGAAGTGTATGCGTGTGCACAGGCTGTGAGTCTTAAAAACATCTTAGTGGCTCCAGGAAAAGAGAATAGGTAAAGGGTCTGGAAGTGTGCGTCTGTGCACAAACCTGTGAGTTTTAAAAACGTCTGATTGAATCCAGGAAGAGGGAAGAGGCAGATGGGCTGGATGTGTGTGTGTCTGTGCACAGGCTGTGAGTTTTAAAAAGATCTTATTGAATCCAGGAAGAGGGAAGACGCAAAGGGGCTGAAAGTGTGTTCGTGTGCACAGGCTGCGAGTCTTAGAAACATCTCAGTGACTCCAATTAGAGGGGAGAGGCAGAGGGGCTGGAAGTGTATGGGTGCCGAGGCTGTGAGTCTTAAAAACCTCTGAGTGACTCCAGCAAGAGGGAAGAGGAAAGGGGCTGGAGGTCTGTGGATGCAGAGGCTATGAGTCTTAAAAACGTCTGAGTGACTCCAGGAAGAGGGAATAGGCAGAGGGGCTGGAAGTGTGCGTGTGTGTGCACAGGCTGTGAGTCTTAAAAACTTCTGAGTGACTCCAGGAAGTGGGAAGAGGCAAGGGGCTGGAAGTGTGTGGGTGCACAGACTGTGAGTCTTAAAAACATCTGAGTGGCTCCAGGAAGAGGGAAGAGGCAGAGGGGCTGGAAGTGTCTGTGCACAAACCTGTGAGATTTAAAAACGCCTGATTGAATACAGGAAGAGGGAATAGGCAAAGAAGCTGGAAGTTTGTGCGTGTGAACAGTCTGTGAGTCTTAAAAACATCTTAGTGGCTCCAGGAAAAGAGAATAGGTAAAGGGTCTGGAAGTGTGCGTCTGTGCACAAACCTGTGAGTTTTAAAAACGTCTGATTGAATCCAGGAAGAGGGAACAGGCAATGGGGCTGGAAGTGTGTGGGTTCACAGGCTGTGAGTCTTAAAAACATCTGAGTGACTATAGGAAGAGGGAAGAGGCAGAGGGGCTGGAAGTATGTGCGTGTGCACAGGCTGTGAATCTTAAAAATATCTGAGTGACTCCAGGAAGAGAGAATAGGCAAAGGGGCTGGAAGTGTGTGGGTGTACAAACTGTGAGTCTTAAAAACATCTGAGTGGCTCCAGGAAGAGGGAAGAGGCAGAGGGGCTGGAAGTGTCTGTGCACAAACCTGTGAGATTTAAAAACGTTCGATTGAATCCAGGAAGAGGGAATAGGCAAAGGGGCTGCAAGTGTGTGGGTGCAGAGGCTGTGAGTCTTAAAAATGTCTGTGTGACTCCACTAAGAGTGAAGAGGCAAAGGGTCTGGAAGTGTGCGTCTGTGCACAAACCTGTGAGTTTTAAAAACGTCTAATTGAATCCAGGAGGAGGGAAGAGGCAGAGGGACTGGAAGTGTTTGTGTGTGTGCACACGCTGTGAGGCTTAAAAACATCTGAGTGACTCCAGGAAGAGGGAGGAGGCAGAGGGGCTGGAAGTGTGTGGGTGCACAGGCTGTGAGTCTTAAAAATGTCTGTGGTAATCCAGGAAGAGGGAAGAGGCAGAGGGGCTGGAAGTTAGTGCGTGTGCACAGGCTGTGAGTCTTAAATACCTCTGACTGACTCCAGGAACAGGTAAGAGGCAGAGGGGCTGGAAGTGTATGCGTGTGCACAGGCTGTGAGTCTTAAAAACATCTAATTGAATCCAGGAAGAGGGAATAGGCAGAGGGGCTGGAAGTGTGTTCGTGTGCACAGCCTGCAAGTCTTACAAACATCTGAGTGACTCCAGGAAGAGGGAATAGGCAAAGGTGCTGGAAGTGTATGGGTGCAGAGGCTGTGAGTCTTAAAAACCTCTGAGTGACTACAGGAAGAGTGAAGAGGCAAGGGGTTGGAAGTGTGTGGGTGCAAAGGCTGTGAGTCTTAAAAATGTCTGTGGTAATCCAGGAAGAGAGAAGAGGCAGAGGGGCTGGAAGTATCTTCGTGTGCCCAGGCTGTGACTCTTAAAAACATCTAATTGAATCCAGGAAGAGAGAATAGGCAAAGGGGCTGGAAGTGTGTGGGTGCACAGACTATGAGTCTTAAAAACATCTGAGTGGCTCCAGGAAGAGGGAAGAGGCAGAGGGGCTGGAAGTGTCTGTGCACAAACCTGTGAGATTTAAAAACGTTCTATTGAATCCAGGAAGAGGGAATAGGCAAAGGGGCTGCAAGTGTGTGGGTGCAGAGGCTGTGAGTCTTAAAAATGTCTGTGTGACTCCACTAAGAGTGAAGAGGCAAAGGGTCTGGAAGTGTGCGTCTGTGCACAAACCTGTGAGTTTTAAAAACGTCTGATTGAATCCAGGAAGAGGGAAGAGGCAGAGGGGCTGGAAGTTTGTGCGTGTGAACAGTCTGTGAGTCTTAAAAACATCTAAGTGGCTCTAGGAAGAGGGAAGAGGCAGAGGGGCTGGAAGTGTGTTCATGTGAACAGTCTGTGATTCTTAAAAATGTCTGATTGAATATAGGAAGAGGGAAGAGGCAGAGGGGCTGGAAGTGTCAGCGTGTGCACAGGCTGTGACTCTTATAAACATCTAATTGAATCCAGGTAGAGGGGCTGGAAGTATGTGTTTCAAAACAGGCTGTGAGTTTTAAAAACGTCTTTTTGATCCAGGAAGATGGAAGTGGGAAGAGGCAGAGGGACTGGAAGTGTGTGTGTGTGTGCACACGCTGTGAGGCTTAAAAGCATTCGATTGAATTCAGGAAGAGGCAGAGGGGCTGGAAGTGTGCGTGTGTGTGCACAGGCTGTGAGTCTTAAAAACTTCTGAGTGACTCCAGGAAGTGGGAAGAGGCAAGGGGCTGGAAGTGTGTGGGTGCACAGACTGTGAGTCTTAAAAACATCTGAGTGGCTCCAGGAAGAGGGAAGAGGCAGAGGGGCTGGAAGTGTCTGTGCACAAACCTGTGAGATTTAAAAACGTCTGATTGAATACAGGAAGAGGGAATAGGCAAAGAGGCTGGAAGTTTGTGCGTGTGAACAGTCTGTGAGTCTTAAAAACATCTTAGTGGCTCCAGGAAAAGAGAATAGGTAAAGGGTCTGGAAGTGTGCGTCTGTGCACAAACCTGTGAGTTTTAAAAACGTCTGATTGAATCCAGGAAGAGGGAAGAGGCAGATGGGCTGGATGTGTGTGTGTCTGTGCACAGGCTGTGAGTTTTAAAAAGATCTTATTGAATCCAGGAAGAGGGAAGACGCAAAGGGGCTGAAAGTGTGTTCGTGTGCACAGGCTGCGAGTCTTAAAAACATCTCAGTGACTCCAATTAGAGGGGAGAGGCAGAGGGGCTGGAAGTGTATGGGTGCCGAGGCTGTGAGTCTTAAAAACCTCTGAGTGACTCCAGGAAGAGGGAAGAGGAAAGGGGCTGGAGGTCTGTGGATGCAGAGGCTATGAGTCTTAAAAACGTCTGAGTGACTCCAGGAAGAGGGAATAGGCAGAGGGGCTGGAAGTGTGCGTGTGTGTGCACAGGCTGTGAGTCTTAAAAACTTCTGAGTGACTCCAGGAAGTGGGAAGAGGCAAGGGGCTGGAAGTGTGTGGGTGCACAGACTGTGAGTCTTAAAAACATATGAGTGGCTCCAGGAAGAGGGAAGAGGCAGAGGGGCTGGAAGTGTCTGTGCACAAACCTGTGAGATTTAAAAACGCCTGATTGAATACAGGAAGAGGGAATAGGCAAAGAAGCTGGAAGTTTGTGCGTGTGAACAGTCTGTGAGTCTTAAAAACATCTTAGTGGCTCCAGGAAAAGAGAATAGGTAAAGGGTCTGGAAGTGTGCGTCTGTGCACAAACCTGTGAGTTTTAAAAACGTCTGATTGAATCCAGGAAGAGGGAACAGGCAATGGGGCTGGAAGTGTGTGGGTTCACAGGCTGTGAGTCTTAAAAACATCTGAGTGACTATAGGAAGAGGGAAGAGGCAGAGGGGCTGGAAGTGTGTGCGTGTGCACAGGCTGTGAGTCTTAAAAATATCTGAGTGACTCCAGGAAGAGAGAATAGGCAAAGGGGCTGGAAGTGTGTGGGTGTACAGACTGTGAGTCTTAAAAACATCTGAGTGGCTCCAGGAAGAGGGAAGAGGCAGAGGGGCTGGAAGTGTCTGTGCACAAACCTGTGAGATTTAAAAACGTTCGATTGAATCCAGGAAGAGGGAATAGGCAAAGGGGCTGCAAGTGTGTGGGTGCAGAGGCTGTGAGTCTTAAAAATGTCTGTGTGACTCCACTAAGAGTGAAGAGGCAAAGGGTCTGGAAGTGTGCGTCTGTGCACAAACCTGTGAGTTTTAAAAACGTCTAATTGAATCCAGGAGGAGGGAAGAGGCAGAGGGACTGGAAGTGTTTGTGTGTGTGCACACGCTGTGAGGCTTAAAAACATTAGATTGAATCCAGGAAGAGGCAGAGGGGCTTGAAGTGTGCGTGTGTGTGCAAATGCTGTGAGTCTTAAAAACTTCTGAGTGACTCCAGGAAGAGGGAAGAGGCAAGGGGCTGGAAGTTTGTGTGTGTGCACAGGCTGTGACTCTTAAAAACGTCTGAGTGACTCCAGGAAGAGAGAAGAGGCAGAGGGGCTGGAAGTGTCAGCGTGTGCACAGGCTGTGACTCTTAAAAACATCTAATTGAATCCAGGAAGAGGGAAGAGGCAGAGGGGCTGGAAGTGTCAGCGTGTGCACAGGCTGTGACTCTTAAAAACATCTAATTGAATCCAGGAAGAGGGAATAGGCAGAGGGGCTGGAAGTGTTACTGTGCGCACAGGCTGTGAGTTTTAAAAATGTCTTATTGAATCCAGGAAGAGGGAAGCGGCAGAGGGGCTAAAAGTGTGTGCTTGTGCACAGGTTGTGAGTCTTAAAAACGTCTTATTGAATCCAGGAAGAGGGAAGAGGCAGAGGGGCTGGAAGTGTGCATCTGTGCAGAAACCTGTGAGTTTTAAAAATGTCTGATTGAATCCAGGAAGAGGGAAGCGGCAGAGGGGCTAAAAGTGTGTGCTTGTGCACAGGCTGTGAGTCTTAAAAACATCTGAGTGGCTCCAGGAAGAGGGAATAGGCAAAGGGACTGGAAGTGTGCATTTGTGCACAAACCTGTGAGTTTAAAAAACGTCTGATTGAATCCAGGAAGAGGGAAGAGGCAGAGGGACTGGAAGTGTGTGGTTGTGAACAGTCTGTGAGTCTTAAAAACATCTGAGTGGCTCCAGGAAGAGGGAAAAGGCAAAGGGGCTGGAAGTGTGCATCTGTGCAGAAACCTGTGAGTTTTAAAAATGTCTGATTGAATCCAGGAAGAGGGAAGAGGCAAACTGCTGGAAGTGTGTGGATGCAGAGGAAGAGGGAATTGGTAAAGCGGCTGGAAGTGTGTGTGTGCAGAGTGTGTGAGTCTTAAAAACTTCTCAGTGACTCCAGGAAGAGGGAAGAGGCAAGGGGCGGGAAGTGTGTGGGTGCACAGGCTGTGAGTCTTAAAAACATCTGAGTGACTCCAGGAAGAGGGAAGAGGCAGAGGGGCTGGATGTGTATGTGTGTGCATAGGCTGTGAGCCTTAAAAACGTCTGTGGGAATCCAGGAAGAGGGAAGAGGGAGAGGGGCTGTAAGTGTGTTCGTGTGAACAGTCTGTGATTCTTAAAAATGTCTGATTGAATGCAGGAAGAGGGAAGAGGCAGAGAGGCTGGAAGTGTGTGCGTGTGCACAGGCTGTGAGTCTTAAAAACGTCTTATTGAATCCAGGAAGAGGGAAGAGGCAGAGGGGCTGGAAGTGTGTTCGTGTGAACAGTCTGTGATTCTTAAAAATGTCTGATTGAATGCAGGAAGAGGGACGACTCAGAGGGGCTGGAAGTGTGTGTCTGTGTGCACAGGCTGTGATTCTTAAAAATGTCTGATTGAATGCAGGAAGAGGGAAGAGGCAGAGAGGCTGGAAGTGTGTGTCTGTGTGCACAGGCTGTGAGTTTTAAAAGCATCTTATTGAATCCAGGAAGAGGGAAGAGGCAGAGGGGCTGGAAGTGTGTTCGTGTGAACAGTCTGTGATTCTTAAAAATGTCTGATTGAATGCAGGAAGAGGGAAGAGGCAGAGAGGCTGGAAGTGTGTTCATGTGAACAGTCTGTGATTCTTAAAAATGTCTGATTGAATGCAGGAAGAGGGACGACTCAGAGGGGCTGGAAGTGTGTGTCTGTGTGCACAGGCTGTGAGTTTTAAAAGCATCTTATTGAATCCAGGAAGAGGGAATAGGCAAAGGGGCTGGAAGTGTGTTCGTGTGCACAGCCTGCAAGTCTTAAAAACCTCTGAGTGACTACAGGAAGAGTGAAGAGGCAAGGGGTTGGAAGTGTGTGGGTGCAAAGGCTGTGAGTCTTAAAAATGTCTGTGGTAATCCAGGAAGAGGGAAGAGGCAGAGGGACTGGAAGTGTGTACGTGTGCACAGGCTGTGAGTCTTAAAAACATCTGAGTGACTACAGGAAGAGGGAAGAGGGAGAGGGGCTGTAAGTGTGTTCGTGTGCGCACAGGCTGTGAGACTTAAAAACGTTCGATTGAATCCAGGAAGAGGGAAGCGGCAGAGGGGCTGGAAGTATTTTTGTGCGCACAGGCTGTGAGTATTAAAAACGTCTTATTAAATCCAGGAAGAGGGAAGAGGTAGAGGGGCTGGAAGTGTGTGTCTGTGCACAAACCTGTGAGATTTAAAAACGTCTGATTGAACCCAGGAAGAGGGAATAGGCAAAGGGGCTGGAAGTTTGTGTCTGTGCACAGGCTGTGAGTTTTAAAAAGATCTAAGTGGCTCCAGGAAGAGGGAAGAGGCAGAGGGGCTGGAAGTGTGTTCGTGTGAACAGTCTGTGATTCTTAAAAATGTCTGATTGAATACAGGAAGTGGGAAGAGCAGAGGGGCTGGAAGTTAGTGCGTGCACACAGGCTGTGAGTCTTAATACCTCTAACTGACTCCAGGAACAGGTAAGAGGCAGAGGGGCTGGAAGTGTATGCATGTGCACAGGCTGTGAGTCTTAAAAACGTCTGAGTGACTTCAGGAAGAGGGAAGAGGCAGAGGGGCTGGAAGTGTCAGCGTGTGCACAGGCTGTGACTCTTAAAAACATCTAATTGAATCCAGGAAGAGGAAAGCGGCAGAGGGGCTAGAAGTATGTGTTTGCGCACAGGCTGTGAGTGTTTAAAACGTCTTATTGAATCCAGGAAGAGGGAAGAGGCAGAGGGGCTGGAAGTGTGTGCTTGTGAACAGTCTGTGAGTCTTAAAAATATCTCAGTGGCTCCATGAAGAGGGAATAGGCAAAGGGGATGGAAGTGTCTGTCTGTGCACAAACCTGTGAGTTTTAAAAACGTCTGATTGAATCCAGGAAGAGGGAACAGGCAAAAGGGCTGGAAGTGTCTGGGTGCAGAGGATGTGAGTCTTAAAAACGTCTGAGTGACTCCAGGAAGAGGGAAGAGGCAGAGGGGCTGGAAGTGTGCGTCTGTGCAGAAACCTGTGAGTTTTAAAAACGTCTGATTGAATCCAGGAAGAGGGAAGAGGCAAGGGGCTGGAAGTGTGTTCGTGTGAACAGTCTGTGATTCTTAAAAATGTCTGACTGAATACAAGAAGAGGGAAGTGCAGAGGGGCTGGAAGTTAGTGCGTGCACACAGGCTGTGAATCTTAATACCTCTGACTGACTCCAGGAACAGGTAAGAGGCAGAGGGGCTGGAAGCGTATCCGTGTGCACAGGCTGTGAGTCTTAAAAACGTCTGAGTGACTCCAGGAAGAGGGAAGAGGCAGAGGGGCTGGAAGTGTCAGCGTGTGTACAGGCTGTGACTCTTAAAAACATCTAATTGAATCCAGGAAGAGGGAATAGGCAGAGGGGCTGGAAGTGTTACTGTGCGCACAGGCTGTGAGTTTTAAAAACGTCTTATTGAATCCAGGAAGAGGGAAGCGGCCGAGGGGCTAAAAGTGTGTGCTTGTGCACAGGTTGTGAGTCTTAAAAACGTCTTATTGAATGCAGGAAGAGGGAAGAGGCAGAGGGGCTGGAAGTGTGCGTCTGTGCAGAAACCTGTGAGTTTTAAAAACGTCTGATTGAATCCAGGAAGAGGGAAGAGGCAAGGGGCTGGAAGTGTGTTCGTGTGAACAGGCTGTGACTCTTAAAAACATCTAATTGAATCCAGGAAGAGGGAATAGGCAGAGGGGCTGGAAGTGTGTCTGTGCGCACAGGCTATGAGTTTTAAAAACGTCTGATTGAATCCAGGAAGAGGGAATAGGCTAAGGGGCTGGAAGTGTGTTCGTTTGCACAGGCTGCGAGTCTTAAAAACATCTCAGTGACTGCAATTAGAGGGGAGAGGCAAGGGGCTGGAGGTCTGTGGATGCAGAGGCTATGAGTCTTAAAAACGTCTGAGTGACTCCAGGAAGAGGGAAGAGGCAAGTCCTGGAAGTGTGTGGGTGCACAGGCTGTGAGTCTTAAAAACGTCTGAGTGACTCCAGGAAGAGGGAAGAGGCAGAGGGGCTGGAAGTGTCAGCGTGTGCACAGGCTGTGACTCTTAAAAACATCTAATTGAATCCAGGAAGAGGGAATTGGCAGAGGGGCTGGAAGTGTGTCTGTGCGCACAGGCTGTGAGTGTTTAAAACGTCTTATTGAATCCAGGAAGAGGGAAGAGGCAGAGGGGCTGGAAGTGTGTGCTTGTGAACAGTCTGTGAGTCTTAAAAATATCTCAGTGGCTCCATGAAGAGGGAATAGGCAAAGGGGATGGAAGTGTCTGTCTGTGCACAAACCTGTGAGTTTTAAAAACGTCTGATTGAATCCAGGAAGAGGGAACAGGCAAAAGGGCTGGAAGTGTCTGGGTGCAGAGGATGTGAGTCTTAAAAACGTCTGAGTGACTCCAGGAAGAGGGAAGAGGCAGAGGGGCTGGAAGTGTGCGTCTGTGCAGAAACCTGTGAGTTTTAAAAACGTCTGATTGAATCCAGGAAGAGGGAAGAGGCAAGGGGCTGGAAGTGTGTTCGTGTGAACAGTCTGTGATTCTTAAAAATGTCTGACTGAATACAAGAAGAGGGAAGTGCAGAGGGGCTGGAAGTTAGTGCGTGCACACAGGCTGTGAATCTTAATACCTCTGACTGACTCCAGGAACAGGTAAGAGGCAGAGGGGCTGGAAGCGTATCCGTGTGCACAGGCTGTGAGTCTTAAAAACGTCTGAGTGACTCCAGGAAGAGGGAAGAGGCAGAGGGGCTGGAAGTGTCAGCGTGTGTACAGGCTGTGACTCTTAAAAACATCTAATTGAATCCAGGAAGAGGGAATAGGCAGAGGGGCTGGAAGTGTTACTGTGCGCACAGGCTGTGAGTTTTAAAAACGTCTTATTGAATCCAGGAAGAGGGAAGCGGCCGAGGGGCTAAAAGTGTGTGCTTGTGCACAGGTTGTGAGTCTTAAAAACGTCTTATTGAATGCAGGAAGAGGGAAGAGGCAGAGGGGCTGGAAGTGTGCGTCTGTGCAGAAACCTGTGAGTTTTAAAAACGTCTGATTGAATCCAGGAAGAGGGAAGAGGCAAGGGGCTGGAAGTGTGTTCGTGTGAACAGGCTGTGACTCTTAAAAACATCTAATTGAATCCAGGAAGAGGGAATAGGCAGAGGGGCTGGAAGTGTGTCTGTGCGCACAGGCTATGAGTTTTAAAAACGTCTGATTGAATCCAGGAAGAGGGAATAGGCTAAGGGGCTGGAAGTGTGTTCGTTTGCACAGGCTGCGAGTCTTAAAAACATCTCAGTGACTGCAATTAGAGGGGAGAGGCAAGGGGCTGGAGGTCTGTGGATGCAGAGGCTATGAGTCTTAAAAACGTCTGAGTGACTCCAGGAAGAGGGAAGAGGCAAGTCCTGGAAGTGTGTGGGTGCACAGGCTGTGAGTCTTAAAAACGTCTGAGTGACTCCAGGAAGAGGGAAGAGGCAGAGGGGCTGGAAGTGTCAGCGTGTGCACAGGCTGTGACTCTTAAAAACATCTAATTGAATCCAGGAAGAGGGAATAGGCAAAGGGGCTGGAAGTGTGCATCTGTGCACAAACCTGTGAGTTTTAAAAACGTCTGATTGAATCCAGGAAGAGGGAATAGGCAAAGGCTCTGGAAGTAAGTGTTTGAGCACAGGCTGTGAGTCTTAAAAACGTTTGATTGAATCCAGGAAGAGGAAAGCGGCAGAGGGGCTGGAAGTGTGTGCTTGTGAACAGTCTGTGAGTCTTTAAAATATCTGAGTGGCTCCATGAAGAGGGAATAGGCAAAGGGGATGGAAGTGTGTGTCTGTGCACAAACCTGTGAGTTTTAAAAAGTCTGATTGAATCCAGGAAGAGGGAACAGGCAAAAGGGCTGGAAGTGTGTGGGTGCAGAGGATGTGAGTCTTAAAAACATCTGCGTGACTCCAGGAAGAGGGAAGAGGGAGAGGGGCTGTAAATGTGTTCGTGTGCGCAGGCTGTGAGTTTTAAAAATGTCTGAGTGACTCCAGGAGGAGGGAAGAGGCAGAAGGGCTGGAAGTGGCTGCGTGTGCACAGGCTGTGACTCTTAAAAACATCTAATTGAAAAAAAAAACCAAAAATACTTGCAACCACCGCTTCAGTCTCAGTCTGTCCGTTACAATTCAGCACCAATCAACAATGTAAACGGAGACGTGCCTTCCAGAGCTTGCCCTGCAAAGCAGGGGGATCCAGCTGTTGGAGCTTCCTCTCGGGCTACCTGGGGAGCACCGCTTCTACCTCCTTCCTGGAGGGTCCAAACGGGCTCAACCCAGCCCGAAAAGGCTCTCCTCCGCCTCTTTGCTCGAAGCAGAGGATTTTCGCCCTGGAAATCGGCGAAACAATCAGCTGTAGATCGGACGCTCTAAAGGGAGCGTCCATTGCCCTGGTTTTTTTTTCTGCTTTCCCTTATTATTCTACAGCTTTATAACAAAGACTTTTACTTTGGGGGGGGGGGGGAAACGGAGAACCTTTTCCTTTTAAAATGGTTACTTTTCTTTTTCTGCTTGCTCTCCCTAATCGACTCTTATTGAAACCTTATACAACAGTGTCATCTGGTGGTTGGAATTGAAAAGAAAAGAGGATTTTCCTCCTGGTTTTTTTTTGACTTGCTTGGCGCCTTGGCAAATTATGGCTGTACAGAGAGGTACCAAGCCTAAGGGCACCTCCTCTCCTTTACAACAATCTCAGTTCTCCTTGTTGGCACAACCTCAATCTCAATCCCAAAATCCACCACCTGCAGCAATTACCAATAAAGAAATATTGGATACTTTGAACATTAAGTTTGGTAATATGGAGAAAAATATGTTGGATTTGAAACAACAAATGAGAAGCCAACAGGACCAAATGGATCAAATGAACCAAACTATGGAAGAGATGAGGGATCGGGCAGCTCGGGCTAATCAAGATATTAGAAATGATGTTGTTTCTGCCCTTTCTGGACTGGTTGTAAATTTGGAATTCCTGGATGATGTGGTTAAAGAGACTCAGAAGGATGTTGGAAAATTGGAATACCGGGCAGACAAGTTGGAAGAGAGGGCCGATAGAATTGAGCTTGAGCAGTTGCTATTCCAGTATAAGCAGTTAGAGGCTGTTTTGCGGGTAAGGGGTTTGCCAGAGGATAAAGATAGCGGGAAAGGAGAAGATTTGAGGGTGATTTGCGCGGAGGCTTTTGCCCCCCTTCTACAAGTGGATCCAAAAGAGATTCTCCAACAGATTGAGAAAGCTTACAGAGTTAACTCCTGGTATGCAAGACAGCGAAATTTGCCAAGAGATGTGGTGGTTCATCTGGAAAGGAGATACCTGCGTAATGAGATTGTACAGGCTGCATATCATCAGAGATGTACTGTGCGAGATCAGGAGGTGAAAGTTTTGAAAGAAATACCATTGAAAATGCTTAGGCTGCGCAAAGAGTTTAAATTTTTGACGGATGAACTGAAGAAACGTAACCTGCAATTTAGATGGGAATTGCCAATTGGCGTTACTTTGATTTACTCTGGGAAAAGATACCGATTGGATTCTACTCAGAAGGCTAGAGACTTTTATTCCAAGGTTCTGAATGCTGGTGAGCTAGGATTGGAATCGGAAAAGATCCAGCCTGTTCAGCAGGAGCTAGTAGAGATAGCAGCCTCGGCACTTGCGTCAGTTGATAAACAGCTTGTGGAGAGACTGGAAGAAGCAGTAGGCCTGGGATTGGAATTTAAAGAACAGAGAATTACCAGAGCAACGGCAAAGAAAATGGAGAAGACTATACAGCAAACTTCGAGTATCTCTGTTGATGTACCTACACAATCAGGAGCCGTGGGAGGAGCAAGGCCTAAGAGATTTCCTACTGATATGTGGGTTATGTTTCAGAAGCTTCAAACTAAGCCTGACGATGGTCAGGCTGCTGACCTGGAATGTTAATGGACTTAATTCCCCACAAAAAAGAAGAAAGGTTTTCTATTATTTGAAACAGCATAAAAACGATGTAATTTGCCTTCAGGAGATGCATATTAAGTCTAGTGATCAAAAATTTTTGGACAATTGGAAACTGGGACAATGTTTTGTAGCCTCAGCTCCTGAAAAAAAAGAATGGTTTGGTGCTGTATGTTAATAAAAGCTTGTCAGCTAATTTATTGGAAGCAGATCTGCAAGGGAGATATATTTTAGTAGAACTTATGGTACTGGATCAGAAAATACTACTTGTTGGGATTTATGCCCCTAATCAACAGCAGATGAAGTACTTTAAGGATTTGCAGAGGAGAATATCGGACTTGGACTACAAATCATTTGTTTTTATGGGGGATTGGAATGGGGTTATAGATACACAGATGGATAGATCTGAAGCCTCAACCTCAACTTGTAGAGGGCGGTTGCCTTCAGCTTTTTTTTGATCTGAAGGATGAATTGGAATTAATGGATGTCTGGAGGCTCCGCAATGAGAAGGAAAGAGACTATACGTTTTTCTCGGACAGACATCAGTCTTTTTCTAGAATTGATTTTATGTTAATATCAAACGATTTGCTTTCTAGGATTAAAGATGTTAAGATTTTCCCGAGAATTATTTCAGACCACAGCCCTGTGATGATGGAGATACAGGACTTGATGACTCAACGAAGAGCTTGGAGGCTTAATGAGGGATTATCTAAATATGATGTGAATGTGTTGGAGTGTAAGAAACAATTGAAAGAATTTTTTTGTGCTTAACATGGATAAAGGCACCTCAACAGAGATGGTTTGGGACGCTAGTAAGGCTTATATGAGGGGCATATTGATCTATTTGAATAATAAGATTAAAAGGGATAGAGAAGCTAAATTGAAAGAATTGGAGAAGGAGATTAAGATTAAAGAGAAATTGCTGATATCAAGCCCTCAAGATAGGTCAATTTATACTACTACCTGACTGCACTGTTGCTGAAACTAAATTAATATTGTATATGATTATAACAGCTAGACTGCTGATAGCACAATATTGGAAGAAAGCAGAATTTTGCTCTATAGAAGAATGGATACTTAAGGTAGCAAATCTTGCCGAAATGGATAACATTTCTGCATACCTAAAAGATCACTCTTACGATAAGTATACTATAGAGTGATATCCCTGGATTGATTTTGTAAAATTAAGGTACGGTTCAAAGGAAGTGTCTATGGGATTTGGTTGAGAAATGCTTCATAAATATGTAGTAATGGTTTTGGAAAGGAGGTTATGATGGTTTTTCTCCTTTTTTGTCTTTTTTTGTATTATCTTGTTCTTATTCTGATATATGCATATTATTATTGGGATATTTGTTTTTCAGATTTGCTCGTAACTATGCTTCTGACTCTATCTGGGAAGTCAGGGGTTGGGTTAGGGAGGGTTAGGGTGGGGAAACGGGGGGGTGGGTGGGGGGAGGGGGAGGGGAGGGAGAAAATGTTACTCCTAATAAGATAACCTGTATATGTCTGTTACATAAATAAAATTTTCAAAAAACAAAAACAAAAAAAAGTAAAAAAATAATAATAAAAAAAAACAAAAAAAAAATAAAAACAAAAACAAAAACATCTAATTGAATCCAGGAAGAGAGAATAGGCAAAGGGGCTGGAAGTGTTTGTGTGTGCAAAAGCTGTGAGTGTTAGGGTTCTAAATACCATGCAGAAATAAATCATTGTCCAAGGCAAAACATCCTTAAAAGTGCAATTTATTCCGCAGGCATGTTAGCACGGCTATGGAAAATTCCAACTCTGGAAGTACATGCTCTGGGTTCACCCAGTTGAAAGTTCATCATCCATCCCCACACCCACAAATCCATCACATGTTCCAATCATATTCTTCCACGCTGGCATGTACACCCATCTTCTTCCGGCCAGGTCTCGAGATGCGGAGACAAAAGATGACCTTGGCTTCTACAAAAGAATGTCAACAATCCATTCTACAATCCTACTCCTTTCTATTCCCCCCTCCTAACTACTACACTATTGAAACAGCATAGAAAATTATAAGAAAGTGTGGCAGGCCAAAGATCCAAAAAAGAATATAATTACAGGCCTGACAGTGAGTTTTAAAAACGTCTAATTGAATCCAGGAGGAGGGAAGAGGCAGAGGGACTGGAAGTGTGTGTGTGTGTGCACACGCTGGAGGCTTAAAAACATTCGATTGAATCCAGGAACAGGCAGAGGGGCTGGAAGTGTGCGTGTGTGTGCACAGGCTGTGAGTTTTAAAAACGTCTGATTGAATCCAGGAAGAGGGAATAGGCAGAGGGGCTGGAAGTGTGTCTGCGCGCACAGGCTATAAGTTTTAAAAACGTCTGATTGAATCCAGGAAGAGGGAATAGGCAAAGGGGCTGGAAGTGTTCGTGTGAACAGGCTGTGAGTGTTAGAAACATCTGATAGAACCCAGGAAGACGGAAGAGGCAGAGGGGCTGAAAGTGTCAGCGTGTGCATAGGCTGTGACTCTTAAAAACAGCTAATTGAATCCAGGAAGAGGGAATAGGCAGAGGGGCTGGAAGTGTGTCTGTACGCACAGGCTATGAGTTTTAAAAACGTCTGATTGAATCCAGGAAGAGGGAATTGGCAAACTGCTGGAAGTGTGTGGGTGCAGAGGAAGAGGGAATTGGCAAAGGGGCTGGAAGTGTGTGTGTGCAGAGTGTGTGAGTCTTAAAAACTTCTGAGTGAATACAGGAAGAGTGAAGAGGCAAGGGGCTGGAAGTGTGTGGGTGCAAAGGCTGTGAATCTTAAAAATGTCTGTGGTAATCCAGGAAGAGGTAAGAGGCAGAGGGCCTTGAAGTGTGTGCGTGTGCACAGGCTCTGAGACTTAAAAACTTCTGAGTGACTACAGGAAGAGGGAAGAGGCAGAGGGGCTGGAAGTGTCAGCGTGTGCACAGGCTGTGACTCTTAAAAACATCTAATTGAATCCAGGAAGATGGAATAGGGAAAGGGGCTGGAAGTGTGTGGGTGCACATACCTGTGAGTTTTAAAAACGTCTGATTGAATCCAGGAAGAGGGAATAGGCAAAGGGGCTGGAAGTGTTTGTGTGAACAGGCTGTGAGTGTTAGAAACATCTGATAGAACCCAGGAAGACGGAAGAGGCAGAGGGGCTGAAAGTGTCAGTGTGTGCATAGGCTGTGACTCTTAAAAACAGCTAATTGAATCCAGGAAGAGGGAATAGGCAGAGGGGCTGGAAGTGTGTCTGTACGCACAGGCTATGAGTTTTAAAAACGTCTGATTGAATCCAGGAAGAGGGAATTGGCAAACTGCTGGAAGTGTGTGGGTGCAGAGGAAGAGGGAATTGGCAAAGGGGCTGGAAGTGTGTGTGTGCAGAGTGTGTGAGTCTTAAAAACTTCTGAGTGAATACAGGAAGAGTGAAGAGGCAAGGGGCTGGAAGTGTGTGGGTGCAAAGGCTGTGAATCTTAAAAATGTCTGTGGTAATCCAGGAAGAGGTAAGAGGCAGAGGGCCTTGAAGTGTGTGCGTGTGCACAGGCTCTGAGACTTAAAAACTTCTGAGTGACTACAGGAAGAGGGAAGAGGCAGAGGGGCTGGAAGTGTCAGCGTGTGCACAGGCTGTGACTCTTAAAAACATCTAATTGAATCCAGGAAGATGGAATAGGGAAAGGGGCTGGAAGTGTGTGGGTGCACATACCTGTGAGTTTTAAAAACGTCTGATTGAATCCAGGAAGAGGGAATAGGCAAAGGGGCTGGAAGTGTTTGTGTGAACAGGCTGTGAGTCTTAAAAACGTTTGATTGAATCCAGGAAGAGGAAAGCGGCAGAGGGGCTGGAAGGATGTGTTTGCACACAGGCTGTGAGTCTTAAAAACGTCTTATTGAATCCAGGAAGTGGGAAGAGGCAGAGGGGCTGGAAGTGTGTGCTTGTGAACAGTCTGTGAGTCTTTAAAATATCTGAGTGGCTCCATGAAGAGGGAATAGGTAAAGGGGATGGAAGTGTGTGTCTGTGCACAAACCTGTGAGTTTTAAAAACGTCTGATTGAATCCAGGAAGAGGGAACAGGCAAAAGGGCTGGAAGTGTGTGGGTGCACATTCTGTGACTCTTAAAAACATCTAATTGAATCCAGGAAGAGAGAATAGGCAAACGTGCAGAGGGGATGGAAGTGTGTGGGTGCAGAGGCTGTGAGTCTTAAAAACGTCTGATTGAATCCAGGAAGATGGAATAGGGAAAGGGGATGGAAGTGTGTGGGTGCAGAGGCTGTGAGTCTTAAAAATGTCTGTGTGAATCCAGGAAGAGGGAAGAGGCAGAGGGACTGGAAGTGTGTTCGTGTGCACATACCTGTGAGTTTTAAAAATATCTAATTGAATCCAGGAAGAGGGAAGAGGCAGAGGGGCTGGAAGTGTGTCTGTGTGCGCACAGGCTGTGAGGCTTAAAAACATTCGATTGAATCCAGGAAGAGGGAATAGGCAAAGGGGCTGGAAGTGTGTTCGTGTGCACATACCTGTGAGTTTTAAAAACGTCTGATTGAATCCAGGAAGAGGGAAGAGGCAGAGGGGCTGGAAGTGTGCGTCTGTGCAGAAACCTGTGAGTTTTAAAAACGTCTGATTTTATCCAGGAAGAGGGAAGAGGCAAGGGGCTGGAAGTGTGTGGGTGCACAGGCTGTGACTCTTAAAAATGTCTGACTGAGTCCAGGAAGAGGTAAGAGGCAGAGGGGCTGGAAGTTAGTGCGTGTGCACAGGCTGTGAGTCTTAAAAACGTCTGAGTGACTCCAGGAAGAGGGAAGCGGCAGAGGGGCTGGAAGTATGTGTGTGCACACAGGCTGTGAGTCTTAAAAACGTCTCATTGAATCCAGGAAGTGGGAAGAGGCAGAGGGGCTGGAAGTGTGTGGGTGCAGAGGAAGATGGAAAAGGCAAAGGGGCTGGAAGTATGTGTTTGCGCACAGGCTGTGAGTCTTAAAAACGTCTGAGTGACTCCAGGAAGAGGCAGAGGGGCTAGAAGTGTCTGCGTGTGCACAGGCTGTGTCTCTTAAAAACATCTAATTGAATCCAGGAAGAGAGAATAGGCAAAGGGGCTGGAAGTGTGTGGGTGCAGAGGAAGAGGGAATAGGCAAAGGCTCTGGAAGTAAGTGTTTGCGCACAGGCTGTGAGTCTTAAAAACGTTTGATTGAATCCAGAAAGAGGAAAGCGGCAGAGGGGCTGGAAGTGTGTGCTTGTGAACAGTCTGTGAGTCTTTAAAATATCTGAGTGGCTCCATGAAGAGGGAATAGGCAAAGGGGATGGAAGTGTGTGTCTGTGCACAAACCTGTGAGTTTTAAAAACGTCTGATTGAATCCAGGAAGAGAGAACAGGCAAAAGGGCTGGAAGTGTGTGGGTGCAGAGGATGTGAGTCTTAAAAGCATCTGAGTGACTATAGGAAGAGAGACGAGGCAGAGGGGCTGGAAGTGTGTGCGTGTGCACAGGCTGTGAGTTTTAAAAACATCTGAGTGACTCCTGGAAGAGGGAAGAGGGAGAGGGGCTGTAAGTGTGTTCGTATGCGCAGGCTGTGAGTTTTAAAAACGTCTGAGTGACTCCAGGAGGAGGGAAGAGGCAGAAGGGCTGGAAGTGGCTGCGTGTGCACAGGTTGTGACTCTTAAAAACATCTAATTGAATCCAGGAAGAGAGAATAGGCAAAGGGGCTGGAAGTGTTTGTGTGTGCAAAAGCTGTGAGTGTTAGGGTTCTAAATACCATGCAGAAATAAATCATTGTCCAAGGCAAAACATCCTTAAAAGTGCAATTTATTCCGCAGGCATGTTAGCACGGCTATGGAAAATTCCAACTCTGGAAGTACATGCTCTGGGTTCACCCAGTTGAAAGTTCATCATCCATCCCCACACCCACAAATCCATCACATGTTCCAATCATATTCTTCCACGCTGGCATGTACACCCATCTTCTTCCGGCCAGGTCTCGAGATGCGGAGACAAAAGATGACCTTGGCTTCTACAAAAGAATGTCAACAATCCATTCTACAATCCTACTCCTTTCTATTCCCCCCTCCTAACTACTACACTATTGAAACAGCATAGAAAATTATAAGAAAGTGTGGCAGGCCAAAGATCCAAAAAAGAATATAATTACAGGCCTGACAGTGAGTTTTAAAAACGTCTAATTGAATCCAGGAGGATGGAAGAGGCAGAGGGACTGGAAGTGTGTGTGTGTGTGCACACGCTGTGAGGCTTAAAAACATTCGATTGAATCCAGGAACAGGCAGAGGGGCTGGAAGTGTGCGTGTGTGTGCACAGGCTGTGAGTTTTAAAAACGTCTGATTGAATCCAGGAAGAGGGAATAGGCAGAGGGGCTGGAAGTGTGTCTGCGCGCACAGGCTATGAGTTTTAAAAACGTCTGATTGAATCCAGGAAGAGGGAATAGGCAAAGGGGCTGGAAGTGTGTTCATGTGCACAGGCTGTGAGTGTTAGAAACATCTGATTGAATCCAGGAAGAGGGAAGAGGCAGAGGGGCTGGAAGTGTCAGCGTGTGCATAGGCTGTGACTCTTAAAAACATCTAATTGAATCCAGGAAGAGGGAATAGGCAGAGGGGCTGGAAGTGTGTCTGTACGCACACGCTATGAGTTTTAAAAACGTCTGATTGAATCCAGGAAGAGGGAAGAGGCAAACTGCTGGAAGTCTGTGGGTGCACAGGCTGTGATTCTTAAAAATGTCTGACTGAGTCCAGGAAGAGGTAAGAGGCAGAGGGGCTGGAAGTTAGTGCGTGTGCACAGGCTGTGAGTCTTAAAAACGTCTGAGTGACTCCAGGAAGAGGGAAGCGGCAGAGGGGCTGGAAGTATGTGTGTGCACACAGGCTGTGAGTCTTAAAAACGTCTCATTGAATCCAGGAAGTGGGAAGAGGCAGAGGGGCTGGAAGTGTGTGGGTGCAGAGGAAGATGGAAAAGGCAAAGGGGCTGGAAGTATGTGTTTGCGCACAGGCTGTGAGTCTTAAAAACGTCTGAGTGACTCCAGGAAGAGGCAGAGGGGCTAGAAGTGTCTGCGTGTGCACAGGCTGTGTCTTTTAAAAACATCTAATTGAATCCAGGAAGAGAGAATAGGCAAAGGGGCTGGAAGTGTGTGGGTGCAGAGGAAGAGGGAATAGGCAAAGGCTCTGGAAGTAAGTGTTTGCGCACAGGCTGTGAGTCTTAAAAACGTTTGATTGAATCCAGAAAGAGGAAAGCGGCAGAGGGGCTGGAAGTGTGTGCTTGTGAACAGTCTGTGAGTCTTTAAAATATCTGAGTGGCTCCATGAAGAGGGAATAGGCAAAGGGGATGGAAGTGTGTGTCTGTGCACAAACCTGTGAGTTTTAAAAACGTCTGATTGAATCCAGGAAGAGAGAACAGGCAAAAGGGCTGGAAGTGTGTGGGTGCAGAGGATGTGAGTCTTAAAAACATCTGAGTGACTATAGGAAGAGAGACGAGGCAGAGGGGCTGGAAGTGTGTGCGTGTGCACAGGCTGTGAGTTTTAAAAACATCTGAGTGACTCCTGGAAGAGGGAAGAGGGAGAGGGGCTGTAAGTGTGTTCGTATGCGCAGGCTGTGAGTTTTAAAAACGTCTGAGTGACTCCAGGAGGAGGGAAGAGGCAGAAGGGCTGGAAGTGGCTGCGTGTGCACAGGTTGTGACTCTTAAAAACATCTAATTGAATCCAGGAAGAGAGAATAGGCAAAGGGGCTGGAAGTGTTTGTGTGTGCAAAAGCTGTGAGTGTTAGGGTTCTAAATACCATGCAGAAATAAATCATTGTCCAAGGCAAAACATCCTTAAAAGTGCAATTTATTCCGCAGGCATGTTAGCACGGCTATGGAAAATTCCAACTCTGGAAGTACATGCTCTGGGTTCACCCAGTTGAAAGTTCATCATCCATCCCCACACCCACAAATCCATCACATGTTCCAATCATATTCTTCCACGCTGGCATGTACACCCATCTTCTTCCGGCCAGGTCTCGAGATGCGGAGACAAAAGATGACCTTGGCTTCTACAAAAGAATGTCAACAATCCATTCTACAATCCTACTCCTTTCTATTCCCCCCTCCTAACTACTACACTATTGAAACAGCATAGAAAATTATAAGAAAGTGTGGCAGGCCAAAGATCCAAAAAAGAATATAATTACAGGCCTGACAGTGAGTTTTAAAAACGTCTAATTGAATCCAGGAGGATGGAAGAGGCAGAGGGACTGGAAGTGTGTGCGTGTGTGCACACGCTGTGAGGCTTAAAAACATTCGATTGAATCCAGGAACAGGCAGAGGGGCTGGAAGTGTGCGTGTGTGTGCACAGGCTGTGAGTTTTAAAAACGTCTGATTGAATCCAGGAAGAGGGAATAGGCAGAGGGGCTGGAAGTGTGTCTGCGCGCACAGGCTATGAGTTTTAAAAACGTCTGATTGAATCCAGGAAGAGGGAAGAGGCAGAGGGGCTGGAAGTGTCAGCGTGTGCATAGGCTGTGACTCTTAAAAACATCTAATTGAATCCAGGAAGAGGGAATAGGCAGAGGGGCTGGAAGTGTGTCTGTACGCACACGCTATGAGTTTTAAAAACGTCTGATTGAATCCAGGAAGAGGGAAGAGGCAAACTGCTGGAAGTCTGTGGGTGCACAGGCTGTGATTCTTAAAAATGTCTGACTGAGTCCAGGAAGAGGTAAGAGGCAGAGGGGCTGGAAGTTAGTGCGTGTGCACAGGCTGTGAGTCTTAAAAACGTCTGAGTGACTCCAGGAAGAGGGAAGCGGCAGAGGGGCTGGAAGTATGTGTGTGCACACAGGCTGTGAGTCTTAAAAACGTCTCATTGAATCCAGGAAGTGGGAAGAGGCAGAGGGGCTGGAAGTGTGTGGGTGCAGAGGAAGATGGAAAAGGCAAAGGGGCTGGAAGTATGTGTTTGCGCACAGGCTGTGAGTCTTAAAAACGTCTGAGTGACTCCAGGAAGAGGCAGAGGGGCTAGAAGTGTCTGCGTGTGCACAGGCTGTGTCTCTTAAAAACATCTAATTGAATCCAGGAAGAGAGAATAGGCAAAGGGGCTGGAAGTGTGTGGGTGCAGAGGAAGAGGGAATAGGCAAAGGCTCTGGAAGTAAGTGTTTGCGCACAGGCTGTGAGTCTTAAAAACGTTTGATTGAATCCAGAAAGAGGAAAGCGGCAGAGGGGCTGGAAGTGTGTGCTTGTGAACAGTCTGTGAGTCTTTAAAATATCTGAGTGGCTCCATGAAGAGGGAATAGGCAAAGGGGATGGAAGTGTGTGTCTGTGCACAAACCTGTGAGTTTTAAAAACGTCTGATTGAATCCAGGAAGAGAGAACAGGCAAAAGGGCTGGAAGTGTGTGGGTGCAGAGGATGTGAGTCTTAAAAACATCTGAGTGACTATAGGAAGAGAGACGAGGCAGAGGGGCTGGAAGTGTGTGCGTGTGCACAGGCTGTGAGTTTTAAAAACATCTGAGTGACTCCTGGAAGAGGGAAGAGGGAGAGGGGCTGTAAGTGTGTTCGTATGCGCAGGCTGTGAGTTTTAAAAACGTCTGAGTGACTCCAGGAGGAGGGAAGAGGCAGAAGGGCTGGAAGTGGCTGCGTGTGCACAGGTTGTGACTCTTAAAAACATCTAATTGAATCCAGGAAGAGAGAATAGGCAAAGGGGCTGGAAGTGTTTGTGTGTGCAAAAGCTGTGAGTGTTAGGGTTCTAAATACCATGCAGAAATAAATCATTGTCCAAGGCAAAACATCCTTAAAAGTGCAATTTATTCCGCAGGCATGTTAGCACGGCTATGGAAAATTCCAACTCTGGAAGTACATGCTCTGGGTTCACCCAGTTGAAAGTTCATCATCCATCCCCACACCCACAAATCCATCACATGTTCCAATCATATTCTTCCACGCTGGCATGTACACCCATCTTCTTCCGGCCAGGTCTCGAGATGCGGAGACAAAAGATGACCTTGGCTTCTACAAAAGAATGTCAACAATCCATTCTACAATCCTACTCCTTTCTATTCCCCCCTCCTAACTACTACACTATTGAAACAGCATAGAAAATTATAAGAAAGTGTGGCAGGCCAAAGATCCAAAAAAGAATATAATTACAGGCCTGACAGTGAGTTTTAAAAACGTCTAATTGAATCCAGGAGGATGGAAGAGGCAGAGGGACTGGAAGTGTGTGTGTGTGTGCACACGCTGTGAGGCTTAAAAACATTCGATTGAATCCAGGAACAGGCAGAGGGGCTGGAAGTGTGCGTGTGTGTGCACAGGCTGTGAGTTTTAAAAACGTCTGATTGAATCCAGGAAGAGGGAATAGGCAGAGGGGCTGGAAGTGTGTCTGCGCGCACAGGCTATGAGTTTTAAAAACGTCTGATTGAATCCAGGAAGAGGGAATAGGCAAAGGGGCTGGAAGTGTGTTCATGTGCACAGGCTGTGAGTGTTAGAAACATCTGATTGAATCCAGGAAGAGGGAAGAGGCAGAGGGGCTGGAAGTGTCAGCGTGTGCATAGGCTGTGACTCTTAAAAACATCTAATTGAATCCAGGAAGAGGGAATAGGCAGAGGGGCTGGAAGTGTGTCTGTACGCACACGCTATGAGTTTTAAAAACGTCTGATTGAATCCAGGAAGAGGGAAGAGGCAAACTGCTGGAAGTCTGTGGGTGCAGAGGAAGAGGGAATTGGCAAAGGGGCTGGAAATGTGTGTGTGCAGAGTGTGTGAGTCTTAAAAACTTCTGAGTGAATACAGGAAGAGTGAAGAGGCAAGGGGCTGGAAGTGTGTGGGTGCAAAGGCTGTGAATCTTAAAAATGTCTGTGGTAATCCAGGAAGAGGTAAGAGGCATAGGGCCTTGAAGTGTGTGCGTGTGCACAGGCTCTGAGACTTAAAAACTTCTGAGTGACTACAGGAAGAGGGAAGAGGCAGAGGGGCTGGAAGTGTCAGCGTGTGCACAGGCTGTGACTCTTAAAAACATCTAATTGAATCCAGGAAGATGGAATAGGGAAAGGGGCTGGAAGTGTGTGGGTGCACATACCTGTGAGTGTTAAAAACGTCTGATTGAATCCAGGAAGAGGGAAGAGGCAGAGGGGCTGGAAGTGTCAGCGTGTGCACAGGCTGTGACTCTTAAAAACGTCTGATTGAATCCAGGAAGAGGGAATAGGCAGAGGGGCTGGAAGTGTGTCTGTGCGCACAGGCTATGAGTTTTAAAAACGTCTGATTGAATCCAGGAAGAGGGAATAGGCAAAGGGGCTGGAAGTGTTTGTGTGAACAGGCTGTGAGTCTTAAAAACGTTTGATTGAATCCAGGAAGAGGAAAGCGGCAGAGGGGCTGGAAGGATGTGTTTGCACACAGGCTGTGAGTCTTAAAAACGTCTTATTGAATCCAGGAAGTGGGAAGAGGCAGAGGGGCTGGAAGTGTGTGCTTGTGAACAGTCTGTGAGTCTTTAAAATATCTGAGTGGCTCCATGAAGAGGGAATAGGCAAAGGGGATGGAAGTGTGTGTCTGTGCACAAACCCGTGAGTTTTAAAAACGTCTGATTGAATCCAGGAAGAGGGAACAGGCAAAAGGGCTGGAAGTGTGTGGGTGCACATTCTGTGACTCTTAAAAACATCTAATTGAATCCAGGAAGAGAGAATAGGCAAACGTGCAGAGGGAATGGAAGTGTGTGGGTGCAGAGGCTGTGAGTCTTAAAAATGTCTGTGTGAATCCAGGAAGAGAGAATAGGCAAAGGGGCTGGAAGTGTTTGTGTGTGCAAAAGCTGTGAGTTTTAAAAACGTCTGATTGAATCCAGGAAGATGGAATAGGGAAAGGGGATGGAAGTGTGTGGGTGCAGAGGCTGTGAGTCTTAAAAATGTCTGTGTGAATCCAGGAAGAGGGAAGAGGCAGAGGGACTGGAAGTGTGTTCGTGTGCACATACCTGTGAGTTTTAAAAATATCTAATTGAATCCAGGAAGAGGGAAGAGGCAGAGGGGCTGGAAGTGTGTCTGTGTGCGCACAGGCTGTGAGGCTTAAAAACATTCGATTGAATCCAGGAAGAGGGAATAGGCAAAGGGGCTGGAAGTGTGTTCGTGTGCACATACCTGTGAGTGTTAAAAACGTCTGATTGAATCCAGGAAGAGGGAAGAGGCAGAGGGGCTGGAAGTGTCAGCGTGTGCACAGGCTGTGACTCTTAAAAACGTCTAATTGAATCCAGGAAGAGGGAATAGGCAGAGGGGCTGGAAGTGTGTCTGTGCGCACAGGCTATGAGTTTTAAAAACGTCTGATTGAATCCAGGAAGAGGGAATAGGCAAAGGGGCTGGAAGTGTTTGTGTGAACAGGCTGTGAGTCTTAAAAACGTTTCATTGAATCCAGGAAGAGGAAAGCGGCAGAGGGGCTGGAAGGATGTGTTTGCACACAGGCTGTGATTCTTAAAAACGTCTTATTGAATCCAGGAAGTGGGAAGAGGCAGAGGGGCTGGAAGTGTGTGCTTGTGAACAGTCTGTGAGTCTTTAAAATATCTGAGTGGCTCCATGAAGAGGGAATAGGCAAAGGGGATGGAAGTGTGTGTCTGTGCACAAACCTGTGAGTTTTAAAAACGTCTGATTGAATCCAGGAAGAGGGAACAGGCAAAAGGGCTGGAAGTGTGTGGGTGCACATTCTGTGACTCTTAAAAACATCTAATTGAATCCAGGAAGAGAGAATAGGCAAACGTGCAGAGGGGATGGAAGTGTGTGGGTGCAGAGGCTGTGAGTCTTAAAAATGTCTGTGTGAATCCAGGAAGAGAGAATAGGCAAAGGGGCTGGAAGTGTTTGTGTGTGCAAAAGCTGTGAGTTTAAAAACGTCTGATTGAATCCAGGAAGATGGAATAGGGAAAGGGGATGGAAGTGTGTGGGTGCAGAGGCTGTGAGTCTTAAAAATATCTGTATGAATCCAGGAAGAGGGAAGAGGCAGAGGGACTGGAAGTGTGTTCGTGTGCACATACCTGTGAGTTTTAAAAACATCTTATTGAATCCAGGAAGAGGGAAGAGGCAGAGGGGCTGGAAGTGTGTCTGTGTGCGCACAGGCTGTGAGGCTTAAAAACATTCGATTGAATCCAGGAAGAGGGAATAGGCAAAGGGGCTGGAAGTGTGTTCGTGTGCACATACCTGTGAGTTTTATAAACGTCTCATTGAATCCAGGAAGAGGAAAGAGGCAAGGGGCTAGAAGTGTGTGGGTGCAGAGGAAGAGGGAATAGGCAAAGGGGCTGGAAGTGTGTGGGTGCAGAGGCTGTGAGTTTTAAAAACGTCTGAGTGACTCCAGGAAGAGGGAAGAGGCAGAGGGGCTGGAAGTGTGCGTCTGTGCAGAAACCTGTGAGTTTTAAAAACGTCTGATTTTATCCAGGAAGAGGGAAGAGGCAAGGGGCTGGAAGTGTGTGGGTGCACAGGCTGTGATTCTTAAAAATGTCTGACTGAGTCCAGGAAGAGGTAAGAGGCAGAGGGGCTGGAAGTTAGTGCGTGTGCACAGGCTGTGAGTCTTAAAAACGTCTGAGTGACTCCAGGAAGAGGGAAGCGGCAGAGGGGCTGGAAGTATGTGTGTGCACACAGGCTGTGAGTCTTAAAAACGTCTGAGTGACTCCAGGAGGAGGCAGAGGGGCTAGAAGTGTCTGCGTGTGCACAGGCTGTGTCTCTTAAAAACATCTAATTGAATCCAGGAAGAGAGAATAGGCAAAGGGGCTGGAAGTGTGTGGGTGCAGAGGAAGAGGGAATAGGCAAAGGCTCTGGAAGTAAGTGTGTGTGAACAGTCTGTGAGTCTTAAAAACATCTTAGTGGCTCCAGGAAGAGGGAAGAGGCAAGGGGCTGGAAGTGTGTGTGTTCAGAGGAAGAGGGAATAGGCAAAGGGGCTGGAAGTATGTGGGTGCAGAGGCTGTGAGTTTTAAAAATATCTGAGTGACTCCAGGAAGAGGGAAGAGGCAGAGGGGCTGGAAGTGTCTGCGTGTTCCCAGGCTGTGACTCTTAAAAACATCTAATTGAATCCAGGAAGAGAGAATAGGCAAAGGGGCTGGAAGTTTGTGCGTGTGAAGAGTCTGTAAGTCTTAAAAACATCATAGTGGCTCCAGGAAGAGAGAATAGGCAAAGGGGCTGGAAGTGTGTCCGTGTGAACAGACTGTGAGTATTAAAAACATCTGAGTTCCTCCAGGAAGAGGGAAGAGGCAGAGGGGCTGGAAGTGTGTGTCTGTGCACAAACCTGTGAGATTTAAAAACGTCTGATTGAATCCAGGAAGAGGGAATAGGCAAAGGGGCTCGAAGTTTGTGAGTGTGAACAGTCTGTGAGTCTTAAAAACATCTTAGTGGCTCCAGGAAGAGGGAATAGGCAAAGGGTCTGGAAGTTTTCGTCTGTGCACAAACCTGTGAGGTTTAAAAACGTCTGATTGAATCCAGGAAGAGGGAATAGGCAAAGGGGCTGGAAGTGTGTGGGTGCAGAGGAAGAGGGAATAGGCAAAGGGGCTGGAAGTGTGTGGGTGCAGAGGCTGTGAGTTTTAAAAACGTCTGAGTGACTCCAGGAACAGGGAAGAGGCAGAGGGGCTAGAAGAGTCTGCGTGTGCACAGGCTGTGTCTCTTAAAAACATCTAATTGAATCTAGGAAGAGAGAATAGGCAAAGGGGCTGGAAGTATGTGTTTGCGCACAGGCTGTGAGTCTTAAAAACGTCTTATTGAATCCAGGAAGAGGGAATAGGCAAAGGGGCTGGAAGTGTGTGGGTGCAGAGGCTGTGAGTTTCAAAAACGTCTGAGTGACTCCAAGAAGAGGGAAGAGGCAGAGGGCCTGGAAGTGTCTGCTTGTGCCCAGGCTGTGACTCTTAAAAACATCTAATTGAATCCAGGAAGAGGGAATAGTCAGAGGGGCTGGAAGTGTGTCTTTGCGCACAGGCTGTGAGTTTTAAAAACGTCTGATTGAATCCAGGAAGAGGGAATAGGCAGAGGGGCTGGAAGTGTCTTCGTGTGCCCAGGCTGTGACTCTTAAAAACATCTAATTGAATCCAGGAAGAGAGAATAGGCAAAGGGGCTGGAGGTTTGTGCGGGTGAACAGTCTGTAAGTCTTAAAAACATCTTACTGGCTCCAGGAAGAGAGAATAGGCAAAGGGGCTGGAAGTGTGTGGGTGCAGAGGCTGTGAGTTTTAAAAATATCTGAGTGACTCCAGGAAGAGGGAAGAGGCAGAGGGGCTGGAAGTGTCTGCGTGTTCCCAGGCTGTGACTCTTAAAAACATCTAATTGAATCCAGGAAGAGAGAATAGGCAAAGGGGCTGGAGGTTTGTGCGGGTGAACAGTCTGTAAGTCTTAAAAACATCTTAGTGGCTCCAGGAAGAGAGAATAGGCAAAGGGGCTGTAAGTGTGTGCGTGTGAACAGACTGTGAGTCTTAAAAACATCTGAGTGGCTCCAGGAAGAGGGAAGAGGCAGAGGGGCTGGAAGTGTGTGTCTGTACACAAACCTGTGAGATTTAAAAAGGTCTGATTGAATCCAGGAAGAGGGAATAGGCAAAGGGGCTGGAGGTTTGTGCGTGTGAACAGTCTGTGAGTCTTAAAAACATCTTAGTGGCTCCAGGAAGAGGGAAGAGGCAGAGGGGCTGGAATTGTGTTCGTGTGAACAGTCTGTGATTCTTAAAAATGTCTGATTGAATACAGGAAGAGGGAAGAGCAGAGGGGCTGGAAGATAGTGTGTGCACATAGGCTATGAGTCTTAAATACCTCTGACTGACTCCAGGAACAGGTAAGAGGCAGAGGGGCTGGAAGTGTCAGGGTGTGCACAGGCTGTGACTCTTAAAAACATCTAATTGAATCCAGGAAGAGGGAATAGGCAGAGGGGCTGGAAGTGTGTCTGTGCATACAGGCTGTGAGTTTTAAAAATGTCTGATTGAATCCAGGAAGAGGGAAGAGCAGAGGGGCTGGAAGTGTGTGCGTGTGAACAGACTGTGAGTCTTAAAAACATCTGAGTGGCTCCAGGAAGAGGGAAGAGGCAGAGGGGCTGGAAGTGTGTGTCTGTACACAAACCTGTGAGATTTAAAAAGGTCTGATTGAATCCAGGAAGAGGGAATAGGCAAAGGGGCTGGAGGTTTGTGCGTGTGAATAGTCTGTGAGTCTTAAAAACATCTTAGTGGCTCCAGGAAGAGGGAAGAGGCAGAGGGGCTGGAATTGTGTTCGTGTGAACAGTCTGTGATTCTTAAAAATGTCTGATTGAATACAGGAAGAGGGAAGAGCAGAGGGGCTGGAAGATAGTGCGTGCACATAGGCTATGAGTCTTAAATACCTCTGACTGACTCCAGGAACAGGTAAGAGGCAGAGGGGCTGGAAGTGTGTGCGTGTGAACAGACTGTGAGTCTTAAAAACATCTGAGTGGCTCCAGGAAGAGGGAAGAGGCAGAGGGGCTGGAAGTGTGTGTCTGTACACAAACCTGTGAGATTTAAAAAGGTCTGATTGAATCCAGGAAGAGGGAATAGGCAAAGGGGCTGGAGGTTTGTGCGTGTGAACAGTCTGTGAGTCTTAAAAACATCTTAGTGGCTCCAGGAAGAGGGAAGAGGCAGAGGGGCTGGAATTGTGTTCGTGTGAACAGTCTGTGATTCTTAAAAATGTCTGATTGAATACAGGAAGAGGGAAGAGCAGAGGGGCTGGAAGTTAGTGTGTGCACACAGTCTGTGAGTCTTAAATACCTCTGACTGACTCCAGGAACAGGTAAGAGGCAGAGGGGCTGGAAGTGTCAGCGTGTGCACAGGCTGTGACTCTTAAAAACATCTAATTGAATCCAGGAAGAGGGAATAGGCAGAGGGGCTGGAAGTGTGTCTGTGCATACAGGCTGTGAGTTTTAAAAATATCTGATTGAATCCAGGAAGAGGGAAGAGGCAAGGGGAAGTGTCCGTGTGCACAGGCTGTAAGTCTTAAAAACATCTTAGTGGCTCCAGGAAGAGAGAATAGGCAAAGAGGCTGGAGGTTTGTGCATGTGAACAGTCTGTAAGTCTTAAAAACATCTTAGTGGCTCCAGGAAGAGGGAATAGGCAGAAGGACTGGAAGTGTGTCTGTGCACACAGGCTGTGAGTTTTAAAAACGTCTGATTGAATCCAGGAAGAGGGAATAGGCAAAGGGGCTGGAAGTGTTCGTGTGCACAGGCTGTGAGTCTTAAAAACGTTTGATTGAATCCAGGAAGAGGAAAGCGGCAGAGGGGCTGGAAGTATGTGTTTGTGAACAGGCTGTGAGTCTTAAAAACGTCTTATTTAATCCAGGAAGAGGGAAGAGACAGAGGGACTGGAAGTGTGTCCGTGTGCACAGGCTGTGAGTCTTAAAAACAACTGAGTGACTCCAGGAAGAGGGAAGAGGGAGAGGGGCTGTAAGTGTGTTCGTGTGCGCACAGGCTGTGAGGCTTAAAAGCGTTCGATTGAATCCAGGAAGAGGGAAGCGGCAGAGGGGCTCGAAGTATGTGCACAGCACAGGCTGTGAGTCTTAAAAACGTCTTATTGAATCCAGGAAGAGGGAAGAGGCAGAGGGGCTGGAAGTGTGTTCGTGTGAACAGTCTGTGATTCTTAAAAATGTCTGATTGAATACAGGAAGAGGGAAGAGCAGAGGAGCTGGAAGTTAGTGCGTGCACACAGTCTGTGAGTCTTAAATACCTCTGACTGACTCCAGGAACAGGTAAGAGGCAGAGGGGCTGGAAGTGTATCTGTGTGCACAGGCTGTGAATCCTAAAAACATCTCAGTGACTCCAGGAAGAGGGAATTGGCAGAGGGGCTGGAAGTGTGTCTGTGCACACAGGCTGTGAGTTTTAAAAACGTCTGATTGAATCCAGGAAGAGGGAATAGGCAAAGGCGCTGGAAGTGTTCGTGTGCACAGGCTGTGAGTCTTAAAAACATTTGATTGAATCCAGGAAGAGGAAAGCGGCAGAGGGTCTGGAAGTATGTTTTTGCGAACAGGCTGTGAGTCTTAAAAACGTCTTATGGAATCCAGGAAGAGGGAAGAGGCAGAGGGGCTGGAAGTGTGTGCGTGTGAACAGAATGTTAGTCTTAAAAACATCTGAGTAGCTCCAGGAAGAGGGAATTGGCAGAGGGGCTGGAAGTGTGCATCTGTGCAGAAACCTGTGAGTTCAAAAAACATCTGATTGAATCCAGGAAGAGGGAAGAGGCAAGGGGAAGTGTCTGGGTGCACAGGCTGTGATTCTTAAAAAATGTCTGACTGACTCCAGGAAGAGGGAATAGGCAAAGGGGCTGGAAGTGTGTGGGTGCAGAGGCTGTGAGTTTTAAAAACGTCTGAGTGACTCCAGGAAGAGGGAAGAGGCAGAGGGACTGGAAGTGTCTGTGTGTGCACAGGCTGTGACTCTTAAAAACATCTTAGTGGCTCCAGGAAGAGAGAATAGGCAAAGAGGCTGGAAGTTTGTGCATGTGAACAGTCTGTAAGTCTTAAAAACATCTTAGTGGCTCCAGGAAGAGGGAAGAGGCAGATGGGCTAGAAGTGTGCGTCTGTGCACAAACCTGTGAGGCTTAAAAGCGTTCGATTGAATCCAGGAAGAGGGAAGCGGCAGAGGGGCTCGAAGTATGTGCACAGCACAGGCTGTGAGTCTTAAAAACGTCTTATTGAATCCAGGAAGAGGGAAGAGGCAGAGGGGCTGGAAGTGTGTTCGTGTGAACAGTCTGTGATTCTTAAAAATGTCTGATTGAATACAGGAAGAGGGAAGAGCAGAGGAGCTGGAAGTTAGTGCGTGCACACAGTCTGTGAGTCTTAAATACCTCTGACTGACTCCAGGAACAGGTAAGAGGCAGAGGGGCTGGAAGTGTATCTGTGTGCACAGGCTATGAATCCTAAAAACGTCTCAGTGACTCCAGGAAGAGGGAATTGGCAGAGGGGCTGGAAGTGTGTCTGTGCACACAGGCTGTGAGTTTTAAAAACGTCTGATTGAATCCAGGAAGAGGGAATAGGCAAAGGCGCTGGAAGTGTTCGTGTGCACAGGCTGTGAGTCTTAAAAACATTTGATTGAATCCAGGAAGAGGAAAGCGGCAGAGGGTCTGGAAGTGTGTGCGTGTGAACAGACTGTTAGTCTTAAAAACGTCTTATGGAATCCAGGAAGAGGGAAGAGGCAGAGGGGCTGGAAGTGTGTGCGTGTGAACAGACTGTTAGTCTTAAAAACATCTGAGTAGCTCCAGGAAGAGGGAATTGGCAGAGGGGCTGGAAGTGTGCGTCTGTGCAGAAACCTGTGAGTTCAAAAAACATCTGATTGAATCCAGGAAGAGGGAAGAGGCAAGGGGAAGTGTCTGGGTGCACAGGCTGTGATTCTTAAAAAATGTCTGACTGACTCCAGGAAGAGGGAAGAGGCAGAGGGGCTGGAAGTGTCTGCGTGTGCACAGGCTGTGACTCTTAGAAACATCTTAGTGGCTCCAGGAAGAGGGAATAGGCAGAGGGGCTGGAAATGTGTCTGTGCACACAGGCTGTGAGTTTTAAATACGTCTGATTGAATCCAGGAAGAGGGAATAGGCAAAGGGGCTGGAAGTGTTCGTGTGCACAGGCTGTGAGTCTTAAAAACGTTTGATTGAATCCAGGAAGAGGAAAGCGGCAGAGGGGCTGGAAGTATGTGTTTGTGAACAGGCTGTGAGTCTTAAAAACGTCTTATTGAATCCAGGAAGAGGGAAGAGACAGAGGGACTGGAAGTGTGTCCGTGTGCACAGGCTGTGAGTCTTAAAAACATCTGAGTGACTCCAGGAAGAGGGAAGAGGGAGAGGGGCTGTAAGTGTGTTCGTGTGCGCACAGGCTGTGAGGCTTAAAAGCGTTCGATTGAATCCAGGAAGAGGGAAGCGGCAGAGGGGCTCGAAGTATGTGCACAGCACAGGCTGTGAGTCTTAAAAACGTCTTATTGAATCCAGGAAGAGGGAAGAGGCAGAGGGGCTGGAAGTGTGTTCGTGTGAACAGTCTGTGATTCTTAAAAATGTCTGATTGAATACAGGAAGAGGGAAGAGCAGAGGAGCTGGAAGTTACTGCGTGCACACAGTCTGTGAGTCTTAAATACCTCTGACTGACTCCAGGAACAGGTAAGAGGCAGAGGGGCTGGAAGTGTATCTGTGTGCACAGGCTGTGAATCCTAAAAACGTCTCAGTGACTCCAGGAAGAGGGAATTGGCAGAGGGGCTGGAAGTGTGTCTGTGCACACAGGCTGTGAGTTTTAAAAACGTCTGATTGAATCCAGGAAGAGGGAATAGGCAAAGGCGCTGGAAGTGTTCGTGTGCACAGGCTGTGAGTCTTAAAAACATTTGATTGAATCCAGGAAGAGGAAAGCGGCAGAGGGTCTGGAAGTATGTTTTTGCGAACAGGCTGTGAGTCTTAAAAATGTCTTATGGAATCCAGGAAGAGGGAAGAGGCAGAGGGGCTGGAAGTGTGTGCGTGTGAACAGACTGTTAGTCTTAAAAACATCTGAGTAGCTCCAGGAAGAGGGAATTGGCAGAGGGGCTGGAAGTGTGCGTCTGTGCAGAAACCTGTGAGTTCAAAAAACATCTGATTGAATCCAGGAAGAGGGAAGAGGCAAGGGGAAGTGTCTGGGTGCACAGGCTGTGATTCTTAAAAAATGTCTGACTGACTCCAGGAAGAGGGAATAGGCAAAGGGGCTGGAAGTGTGTGGGTGCAGAGGCTGTGAGTTTTAAAAACGTCTGAGTGACTCCAGGAAGAGGGAAGAGGCAGAGGGACTGGAAGTGTCTGTGTGTGCACAGGCTGTGACTCTTAAAAACATCTTAGTGGCTCCAGGAAGAGAGAATAGGCAAAGAGGCTGGAAGTTTGTGCATGTGAACAGTCTGTAAGTCTTAAAAACATCTTAGTGGCTCCAGGAAGAGGGAAGAGGCAGATGGGCTAGAAGTGTGCGTCTGTGCACAAACCTGTCAGATTTAAAAACGTCTGATTGAATCCAGGAAGAGGGAATAGGCAAAGGGGCTGGAAGTGTGTGGGTGCAGAGGATGTGAGTCTTAAAAACTTCTGAGTGACTACAGGAAGAGTGAAGAGGCAAGGGGCTGGAAGTGTGTGGGTGCAGAGGAAGAGGGAATAGGCAAAGGGGCTGGAAGTGTGTGTGTGCAGAGGCTGTGAGTCTTCAAAACGTCTTATTGAATCCAGGAAGAGGGAAGAGGCAGAGGGGCTGGAAGTGTGTGTGACGTGCACAGGCTGTGAGATTGAAAAACCTCTGAGTGAATACAGGAAGAGGGAAGAAGCAGATGTTCTGGAAGTTTGTTTGTTTGCACAGGCTGTGAATCTTAAAAACGTCTGAGTGAATCCAGGAAGAGGGAAGAGGCAGAGAGGCTGGAAGTGTGTCTGATGTGCACAGGCTGTGAGTTTGAAAAACCTCTGAGTGAATACAGGAAGAGGGAAGAAGCAGATGTGCTGGAAGTTTGTTTGTTTGCACAGGCTGTGAATCTTAAAAGCGTCTGAGTGAATCCAGTTAGAGGGAAGAGGAAGAGAGGCTGGAAGTGTGTGTGATGTGCACAGGCTGTGAGTTTGAAAAACCTCTGAGTGAATACAGGAGGAGGGAAGAAGCAGATGTGCTGGAAGTTTGTTTGTTTGCACAGGCTTTGAATCTTAAAAACGTCTGAGTGAATCCAGGAAGAGGGAAGAGGAAGAGAGGCTGGAAGTGTGTGTGATGTGCACAGGCTGTGAGTTTGAAAGACCTCTGAGTGAATACAGGAAGAGGGAAGAAGCAGATGTGCTGGAAGTTTGTTTGTGTGTACAGGCTGTGAGTCTTAAAAACGTTCAATTGAATCCAGGAAGAGGGAAGCAACAGAGGGGCTGGAAGTATGTGTGTGCACACAGGCTGTGAATCTTAAAAACGTCTGAGTGAATCCAGGAAGAGGGAAGAGGCAGAGAGGCTGGAAGTGTGTCTGATGTGCACAGGCTGTGAGTTTGAAAAACCTCTGAGTGAATACAGGAAGAGGGAAGAAGCAGATGTGCTGGAAGTTTGTTTGTTTGCACAGGCTGTGAATCTTAAAAGCGTCTGAGTGAATCCAGTTAGAGGGAAGAGGAAGAGAGGCTGGAAGTGTGTGTGATGTGCACAGGCTGTGAGTTTGAAAAACCTCTGAGTGAATACAGGAGGAGGGAAGAAGCAGATGTGCTGGAAGTTTGTTTGTTTGCACAGGCTTTGAATCTTAAAAACGTCTGAGTGAATCCAGGAAGAGGGAAGAGGAAGAGAGGCTGGAAGTGTGTGTGATGTGCACAGGCTGTGAGTTTGAAAGACCTCTGAGTGAATACAGGAAGAGGGAAGAAGCAGATGTGCTGGAAGTTTGTTTGTGTGTACAGGCTGTGAGTCTTTAAAACGTTCAATTGAATCCAGGAAGAGGGAAGCAACAGAGGGGCTGGAAGTATGTGTGTGCACACAGGCTGTGAGTCTTAAAAACGTCTTATTGAATCCAGGAAGAGGGAAGAGGCAGAGGGGCTGGAAGTGTGTCCGTGTGAACAGGCTGTGAGTTTGAAAAACCTCTGAGTGAATACAGGAAGAGGGAAGAAGCAGATGTGCTGGAAGTTTGTTTGTTTGCACAGGCTGTGAATCTTAAAAGCGTCTGAGTGAATCCAGTTAGAGGGAAGAGGAAGAGAGGCTGGAAGTGTGTGTGATGTGCACAGGCTGTGAGTTTGAAAAACCTCTGAGTGAATACAGGAGGAGGGAAGAAGCAGATGTGCTGGAAGTTTGTTTGTTTGCACAGGCTTTGAATCTTAAAAGCGTCTGAGTGAATCCAGGAAGAGGGAAGAGGAAGAGAGGCTGGAAGTGTGTGTGATGTGCACAGGCTGTGAGTTTGAAAAACCTCTGAGTGAATACAGGAGGAGGGAAGAAGCAGATGTGCTGGAAGTTTGTTTGTTTGCACAGGCTTTGAATCTTAAAAACGTCTGAGTGAATCCAGGAAGAGGGAAGAGGAAGAGAGGCTGGAAGTGTGTGTGATGTGCACAGGCTGTGAGTTTGAAAGACCTCTGAGTGAATACAGGAAGAGGGAAGAAGCAGATGTGCTGGAAGTTTGTTTGTGTGTACAGGCTGTGAGTCTTAAAAACGTTCAATTGAATCCAGGAAGAGGGAAGCAACAGAGGGGCTGGAAGTATGTGTGTGCACACAGGCTGTGAATCTTAAAAACGTCTGAGTGAATCCAGGAAGAGGGAAGAGGCAGAGAGGCTGGAAGTGTGTCTGATGTGCACAGGCTGTGAGTTTGAAAAACCTCTGAGTGAATACAGGAAGAGGGAAGAAGCAGATGTGCTGGAAGTTTGTTTGTTTGCACAGGCTGTGAATCTTAAAAGCGTCTGAGTGAATCCAGTTAGAGGGAAGAGGAAGAGAGGCTGGAAGTGTGTGTGATGTGCACAGGCTGTGAGTTTGAAAAACCTCTGAGTGAATACAGGAGGAGGGAAGAAGCAGATGTGCTGGAAGTTTGTTTGTTTGCACAGGCTTTGAATCTTAAAAACGTCTGAGTGAATCCAGGAAGAGGGAAGAGGAAGAGAGGCTGGAAGTGTGTGTGATGTGCACAGGCTGTGAGTTTGAAAGACCTCTGAGTGAATACAGGAAGAGGGAAGAAGCAGATGTGCTGGAAGTTTGTTTGTGTGTACAGGCTGTGAGTCTTAAAAACGTTCAATTGAATCCAGGAAGAGGGAAGCAACAGAGGGGCTGGAAGTATGTGTGTGCACACAGGCTGTGAGTCTTAAAAACGTCTTATTGAATCCAGGAAGAGGGAAGAGGCAGAGGGGCTGGAAGTGTGTCCGTGTGAACAGGCTGTGAGTTTTAAAAACGTCTGAGTGACTCCAGGAAGAGGGAGGAGGCAGAGGGTCTGGAAGTGTCGGCGTGTACACAGGCTGTGAGTTTTAAAAACGTCTGAGTGACTCCAGGAAGAGGGAAGAGGCAGAGGGGCTGGAAGTGTCTGCGTGTGCACAGGCAGTGACTCTTAAAAACATCTTAGTGGCTCCAGGAAGAGAGAATAGGCAAAGGGGCTGGAAGTGTGTGTGTGCAGAGGCTGTGAGTCTTAAAAACTTCTGAGTGACTCCAGGAAAAGGGAAGAGGCAAGGGGCTGGAAGTGTGTGGGTGCACAGGCTGTGAGTCTTAAAAACATCTGAGTGACTCCAGGAAGAGGGAATAGCCAAAGGGGCTGGAAGTGTGTGTGTGCACAGGCTGTGAGTCTTAAAAACATCTGAGTGACTCCTGGAAGAGGGAAGAGGCAGAGGGGCTGGATGTGTGTGTGTTCGCACAGGCTGTGAGGCTTAAAAACGTTCGATTGAATCCAGGAAGAGGGAAGTAACAGAGGGGCGGGAAGTATGTGTGTGCACACAGGCTGTGAGTCTTAAAAACGTCTTATTGAATCCAGGAAGAGGGAAGAGGCAGAGGGGATGGAAGTGTGTGCATGGGAACAGGCTGTGAGTTTTAAAAACGTCTGAGTGACTCCAGGAAGAGGGAGGAGGCAAAGGGTCTGGAAGTGTCAGCGTGTACACAGGCTGTGACTCTAAAAAACATCTAATTGAATCCAGGAAGAGTGAAGAGGCAAGGGGCTGGAAGTGTGTGGGTGCAAAGGCTGTGAGTTTTAAAAATGTGTGTGGTAATCCAGGAAGAGGGAAGAGGCAGAGGGACTGGAAGTGTTCGTGTGCACAGGCTGTGAGTCTTAAAAACATCTGAGTGACTCCAGGAAGAGGGAATAGGCAAAGGGGCTGGAAGTGTTCGTGTGCACAGGCTGTGAGTCTTAAAAACGTTTGATTGAATCCAGGAAGAGGAAAGCGGCAGAGGGGCTGGAAGTATGTGTTTGCGAACAGGCTGTGAGTCTTAAAAACGTCTTATTGAATCCAGGAAGAGGGAAGAGGCAGAGGGGCTGGAAGTGTGTTCGTGTGAACAGTCTGTGATTCTTAAAAATGTCTGATTGAATACAGGAAGAGGGAAGAGCAGAGGGGCTGGAAGTTGGTGCGTGCACACAGTCTGTGAGTCTTAAATACCTCTGACTGACTCCAGGAACAGGTAAGAGGCAGAGGGGCTGGAAGTGTATCTGTGTGCACAGGCTGTGAGTCTTAAAAACGTCTGAGTGACTCCAGGAAGAGGGAAGAGGCAGAGGGGTTGGAAGTGTCAGCGTGTGCACAGGCTGTGACTCTTAAAAACATCTAATTGAATCCAGGAAGAGGGAATAGGCAGAGGGGCTGGAAGTGTGTCTGTGCACACAGGCTGTGAGTTTTAAATACGTCTGATTGAATCCAGGAAGAGGGAATAGGCAAAGGGGCTGGAAGTGTTCGTGTGCACAGGCTGTGAGTCTTAAAAACGTTTGATTGAATCCAGGAAGAGGAAAGCGGCAGAGGGGCTGGAAGTATGTGTTTGCGAACAGGCTGTGAGTCTTAAAAACGTCTTATTGAATCCAGGAAGAGGGAAGAGGCAGAGGGGCTGGAAGTGTGTGCGTGTGAACAGACTGTTAGTCTTAAAAACATCTGAGTAGCTCCAGGAAGAGGGAAGAGGCAGAGGGGCTGGAAGTGTGCGTTTGTGCAGAAACCTGTGAGTTTTAAAAACGTCTGATTGAATCCAGGAAGAGGGAAGAGGCAAGGGGAAGTGTCTGGGTGCACAGGCTGTGATTCTTAAAAAATGTCTGAGTGACTCCAGGAAGAGGGAAGAGGCAGAGGGGCTGGAAGTGTCTGCGTGTGCACAGGCTGTGACTCTTAAAAACATCTTTGTGGCTCCAGGAAGAGAGAATAGGCAAAGAGGCTGGAAGTTTGTGCGTGTGAACAGTCTGTAAGTCTTAAAAAAATCTTAGTGGGTCCAGGAAGAGGGAAGAGGCAGATGGGCTGGAAGTGTGCGTCTGTGCACAAACCTGTGAGATTTAAAAACGTCTGATTGAATCCAGGAAGAGGGAATAGGCAAAGGGGCTGGAAGTGTGTGGGTGCAGAGGATGTGAGTCTTAAAAACTTCTGAGTGACTACAGGAAGAGTGAAGAGGCAAGGGTCTGGAAGTGTGTGGGTGCAGAGTAAGAGAGAATAGGCAAAGGGGCTGGAAGTGTGTGTGCACACAGGCTGTGAGTCTTAAAAACGTCTTATTGAATTCAGGAAGAGGGAAAAGGCAGAGGGGCTGGAAGTGTGTGCATGTGAACAGTCTGTGAGTTTTAAAAACGTCTGAGTGACTCCAGGAAGAGGGAAGAGGCAGAGGGGCTGGAAGTGTGTGCTTTGTGCAGGTTGTTGGAGCAAGGTGGTGAGGTGGTGGTGCAGGAGACGCGAAAAAGGACAGTAATTTTCCTTTTCTATTATTTTGTGTGCTTTTTTCATCCTAATGCAGTGCATGCAATTAAGGTCTTGCTTTCTGTGTCTCTCCTTTGTGCAGGTTGTTGGAGCAAGGTGGTGAGGTGGTGGTGCAGAAGATGCAAAAAAGGAGAGTAATTTTCCTTTTCTATTATTTTGTGTGGTGGTTTCATCCCAATGCAGTGCATGCAATGAAAGAGTTCATTTCTGTGTCTCTTCTTTGTGCAGCCGATTCATTGGAGTCTGTGATACTGAAGACTGGCAAGAACAGTCATCTTCCTTCTGTAAGTAGCTCTTTTATTGTTTTTGTACTTATTTTAATCTTATTGTAGTTCATACATTGGGGCAAAGAATTCAGTGACATCGTCTTGGCCACTCCCACCCGGTCACATGGCCAGAAGCCACTCCCACCAGGTCACATGGCTGGCAAGCCACTCCCACAAAGGAGGCCACACCCACAGAGTAGGTTCCAAAAAATTTTGAAACCCACCACTGGCTGTGGCACATGCTTTGCAATCTCTGCATATATACAAATACCGAGAAACAGCAATTGTGAAAGAAGGGAGGAAACAATTTCATAATGAAGTGTGGTGGCAGGTAAGTTTGTGGTGCAGAAACCACCATATCTGCAATTGCAAGATGTATCCATAAACTTTAGTGAACAATAAATTTTGATGGAATGACACTAGGTTTAAATGTGAGATATAGTAATAGATTAACTAACTGAAACTTTTTGTATGTTCTGACCTAGGCTTCCTGATACAGTAAAAGGCACATGTTTAGTCCCAAAAATCCTCTTTTTATTTCAAAGGCTGTGAATTATGTTAATTCACAGCCCGTAATGAGTCCCAAATAGTTTGTAAAGAGTCCAACACTAAACTGCCAAATTCTTTCGGAATAAGGCTGATAAGCACCAACATTTATCTTCCTTGTAACACTGCCAAAGACATAATTGGAAGAAAGTGTCAAAACGGAGCTTCAGAATGTAAACTAACCAGCATGAACAAAGTTTCTTCCTGCAAAGGCTCACTTGCCTTTGCTCCTCCTTTATGTTCTATGGGAGGAGCCCATCATCCCCAAGCCTTTCTTAAAAGTCTTCCCTTCTGTCTTAAATTTCCTTGCCTTCTGGCAGCTCTGCACATACGCACACTGGGAACAGGCTCCCATGTTCCTCTGCCTCCCTGATGTCCGACTCTCAAGGTTTCGGAGGCAGCATATAACTCCCAGATGGCCCTGGCCCATCTCTGCCTCCAATGCACAACCCTTCTCTGAGCCTTCCCCGACTCCAGGAATGTCCCATGCTTCTCCCCAACCTCCTCACTGTCCAACTCTGCTGCCAGATCCGCAGGCCATCAGCGGACCACAACAGTATGCTTACAGTATGTTAAAATTGTTAAGTAGTATTCTACAAAATTGTAACCATATCTCCTAGAATATACTTCTTTTTTTAAAATATATTTTTCTTATTTTTACAATTAAAACAATGCAATACCGCGGAGTCGAAGTGACCATACATTCACATTATATACAGCTAGTTTCAACCGTTAACAATTAATCTATTTAATACATTGTCTATCCTTCTGTCCAATCACAATATATACATTTGTTCCAGTCTTGTCATCTTGTCTTATACCAATCATAAAATCTGTTCCAGACTTCAAAATAATAATACAATAATACAATAATACAATAATACAATAATACAATAATACAATAATACAATAATACAATAATACAATAATACAATAATACAATAATACAATAATACAATAATACAATAATACAATAATACAATAATACAATAATACAATAATACAATAATACAATAATACAATAATACAATAATACAATAATACAATAATACAATAATACAATAATACAATAATACAATAATACAATAATACAATAATACAATAATACAATAATACAATAATACAATAATACAATAATACAATAATACAATAATACAATAATACAATAATACAATAATACAATAATACAATAATACAATAATACAATAATACAATAATACAATAATACAATAATACAATAATACAATAATACAATAATACAATAATACAATAATACAATAATACAATAATACAATAATACAATAATACAATAATAAAATAGTATAGTTGGAAGGGACCTTGGAGGTCTTCTAGTCCAACCCCCTGCCTAGGCAGGAAACCCTATACCGTTTCAGACAAATAGCTATCCAACATCTTCTTAAAGACTTCCAGTGTTGGGGCATTCACAACTTCTGGAGGCAAGCTGTTCCACTGATTAATTGTTCTAACTGTCAGGAAATTTCTCCTCAGTTCTAAGTTGCTTCTCTCCTTGATTAGTTTCTACCTATTGCTTCTTGTTCTGTCCTCAGGTGCCTTGGAGAATAGTTTGACTCCCTCTTCTTTGTGGCAACCCCTGAGATATTGGAACAGTGCTATCATGTCTCCCCTAGTCCTTCTTTCTCTTAAGCTAAACATACCCAGTTCCTGCAACCGTTCTTCATATGTTTTAGTCTCCAGTCCCCTAATCATCTTTGTTGCTCTTCTCTGCACTCTTTCTAGAGTCTCCACATCTTTTTTACATCGTGGCGACCAGAACTGAATGCAGTATTCCAAGTGTGGCCTTACCAAGGCATTAAGCTTTTTTTGTTAATTTTTACTTTTGTGGCAAGCCTTTCTTCATTGTGAGCCTTAGCTTTCCTCACTTCATCTTTACAGGCTTGGGCTATTTGCTGATATTCTGCCTTAGTTATGTCCCCCTCCTTCCACTTTTTATACTTACCTTTTTTGTCTTTCAGTTTGTCAGATAGTTCTTTATGCAGCCATGCTGGTTTCTTTTGGGAGCTGTTATTTTTCTTCTTCATTGGTATTGTGCTAGACTGGGCTTTTGTAATCTCATTTTTCAAAATTTCCCAAGCTTCTTGAGTTGTTTTCCCCTTGAGGATTATCATCCATGGAATTTTTCCCAAGCTCTCTCTAAGTTTATTGAAATATTCTGATTCCCCTTTATTTTTAAGTTCAAGAGTGAACCTATCTGCTTCTGCACAGGCCAACACTTTTCTGATTATATCTAGCTCTGATGGTGTATTTTCTTTTTTCCAATACTGTGCATAGGTTATGCGCGCTGCAGTTAGTGTATGTATAATTAGATAAAGTGTATCTTTCTTAAACCCCTCCGGTATTATGCCTAGGAGAAAAATTTCTGGCTTAAACATAATTTGTTCTGCCACCATTTGTTCTAACCATGATTGAATCATTTTCCAATATTTTTTTGCCTCATTGCACATCCACCACATATGATAGAAAGTGCCTTGTTAGATATTAGCATATATCGTTGTAAGTCTCCACTCAGGTCCACCGCTAGGGCGGGAACAAGGGGTTGTTCTGATTGGATGGGAGGTGTACCCGATCCCTATAAAAAGGGATACCTTAGACCGCAAGAAAAGCTGGATCACTACTATCACTAAATAAAGAGCTGTTGTCACAATCGTCTGTTCTCTCGTTGCCCGAATCTAACATTGGCGACGAGGATGGGATCGAGAGACAGATAGGACGAAGAAGCTACCTCCAGAATCCAAGGATTCAATCCAGCCCCGGAATTCGGCGGAAGTTCCGGCAGCCATCTAAGCGCGGCAAAATCGAACGCAGACAAGATGGCGATGCACGCCCCTCCAGCTCCATACGACCCAATCGCCGAGCATTGGGAATCCTACATGCTGAGGTTCGAGTGTTTTCTCGAGGCAAACGATTATACAGGAGTACCAGACTCTCGGAAAAAGAATATGTTCCTGAGCTACTGTGGTCGAGAGGTTTTCGGAACGGCCAGAGATCTTTCCGAGCCAACCCCCATACAGGCGGTATCATGGACGGCGCTACAACAGACATTGCAAACACATTACACGCCAAAACCTTCCCGCCACGTTCGCCGCCAGGAATTCAACACGAGGAACCAGAAGGCGGGAGAATCAATCAACCAATATGTTGCAGCACTACGGAAAGCAGCAACGCATTGCGAGTTCAGGGATCTGGACGAGCAAATCCTGGCGCGCCTCATATGCGAGTTAAGAGACATTTCCTTGCAGAAACGGTTGTTGGCCAAACCCAACCTAAGCCTGCAAATTGCGCTCGATGAGGCGAGAGCTTCTGAATCAGCGGACAGATCTTCTGAGACAATACAACGCGGATACAGCGCGATCCAGACCGGAGCCAGACACGCCAGAGTACATTATGAGGCAGCCGATCAGGAGGTCGAGGACAGCGAGTTCGAAGACAGCCATCGAATGCGGAACAGTCACGCAAGACCGGTGGGGAAAACCGAATTCCGTTTGCCACCATGTGCAAGCTGCAGAGGGAACCACCCCCGGTCTACCTGTCGTTTCAGAAACGTTGTTTGCTCGCATTGCGACAAACTTGGGCACATCGCACGAGTGTGCCGGAGCGAAGTCCCTGCCTCACAATGGCAGCCTCCGATGTACCGCCGTCAGAAGCCCAACCCAGGGGCTTGGCGAAAAAACAAAGGGCGCCCAGAGAGAGAACCGAGGGAGTTAGCCGAGAGAGAATACACACAAAGAGCTGAAAGAGCGTATTACCAGAAAGCCGAGAGAGAGTATCCCCAGGATACCGATGCCGAGAGAGAGTTGACCCAGAGAGAACCAATGCGAACCTATCTCACAACGATAGGTCAGGTCCGCACCAAGCGGCCTAAAAAGCTGAAAATTACTGTCCTCCTGGAGGACTCCCCTTGTGAGCTTGAAGTCGACACGGGATCGTCCCTGACGATCATCTCATGGTCCGCCATGAAAAAGGCAATTCCTAGCCTTAAGAAGCGCCAACTGCGAACACCAGACATCCTATTACGAGACTACCAGGGGAACAGGGTCCCCATCGTGGGTCAAGGCACGTTTCGGGTGCAGTTCAAGGACATCATAGCCCAGCTGCCCGTGACCATCGCCAGCGCGCCATTACAGAGCCTCCTGGGACTGGATTGGTTCGAAGCCCTGGGGTTAGAAGTCACTGGAATCAACGCCGTGGAGAACAGCAGCGCTGAACAGATTTTTAAGGAGTTCGAGGATGTGTTCAGCCCTGGACTTGGTAAGTATGTGGGTAAACCAATATCATTCAATCTAGACCCAAAAGTGGCGCCAATCCGACTCAAACCTAGAAGAGTGCCTTTTGCGCTCTGTCCCAAGATTGATAAAGAAATTGATAAACTTGTAGAACAAGGGATCCTTGAACCGGTGGATCACGCGCGCTGGGAAACCCCCATAGTGACCCCAGTTAAACCAGATGGGTCAGTCCGTATCTGCGCGGACTATAAATGCACAATTAATGTCGCCCTACAACAGAGCGTGTATCCTGTGCCCGTAGTCCAACACCTATTGCACTCGTTGGGGCCAGGAAAAATATTTGCAAAATTAGACATGGCACAAGCGTATCAGCAGTTGCCTGTGGATAGCGCCACGGCAGAGGCCCAAACTATAGTGACGCACAGGGGTGCTTTCAAATGCAACCGGTTACAATTCGGCGTAAGCATCGCTCCAGGTCTGTTCCAAAGCGTCATGGAACGGCTTTTGCAGGGAATACCAGGAGTCGTCCCCTATTTCGACGACATCTTGGTGTCGGCTGCAAACGAGGAGCAACTATTAAAACGTGTTAGAACTGTTTTGGCCAGAATCAGGGAAAAGGGCCTCCGCCTAAAAAAGGAAAAATGCCAAATTAACGTGCCTAGCGTAGAATTCCTGGGGTATAGAATCGATGGACTGGGTATACACCCAACATCGAAGAAAATTAAGGCGATCCAGGACGCCCCCACACCACGAAATCAGACCGAGTTGCAGGCAGACTTCTTAACTTCTACAACGTTTTTCTAAGACAGAAAGCTACCGTCGCTGAGCCGCTACATCGACTCCTCGCCAAAAAGGCGAAATGGACATGGGGACGCCCCGAGGCAGCAGCCTTCACCGCAGTCAAGCGCCTGCTCACGACCGACTCGTTACTCATCCAATACAGCCAGACTCTACCACTGATTTTAACCTGCGATGCATCACCTTTCGGCGTCGGCGCAGTCCTCAGCCACAGAATGCCAAACAGAAACGAAGCACCCATCGCATTCTACTCAAGGACTTTATCATCGGCTGAAAGAAACTACAGCCAGATGGACAGGGAAGCGTTAGCCGCTGTGGCAGGAGTCAAACGTTTCCACGAGTATCTCTACAGCCGCGATTTCGAACTCATCACAGACCACAAACCACTGCTGGGTCTTTTGGCGGGAAACCGCCTCACACCGGTCTCACTCTCCCCGCGCATGACCAGGTGGACTGTTTTCCTGGCTGCATATTCCTACAAACTGATACACCGACCGGGTTCCACACTAGGGCACGCTGACGCACTCAGCCGTTGCCCACTTCCCGAACTATTAACAGACCCCACTCCCGAGATACCGGTTTTATTGATTGACTGTTTGGACTCAGGACCAGTTTCTTCTGTGGACATTGCTAGGTTTTCTGCTAAGGACAATGTAATCAGACAGGTACAGACTTGGGTATGGAGGGGATGGCCAAAGGGAAATGTGGGACCCGAATTCAAATTATTTTGGTCAAAACGTGATGAACTGTCGGTTTTACAAGGTTGTTTATTGTGGGGGGATCAAGTTGTTGTTCCATACGCGTTGCGGAGAAATGTTTTAGAAGCGTTACATGTCGGGCATCCGGGGATCGTACGGATGAAAGCGTTAGCTAGGAGTTACGTTTGGTGGCCAAACATGGACAAAGAAATAGAGGAATGGGTAGCCACTTGCGATCCGTGCCAAGAATCTAGACCAGCACCCCCTGAAGCGCCCGCCACAGAATGGGACAAACCGAAAGCACCCTGGTCGTGAATACACATTGATTTCACAGGGCCAGTCCAAGGGCAAACGTTTCTAATAGTTGTGGATGCATACTCCAAATGGTTGGAAGTAGTCCTAATGACTTCAATCACGGCAGAGGCAGTCATTAAGGTACTACGGCGGCTTTTCACCACTCATGGCCTGCCCGACCTCCTGGTTTCCGACAACGGGCCCCAGTTCACGGCCATGCAATTCGAAACGTACTTAGCAGGTCAGGGAATTCGGCATGCCCGAGTCGCGCCATTCCATCCGGCTTCGAACGGACAGGCGGAGAGAATGGTGCGATCTGCAAAGGAGGCCCTCGCTAGGATGGGCCCAGGTGATTGGCAAACACGAATTGATCATTACCTACTAATCCAGCATATCACCCCTAGCGCCACGACGGGTAGGAGCCCCGCTGAACTCCTCATGGGCCGCCGTTTACAGTCTCACCTGGACCGACTTCACCCAAACTACTCTGCCACATCACCCCCAGACTCCACAAGCAAAATTCGGAATTTTAGTATAGCGGATTCAGTATACGCCCACAACTATGCAGGAGGAACGCTGTGGATTCCGGCAAAGGTAATTGGTATTACGGGTCCTCGATCATACTTGTCGGAACTAGAGGACGGTAGAAATTGGAAGAGACATATAGACCAACTCCGGGGTCACCTAACACATTCCAACCTGCGATCTGCTAATGAAGACTACATTCCGTCAGAGAATCAGCAACCCGAGAATCCGAACACAGAGGAATACAGCACCACGGAGCCTGAAGCGGAACCAGAAATCAACGACAGAACGGAACAGCATCCGAGCGAGGGGAGCCTTCCATCCCCCGACTGCGAAACGGAACAAGCGGAACAAGCCGATCTCACACCCACTCCAACTCAACCCGAACTCCGATGATCCACCCGAGTAAGGCAGAAACCGGCACACTTAAAGGACTTTGTCACAAACCCGAACACTCCGTCTAAGAGGGGAGGGGTGTTAGATATTAGCATATATCGTTGTAAGTCTCCACTCAGGTCCACCGCTAGGGCGGGAACAAGGGGTTGTTCTGATTGGACGGGAGGTGTACCCGATCCCTATAAAAGGGGATACCTTAGACCACAAGAAAAGCTGGATCACTACTATCACTAAATAAAGAGCTGTTGTCACAATCGTCCGGAGTCTGTTCTCTCGTTGCCCGAATCTAACATGCCTGGTGTTTTTTTACACTTCCAACAGTTTGGGGCCAGATTTTTGAACATTTTGGAAAGCCGTGCTGGGGGGAGATGCCATCTGTAGAACATCTTATAAAGATTTTCTTTATACGCCGTAGCCAATGTTAGTTTCTGATTAAGTATCCAAAGTTTTTCCCACTTAGCCAATTCCACATTATAACCGAAATTTTTCACCCAGGCGACCATAGTTTCTTTGACGTTCCTCCTCTAGTTTATATTCCAACAAGAATCTATACAGCACTTTGATCAGTCTGTTTTCTGTCTGTATCAAAAGTTTATCTAGTATTGTGTAATCTTTGGCAATACCTTCGTTCTTCCTATCCTGTGCATACCTTGATTGTATCTGTAAATAAGACCACCATTCTACTTGGACTCCTAGTGATGTCAATTCTGATCTAGTTTTGATCTCCCCCTGCCTGTTCAATAACTCTTTATATGTGACTATATTTTCCATATAATTAGATTTGGGTGTATGTATGCTTCCATCGTAGATAGCCAAATAGGTATTTTGGTATAGTGGTCATGTTTAATTTTGTTCCATATTAGTAACAGGGATTGTCTGATGTAATGTCTACTAAAATATTTGTGTGCAGATCCTTTTTCATACCAAAGGAAGGCATGCCAACCTACTTGGAGGTCATGGCCTTCCAATTTGAGTAATCTTTTATATATTAGCATTATCCATTCCCTTAGCCATGTTAGAGTGGCCGCAGTATAATAAAGCTCCCAATCTGGTATGCCAAATCCTCTTTTTTCCTTAGTGTCTTGCATAGCCTTAAGTTTTATTCTTGGTTTTCTTCCCTGACAAATAAATTTCGAAACCAATTGATTCACATCCTTGAAGACACCTTTTTCTAATTTAATGGGAATATTCTGAAATAGGAAAAGAAATTTTGGTAATACATTCATCTTTATAACTGCGATCCTACCCATCAGGGACAGTAGTAGGTTTTTCCACCTTTCTAGATCTTTCTTAGTTTTATTAATCAAATTAGTATAATTATCTTCTTTGATAGTCACACACCTCGCAGATAAATGTATATCAAGATATTTAACTTTTTTGACAATTTGGATACCCAATTTCTTCATTAACTCCTCTTTCGCTTTTGATGTCATATTTTTAGTCAGCAGTTTGGTCTTTGTCATATTTATCTTTAAGCCCGCTATTTTCCCATACTCATGGTCTGATCATTTCCTCGTCAGGCTTGACTTTCATACCGCTACCCCTCGCCGCAGGGAGGGGGAACTGACTAGATGGTTCCGCCCCAGGCACCTGATGGACCCCGAAAGGTTCCTGATGGAGCTTGGGACTTTTCCTGAATCCCTTGCTCACAACTCGACCGAAGCCCTAGTGGGAGCATGGGATAGGGCTGCCGCTGGGGCTTTGGATCGTGTTGTGCCTTTACGGCCTCTGACCCGGTGTCGATCCTGGATGGCTCCCTGGTTTACCGGGGAGCTCCGGGAGATGAAACGCCGGAAAAGATACCTAGAGAGTGGCTGGAGGGCCAGCCGGTCCGAATCTGATCGAACACTAGTAAGAATTTATATTAAATCCTACTTAGTGGCGATAGAAGCGGCAAAACGGCAATATTTTTCCGCTCTTATCGCGTCCGCAGATAACCGTCCAGCCGCCCTGTTTAGGGTGACCCGCTCCTTACTTAACCAAGGAACTGGGGAAGACCCCTTGCAGGGTAGGGCTGAAGAATTTGTTCAGTATCTGCAGGATAAAATCGCTCAGATCCGGAAAGGCTTGGACTCTGACTGGGTAGATTCGGGCGAGCCGATGGGGGTGAATCTTGAGGAGACTATCTGGGATGGGTTTGACCCTGTGACCCCCGAAGGCATGGACAGGATTATGGGGAGACTCAGTGCTGCCACTTGTGTGCTGGACCCGTGTCCCTCTTGGTTAGTTTCGGCTTCCCGCGAGGTGACACGAGGCTGGCTCCAGGCGATTACCAATGCTTCATTGAGAGAGGGGTTCTTTCCCCCCGCCTTGAAGGAGGCGGTGGTGAGGCCCCTCCTCAAGAAGCCTTCCCTGGACCCAGCTTCTTTAGCCAACTATCGTCCGGTCTCCAACCTTCGCTCTGTAGCAAAGGTTGTCGAGAGTGTGGTAGCACGTCAGCTTCCCCAGTACCTGGATGAAGCTGTCTACCTGGATCTGTTTCAGTCGGGTTTCAGGCCTGGGTACAGCACAGAGACGGCATTGGTCGTGTTGGTCGATGATCTCTGGCGGGCCCGGGACAGGGGCTGTTCCTCTGTCCTGGTCCTATTAGACCTCTCGGAGGCTTTCGATACCATCGACCATGGTATCCTACTGCGACGACTCGGGGGGTTGGGAGTGGGGGGCACCGTTTTACCGTGGTTCTCCTCCTACCTGTCGGATCGGTCGCAGTTTGTGTTGACTGGAGGGCAGAGATCGACCCCCAGGCGCGTCACTTGTGGGGTGCCCCAGGGGTCGGTTTTCTCACCCCTCCTGTTCAACATATACATGAAACCGCTGGGCGAGATCATCCGTGGTTTTGGGGTACGGTATCATCAATATGCTGAGGATACCCAACTTTTCATCTCTACCCCAAACCACCCAAACGATGCCCTCGACATGATGTCCAGATGCCTGGAGGCTGTGGGGATCTGGATGGGGAGGAACAGACTCAAGCTCAATCCCTCCAAGACTGAGTGGCTGTGGTTCCCGTCATCCTGATTTGTACATCTTCTTCCATCTTTGACGATAGGGGGAGAAATTTTAGCCCCCTCAGAGAAGGCTCGCAATCTGGGAGTCCTCCTGGATACGCGGCTTAGTTTAGAAGAACACCTGACAGCCGTGACCATGGGGGCCTTTTACCAGGTTCTCCTGGTATGCCAGTTGCGCCCCTTCCTGGATCGGGATGCTCTGTGCACAGTCACTCATGCCCTCGTCCTTTCTCGCCTGGACTACTGCAATGGTCTCTACATGGGGCTGCCCTTGAAGAGCATCCGGAGGCTTCAGCTGGTCTAGAATGCGGCCGCGCGGGTTTTCATGGGGGTACCTAGGTGCTCCCATGTTACACCCCTTTTAGGCGGCCTGCACTGGTTGCCGGTTGTTTTCCGGGTGCGATTCAAGGTATTAATTATGACCTTTAAAGCACTCCATGGCTTAGGCCCAGGGTACCTGCGAGACCACCTACTGCCACCAGTAGCCTCCCACCGTCCAGTACGATCCCACAGAGTTGGCCTCCTCAGGGTGCCGTCGGCCAAGCAGTGTCGGCTGGTGACCCCCAGGGGGAGAGCCTTCTCTGTGGGAGCGCCTTCCCTCTGGAATGAGCTGCCCCCCGAGCTCTGCATAATCCCTGACCTCCGGTCCTTCCGACGCGCCCTAAAAAGTTGGCTTTTCCAGCAAGCCAGCCTGGCCTGTTAATGTTAATGTTAATTTTAATTTATTTTAAATGTATTGTTTCTTTTTAAAAAAAAATCGGTTTGGTCTTTTTGGAAATGGGTTTAATCTTTTTTTAACTTTTGTGATGTGTGTTTTTAATGTTGTACGCCGCCCTGAGTCCTTTTGGAGAAGGGCGGCATATAAATCCAAATAAACCTAAACCTAAACCTAAACTCTGTCAATTCCTCAATGAGTTTCGTACCAGACTTTATAGGATCTTCTAACACAAACACTAGATCGTCCGCAAAGGCCTGTAACTTAAATTGCTCCTTTTTGATTTCTAGTCCCTTTATATGTACCTCTTTACGTACATTCCTGGCTAATACTTCTAGGGTTAATATAAACAGCAGGGGGGATAGGGGACAACCTTGTCTTGTACCTTTCTGGATTACAATACTTTGTGTTAATTCACCATTGATTATTACTTTGGCTTTTTGATTCGTATAAATTGCTCTGATCGTGTTTATAAATTTATCCCCACAATCCATGTATTCCAATTGTTGATGCAAAAATTCCCAGTTGACATTATCAAATGCCTTTTGGGCATCGAGAAAGATTAGTGCAACCTGTTTTTCATTGTGCACTTCATAATATTCAAGAATGTTCAGCATAATTCTCATATTGTTTTTAATTTGCCTTCTGGGGAGGAATCCGTTTTGATCTGTATGGATGAATGATGTAAGAAATTTTTTCAACTGTTCTGCTATTATTGAAGCAAAAATTTTGTAATCTGCATTTAGCAGTGAGATTGGTCTGTAATTTTGTATAAACATCTGGTCTGTGTCCGCCTTAGGTAATAATACAATATTAGCCTCTGTCCATGATAACGGTGTCTTCGCCTCTTTCAACACAGCATTATAAACTTCCAACAACGTTGGAACAAGTATATCCTGGAATTCTTTATAAATTTCCGCTGGCAACCCATCCGGCCCTGCAGCTTTATTATTCTTTTGTCTTTGTATGGCCTCAATTATCTCTGATGTTTTAATGTCCTCATTGAGCATGTCCTTAATCTCCTCTGGTACCTTTGGCAGATCTGACTTTTCTAAGTATTTTAGTATTCCTTCCTTTGTATAGTCTCGGTTTTCTCTATATAATTGTTCATAGAACTCTTGGGTAATCCTTTTCTTTTCCTCTAGTTGGTAGCAAATCTCGCTTTTTTCATCTTGTAGTTTATTGATCCAATTCTCTTGCTTCTGCTTCCTCAGCCTATAGCATAGCCACCGCCCCGGTTTATTTGCATTCTCAAAGAAATTTTGTTTTGCTTTTTTTATAGATTGTGCCAATTTTGCTTTTTCAAATATAGCCAATTCATGTTTAATCAATTCCATATTTCCTTTTATACTTCTGTTCTGCGGTTTCTTTTGCAGTTCACTCTCTAAATTTCTATACCTTTCTTTCAGCTCTCTTATTTTTAGATTCTCAATTTTTTTCTTCCTGGCTGTGGCTGATATTGTGACCCCTCTTATAAATGCTTTAGTTGTATCCCATACGTTTTGTATGGATGTATCTCCTGGCCCATTTTCTTTGAAGAAAAATCTTAATTCCTGATTAACTCTTTTAATATATTCCTGATCTTTTAGGATTGATCTATTGAGTAACCAACAATAACTGCCCTTTTGTTTTTTCCATATAATCCTCATGGGATTGTGGTCAGCCCATAGATTGGGTTCTATATCTATCTCCTTCACTTCCGAAATTAACTCCATCGACAGCCAGACCATATCTATCCTTGACCAGGATTCATGTCTATTCGAGTAGAAGGTATATTGCTTTCCCTCTGGACATCTTTCTCGCCATACATCATACAGATTAAGTTCTTCCGCCATTTGGAAGAATGACCTTGGCAAAGTTCTCCTAGCTCCTTTTCTCTTCTTTCCACTTTTATAGTCCCATTTTGGGTCAACTATAGCATTGAAGTCACCCAATAAACAAATATTTTCATTTCCCATCTCTCGAATAATGCTATGTAGTCTATGATAAAAATTTTCCTGGCCTTCATTAGGTGCATATATTACAACCAGTGACAACTTTTTTTGGTTTAACATTATTTCTACGATTAATATTCTCCCTTCCTCATCATGATAAATTAGTTTAGTCTGGATCATGTCTTTAACATATAATGTTATTCCTCTTTTCTTTTGATCAGCTAATGCCGTGTAAAGTTTACCCACTCTAGGACATTCTAAGATCTGGATCTGTCTTTTAGTTATATGGACCTCTTCAATTGCAATTATATCGCAATTCAAATGTTTTTTTTTATTGTTTTAATTAAACAAAAAAACACACACAAAAACATTCTTCATTACATCTTCCAGAAAGCATGTCGATTGGTTACAATTAAATTCCGTGCGTTACTACAATCATTCTTTATATTTCATTCATATTGAATTGTACATTTTAAATCAAAAATCTTTATACCATCAATATACCATCATTCTCATTTCACTATATTTGTTTAAACATGCTTTTGTCTAGAATCATTTATATTTATATTATAATAAATCTAGACAAAAAAATATTACTAGAATTTATAAGGACCCAGGAGAGATTACCTCTTTATAACAAAATCTAAACAACAAAAAAATATGTTAATAAAATTAGTAAATCTTTTCCCCAGGTCCCATATTATAGTTTATATCCAAATTGTTTTTACCAGTTAGAGTTATTATTTCATTATTATTGTCATGATGGGTTATCTGTTAACAAATAAACATTTTAAAAACAAAAACATTCTATAAGCAGCTACAACGTTCTACTTATTTATCACCTAGAATTAACTAATTTTTTATTTTTTATTTTTATTTTATTTTTTTCCCATTCAATTATGTTTTATTTGGGTTTCACCATTCTTAACTTTCTTATTTTACCCATAACTATTATTTTTAAGTTTCGTTTCATTCCTTCATTGATTCTTGTTTCTTTCCTCCATCCACCTATACCATTTATCCCATATCTGGTAGAATTCTGATTCTTCTTTTCCCTGAATTTCTTTAGTTAGTTTGTCCATTTCAGCACAGTCCATAACCTTTCTTATTATTTCATCTTCACTTGGAGTTAGTTTGTTTTTCCATTTCTGGGCATAGGCAATCCTTGCCGCCGTTATTATATGTAGTATTAAATACTGGATTTCTTTTTTGTATTTCGCAGACATTATTCCTAATAAGATTTCCGGTTTCCATTCTATTTTAACTCCCGTTATTGCCTCCAGCCAATTTTTTTTTTTTTATAACAAAGTTTTATTGGTTTTTTTAGTATTTTGCAAAGGAAAAAGGTAGGGGAAAGTTTACAAATTTTGTCAACTGCAGTGTGCGGTAGGTGCGCCCCCCCTCCATACTCATAGTATACATTTGCACATAATTCATTGTTAAGTAGTAACATAATAACATATAGTCAGCATATAAATTCAGTTGATAATTTCGATCAGTTTATGTCAGGTGGATTTTCTTACTCATTTTTGTGATCTGAGCTTTCTCGGTGTTGCCCCATCTCCCCCCGCCGACAGGGCTCCGGCCCCTCCCGTGTCCTGTGTATCTGGTGGAGGATCATCAGGTTTTTCTAGGAGTAGTTTATTTTTTTCCATAAAGGCCTGTGCCTCTATGGGTGTATTAATTCTAACTCTGGTCTCCTCCCAGAATATTAGCATACCTTCAGGCATCAACCATCTAAACCACACCCCCTTCTGGTATAATTTATTCGCTAATTGCGAATAACTTTTTCTTTTTTCTCTCACTTTCTTGGGGATCTGTTTCAGAATGGTTATCTCCTTATCTTTGTATGTCAGGGCTTGCCCCCTTTGTGCGCTCAGAATTTCATCTCTTGTGCTTTTTCTGAGGAATTTAATGTGTACCTCCCTGGGAACGTTGTGTGGTCTAGCATAAGCTGAGTTCACTCTATAAACCAGGTCTATTTCCCACCCCATCTGTTGCTTCTCTTTCTGGATGTAGTCAGCCAAAGCCATCTATAAAACATTTTATACTGGTTTTCCTTGTATGCAACTGAGAGTGTCATTTTTATGTTTGTTCCCCAAAATTTTTCCCATTTGTCTAATTCAATATTATATCCAAAGTTCTGTGCCCATCTTATCATTTGTTCTTTCACAATTTCCTCTTCCATTTTATACTTCAGGAGAAATTTATGTATTCTCCCTATCATTTTTCTATCTGGGCTTTGAATGATTTTATCCAATTCGTGTGGTTCTGTTTCAATGTCATATAATTTGGTATCTTTATTGTATTTAGTTTTGATTTGAAGGTAAGTTAACCAGTCAACTTTCATGTTCTGTTCTGCCAATTCTTCAATTGTTTTTAAGTTTCCCTGTCTATCAATTAAGTCTCTATATCTTAGCATTTTGTTCAAATCTATAAAATTTGGATGAGTCGTCCTTTCTGTCGGTGATAGCCAATTCGGAATTTTCACATAGTGGGTTTTTTTTATTTTGAGCCATTTTTGCAATAACACTCTTCTAATTAAATGATTTTGAAAGTATTTGTGCGTTTTATTTTTATCATCCCATAGGAATGTGTGCCAGCCTGCTTGCAAATCATGGCCTTCCAGAGTCAAAATTCTTTTATTCTTTAGCTCTATCCAATCCTTCACCCATGTTATTGATACTGCCGATGCGTATAAATCCCAATTTGGTAATGCTAAACCTCCCCTCTCCTTGCTGTCTTGCATTGACTTTAGTTTAATCCTCGCTTTTCGTCCCTGCCAAATAAACCTAGCGGTTATTTTGTTTAATTCTTGAAAGAATTTTTTACCCGGATTAATAGGTGCGGCTTGCAACAGGAATGCGATTCTTGGTAGAATATTCATTTTAATTGTTGCTATACGTCCCATGAGTGATAGTTGAATATTTTTCCAATTTTCTAACTCTTTCTTTATTTGTATCACTAATTTATTATAGTTATCATCTTTAATTGTGGAACATTTTGCCGACACCCAGATTCCCAAGTATTTCACTTTCTTAGTTATTTGCATTCTGGTTGTTACTTCCAGTTCCTCTTCTTGCTTTTTTGTCATGTTCTTGGTTATCATTTTTGTTTTGTTTTTATTGATCTTTAATCCTGCCACTTCGCCATATTCTTATAATTTTTGAATTAATTTCCGACTGGATTCTAATGGGTCCTCTAGTACAAATACTAGGTCATCGGCATAGGCTTGGGCCTTATATTCTTCATTTTTGAGTCTTAAACCTTTTATTCCCTGGTCCTTCCAAATTTCATTTAATAAAATTTCCAAAGTCAATATAAACAGCAAAGGAGAGAGGGGGCATCCCTGCCTGACTCCTTTTTTTATTTCGATCTTCTCTGTTAATTCTCCATTCATCAGAACTTTGGCTGTCTGATTGTTATAAAATCCTTCTATCATTTTTATAAATTTTTCACCGAATTTCATCTCATCCAATATTGTTATTATAAATTTCCAGATTACGTTGTCAAATGCTTTTTGTGCATCAAGGAAAACCAGTACCATTTGTTTTCCTGGATGCGCCTCGTAGTACTCTATTATATCTAGGATGATTCTCGTATTATTTCTAATGTGTCTGTGGGGTAAAAATCCGTTTTGGTCTGGGTGTATTCATTCATTTAAAACCTGTTTGATTCTTCCTGCCATAATTGCTGCAAATATTTTATAATCGGAGTTTAGTAATGAAATTGGCCTGTAGTTTTGAATTTCTTGTAGGCTGGTTTCTTCTTTTGGGATTAGCGATATGATTGCTTCTGTCCATGATTCCGGTACCTTGGCTTTTCCTAAAACTTCATTAAACATTTCCACCCCTAACTCTTCCAATATTATTTTATTATATTTGTATAGCTCCACCGGTATTCCATCTGGTCCTGGTGTTTTATTATTTTTCTGGTTTTTCAAGACTAGTTCCACTTCGGCTAACCTTATTGGCCTGTTTATCGCCTCCCTTTGCTCTTTTGAGATTGGTGTTATCTTTGCTGTGTTTAAATAATGCTTTATTTTATTTTCCTCTATACTCTCTTGTGCGTATAGTTTTGTGAAGTATTTATTAATAATTTTCTTCTTTTCTTCTGCTTTGTATTGAATTCTTCCCTCATCATCTTTTAATTGATATATCATCCTTTTTTCTCTTTCATTCTTCAGTCTGTATGCCAGCCATCGTCCAGGTTTGTTGGCTTGTTCAAAGTAATTTTGTCTGGCTGCTTTAATTTTCTGCGCTAATTCCTTTTGATTTATTAAGTTGAGCTTATGTTTGATTATCTCTCTGTTTTTTCTTTTTTAATTTTATTCTTTGGGTCTTTCTGGAGTTCATCTTCGGCTTCCATAAGTTCCTTTTGCATACATTCTTGTTGCTCTTTTTGTTTTCTAGTTTTCCTCGCCATATAGGCAATCGTAAGGCCTCTTGTGTATGCTTTCATAGTGTCCCAGAGATTTTGAATTGAGTTATCTTCTTTTTTATTTATTCTAAAAAAATGTTTTAGTTCTTTCTCCAGCATTTGAGTGTATTCTGTTTCGTTTATAATATTTGAATTCATCATCCATCTTTTTCTTCTTCTTTCACCTTTCCATCTTAATTTTATTGGATTGTGATCTGCCCACTCATTTGCTTCTATTTCAATTTCATCTACTTGATTGCATAGACCAGATGAAATCCAAGCCATGTCAATTCTTGATAGTGACTGATGGGGGTTCGAATAAAAGGTATATTGCTTTCTTGTTTTGTGCCTTTCTCTCCAAATATCGTGTAATTTATATTCCATTGCCATCTCAAAAAAGGATTTGGGTAGCGTATTTTTTTCGTTTTATTTTTCTTTTTGCTTTCATAGTCCATTTTTTTATCCACTATTGCATTATAATCCCCAATTAAGCAAATATTTTCATATTCTAATTTGTTTATTTTGTAGTGTAGTTTCCTATAGAATTCCTCTTGTTTCTGATTTGGTGCATATATGACTATTAATAATATCGGTTTTTCTGTTGTCTCTAATTCAATCATTAGTATCCTGCCTTCTTCATCAGAGTAGACTTCTTTGGAATTTATTTTTTCCTTTATATAGGTTGCTATCCCTCTTTTTTTTTCTGCTAGTGCTGTGTATAATTTCCCTAGTTTTTTGTTTTCCAATAAGTTCTTATGCTCCCTTTTAATACGCACTTCCTGTATGCAGATTATATCTACCTTTAGTTTCTTAAGTTTGTTAAACATCTGCGCTCTTTTTTTTTGTGCGTTCAGTCCATTCAAGTTTGTTGAGATAATTGTTATTTCCTGGTCCATCTTTAGATGGTTTTTTTTTGTTGCTTCTAGTTTGTATCTGACTTTTCCCTTTCGCGCCCTCCTTTTCTGCTCTCTCTCTTTCTTGCCTCTGTTCTTCTTTCCTGTTTCTTTCTTTGTCTTCTGATGTTTCTTCCTCTTGGCCTCGACTTCCACTTTCTAGGTCCTCTTTACTTCCTTGTTCTTCTTCCCCTGTGCAGTATTTCTCATAGAATTCCTGCGCTTCTTCTATATTCTCTATCTTATATCTTTTTCCTTGCCAAGACACCAGTACCCCTTCTGGTATCAACCATCTGTACATTATTCTGTTTTTATTTAACTGGTTTGTTAAAAATTGGTATTGTCTACGTCGTTCACGAATTCTCCGTGGAATCTGTTTAAGCGTGATCAACTCTTTTCCCTGATATGTATTCGTCCCTTCTCTGGTTTTTTTGTATACCTCATCTCTGGTTGTTTTTTTTGGCAAATCTTACATGCACTTCTCTCAGGAGCCTGTGTCTTCTGGCATAATTAGTATGCACTCGGTAAGCTTCATCAATATCCCCTCTCAACTCTTGTTCTTTCCTCTGTAAAATTTCAGTGAAGATTCCAATCATTTTTCCTTTCAGGTCTTCCTCCTTCTCTTCCGGTATGTCTTAAATTTAATGCAGCTCTTTCATTTTCAAGTCGAATTATTGATAACTCTAGTTCTTTATTCACTTGTCTATATTCTAGCTCCATTTTTTCCATCTTCTGATCTGTTTGTTCTATTTTTGTTTCGATGTTCTGGATTTTCTGTTCATTAATTGCTAAGGCATTCTGTATCTTTTCAATTTTGTCATCCACGGTTTTAATATTTCCTTTCAGTTCTCCCATTTCATTTTTCATTTCTTCATGATTCCTCCTTGTCTCTTCATGATTTGTAGCTGTCACTTCTTGGTTTTTTATAAACGTCTCTTGTATCGTTTGAAGCATTAATTGCATACTTTGCAATGTTGGTGCTGGTCCTGTTGTTTCTGCCATCTTTCTGCCTTTCTCCAGTCCCAATGCGCTCTCAATTGATCTTTGATTTGAGGAGGGGGGGTGTTGCCGAAGTCTTATTAGGTGTGGTTTTTTTAATTAACTTTCCTGAAGTTGCCATTCTTATCCCCCTATTTATCCTTGTCCACAATTGCATATAAGTTCTACTTTACTTCTACTTTATCAGCAATATCAATGTTATCAATCTTATCAATAATTATCTATCTCAGTATTTAGCAATAATTAACCTTCCTTAATATCACGTTTCAATATCTACACATTCTTATGTATTATTCCATTCTATTTTGATCCTTAATTATCATATATCTTAGAGTTATATATCACACAGTTATCTTATACAAATAGATGTCTCTCAATTGTATCAATTATAAGGGCAATAAGTAATAAATGGTTACTGGTTTCTTCAGACCGCAGGTTCAAATTTTGATCCACTAGGTGTCACCCTCTGTTCAGTATCACTGTTAGTGTCAATCAGTTAATGCAACCAGTCCAGCGACAGAGGAAAATAGGGGTGGGTGGGTGGGTAATGAAGCCCTCTAATCGTTCCAAAAGAGCAAGAAGAAAAAAGTCAACAAGTCAACAACCAACCTGAATGTTGAACAATTCTTCTGTACTTTACACGTCTTCTCAACAGTTACTATGTCCTTCCTGCCTTCCTGCCTTCCTGCCTTCCTCTCCCTCTCCTCCCTTTCCCTCTCCTCTTCCCTCTTCCTCTACTCAATTATCAATTTTAAGTAGTAATAGGGTGTAGTAAACTCTATATATCAATAAGTTCATATGTTATATGAAAACAACTATCATAGGATAGGGAGAGAGTGAAAGAGACTTATCAATTTATCACTGTATATATATGTGTTTGTGTGTCACACTTATAATACTCCTAAATTTCTATTAATCTATTAATCTATTTTATTAACTTAGTAAAATCTAAGAGTAAATTGCTTATAGTTATTACTTATATTGTGATCAAACAATCTCCTAAATTAATCAATACTAATGCCAATAATATCAAAAAGTGTTGGAATTAATAATCTTACAGCAATAACAATAGCAGTATATTCCTTTGATGGTAGTATTATAACATTAATTCCTATTCTTTAAGTTCAACCTTACATGCGACCCTCCTGGGTTGGATAATTATATGAGAATGTTCTGGGTTCCCTTGATCCGATAAATCTTCTTTCTCTCTCTCCGGTTGTTTCTATTTAGTAATGTCCAAAGATTAGCCTCAATATTCTCTAGTAGTCAGCTCTCTTGTTATCCAGAGAATATAGTCACCAAAATTCCTGTTTTCTCTTAAGGTATTAAGAGGGGGGAAAATTCCAAATTTCGCCAGTAGATGTCACTCTTCCATGCTTCCACAAGCTAACCAAATACAAACTAACAACAAACATATGTAGCAAAGTTATATTGCTTCCTTTCCTTCTTCTTCCTTCTTCCTTCAAGCCTTGGATAATTAACTCAATCCCCCTGAAGATATCTATGTAATCAGAGTTATTTACAACCGGCCTTTGTTGTGTTAAAAAATTAAATTTAGATTCAGCTCATCAGACAGTTCAGAGAATAAAAGAAGATAGCATCTAGCCTTCACTCAGCATATTCCTCTCGCCACTGTAATGGAGGGGGATAAACAGCCCCCCCCCACTTCCTCTTGGAGCCCTTAATCTCTTGAACTGTTTTGGAATAAAAATACCTTCCACCAAGATCAGGAATCTGTTAAATCACTTGCAACTCCGGCAGCTTCTCTGTAATAAATCCTCGCTTGCTTTGAACTGCTGTCAGCACTCTGGGACGGCCATTAAAGATCGCCCTCTTCCACGCCCAGGGTTATGAAGGAGATTTCAAGCACAGACCATGAATTGCCATCCTATGGTCGTGCCAAACCAACCTTCTCTCTTCAGTCTTCTCTCCAGGAAGGCTTGGTTTATCAAAATCTTTTCAGCAAACCCCTCCTGACGTTAGATCTAGCTGCTGTTAACGGAGCTCTCCATCCAAGCAGCCATTCGTGCTGGCACCAAGCCCCTCCGTCCTAGAATATACTTCGGTCCATGAAGTAACTGCCGGTAAAGTCCAAAATTAATTGCTAGTGAAGCCCAAAACGTAGAATGGCATATAGCGATTCTTCCGAGCTGGTTTCTTTCTTGTTTCATACCTATAGACAAAATCTTGCCAGACTTAACACTTTAACATATGTATCCACTACATAATCTGTGAATTATTCAGGAAGGGGTGTTTTCATTTTCTTTCTCTCACACATAATTTTTGAACCGAGTTGCCTTTTATTTATCTGAAATACATCCCCTCCCTTAGAATTCACCTCCTTACTACATTCCATAACTCTGCCATAAGTTCAGTCTATTAATAAATAGAATGAGTGATCTATTCCATTCACCTGATGTGCAGTAGTTACTTTTTCTTCTAGATGGTTTCTTTGAAATGATTGCTTTTAATAGCACACAGTTCTCTGATTGTTGAAAGTACAACCATACCTGCCCTTTTAGGCATTTCCTGATGAGGTCTTCCCAGAAGAGGAAGAACTGATAATTATATTGTGACATTCCTACTCAAACAAGATTCAGGATGCTGGGATGTTCCCTATCCACCAGGTGTCGGGTTCCCACCTCTTCACAGACCATTAAAAAGTCATCTGTATTTCTATACACAGAAATTAACAGCAAAACGTGCCTACTTTTAAAGCAAATGAATGGAGAAGAATGAGAACAGCCTTATATGCTTCCAGGAACAGGGTTCCAGGAAGAGCAGGGAAGGGAGTGAAAGTGTTTTTAACATCTCAGGTGGCTTAATAAAAGATGACCAAGGCAGAATTTTATTTTGAGCCTACTTTTTGTGAGACATATCTACTCACAAGTAATGAAAAACTACCATTTCCTGCCATTAAAGTAGTATCATCTACTTATTTGAGGTTGTTATTTCTCCTGGCTATCTTAATTCTGGCTTGTGATTTATTCAGTGTGGAATTTCATATAATTAACTCTGCATATAATTTAAATGAGCAGGGGGACAATATACAGCTTTGTAGTACTGTTTCCCTATTTTGAATCAATCAGTTGTTCTATTTCTGGTTGTAACTATTGCTTCTTTAATCTGCATACAGGTTTCTCAGGTGTTCTGACTCTCCCAAGCTGAATCAGGCAGAGGGGACATTAACCTTCTCAGGTGACAGTTATGGTAGACAGGTACTCCCAACACTTTAAGAACTTGCCACATATTGTTGTGATCCACATAATCAAAGGCTTTAGCATCATCAATGAAACAGAAGGAGAAGATTTTCTTGAACTATGTTGCTTTCTCATAAACCACAAATTTGATCTTCAGTTCTTCCAAAAAATCATTTGTACTTCTTACTTCTTGGTTCACATACTGCTGAATTCTAACTTGTGGGATTTTGAGTACAACCTTCCTAGTGTGTGAAATGAGAACAAACATATGGTAGTTTTAAGCATCTTAGTATTTATTATATATTTATTACAAGTCAACTGGCTTAAGTAGTTTCACAATTAAACTACAGAGTTTAATTTTAATTTTTTTGGTGTTTTTTATATTGCAACTCTATGTTAGTTTTATTTCAGTAATCCGATAAGTTATCTCTACCTCTTTGTTAGAACGATTGTTATGTTATTTGTTTGATACTGGCCTACAGCTTAAATAAAAAAGTGTTTATATTATCTATGTTTAAACCAGTGTGGGTTCCTACCGGTTCAGCCGAACTTTTCCGAACTGTAGGAACCCACCATTGGTTTGGTGGCCTGCCATGCCCCCAAACTGGTTCTCCCGGCAGTGCCATAGGTGCCACCATCTAAAAATAGTATAGAATAACAGAGTTGGAAGGGACCTTGGAGGTCTTCTAGTCCAACCCTCTGCCTAGACAGGAAACCCTATACCATTTCAGACAAATGGTTATCCGACATCTTCTTAAAAACTTCCAGTGTTGGAACATTCACACCTTCTGGAGGCAAGTTGTTCCACTGATTAATTGTTCTAACTGTCAGGAAGTTTCTCCTCAGTTCTAAGTTGCTTCTCTCCTTGATTAGTTTCCACCAATTGCTTCTTGTTCTACCCTCAGATGCTTTGCAGAATAGTTTGACTCCCACTTCTTTGTGGCAGCCCCTGAGATATTGGAACACTGCTATCATGTCTCCCCTAGTCCTTCTTTCTCTTAAGCTAAACATACCCAGTTCCTGCAACCGTTCTTCATATATTTTAGCCTCCAGTCCCTTAATCATCTTTGTTGCTCTTCTCTGCACTCTTTCTAGAGTCTCCGCATCTTTTTTACCTTGTGGTGACCAAAACTGATTGCAATATTTCAAGTGTGGCCTTACTAAGGCATTATAAAGTACTATTAACACTTCACATGTTCTTGATTCTACCCCTCTGTTTACGAAGCCTAGAACTGTGTTGGTTTTTTTTGGAAGCTGCTGCACACTGCTGGCTCATATTTACTGTTTTTGCTTCTGTGCATGTACAGAACAATTTTTATCACTTTGCACTTGTGCGTGCAGCTGCACCAAGTGCATGCCGGTGCATCCATGAGTGAATCGACAGTAGAGATTGCCAGGACCCACCCCTGGGTTTAAACAAACATTCATATGTATATTTTGAATATATGAATTATTTCTCCCTTCCCCTATCCTGTTCTCTCTTTATTCCTATCTGAATATCAATGTATTTCAGGTTCATTCTTTTCTGAGAAGTGTCAGATTCAACAACAGTGTTAAGTATAATCTTTATTGTCATTGTACTTAAATACAATGAAATTGGTTGATGAAAAGATCTCTTTTGATAAAAATGGAGAGTTCACTGGTGGATTTGATATTATCAACTGGATCACATTCCCAAACCAGTCCTTTGCGAGGGTCAAAGTTGGAGTGATAGATCTCATAGTTCCAGCAGAGAAGTTCTTCAATATTTCTGTAGATTCCATCACATGGCCAGCAGGCTTTAATCAGGTTAGCTATTTGAATCTAGATTTGTCTGCATTCATTTAAATATATTTATTGATGAAAATATCAGAGCATTATCTCTGACTAACCCAGGTACAAATGTCCTTGTTGCGGCGGATTGGGGTCTTTACCTCAATGCGCCAAAGACGGGACGTGAGACCACAAAGGTGCTAGAGAAAACAGGTTTATTGATGCATCGAGTCCAGCGTGTTCATACACAATTCTGAACTGTCTTGGCTACGCCCAAAACAGTACTTTTATACTTTTCTAGCTTCTAAGTTTGGGTAAGCCGTTCCCCTTCCTTGTGGTCTGGTTGCCCACATCCCTGAAACAGCCACCTGGTCAGGGGGCGTTGGTTTGCCTTGGTCATCAAAAGCAATACTTATATTTTACTTTTATGTCTTACAAATACATTTGGAAAATTACAGCAAAGTTACAGAAAGAGAACTGAAAAAGTTAGCATCAGCAACCTTTTAATGTCAAGGTTTATTAATACACTAAACGGCAGTTTCGTATCTTACACAAACACCATCTGTTTCCTGTACCCATCTCTTGAAGCCTTTTGCAACTTATGTTCCAGTAAGATTTGTAACAGATATTAAGCAAGCTAATTCTAAGGTCAATTAATATGCTGGCACGATTGTCCTTAGCTAAAGGGGAGTCTAGGGGCTCCTATACGTTACAGGTAACCTGGCTATTTACCTGCTGCCTCATCCTGAGGTAGGAATAATATCAGTATAATTTTATTACTTTTGTAGCAATTGCTATTGAATATTGTATCCATTCCTTGCTCCTTGTTAACTATGGACAATGGTTTTAGGGTTTAGGGTTTCTAAATTACATCAGTTTGCAGACGTCAAAGTTCCGAAGTTGAGAAAAACAAATGTAATTAGCCAGCACAGAATATTTCTTTGGACAGTGGTGATGCAGGTTATCAAAGACCATAAATATCAATAATTGTAGAAAGTTAATTATTATTTCTGACCAATTTTATCTAAAATTATGTCATCACATTATTTTTTATCTATTGATTCCACAGTAACAGTAACTCTCCAAGATCTTCCTTTCCTCTCTGTATCATAAAGTATTCTCCTTCATTCATCGATAGGAATTACCTTTATCTTTGTGTAACAATCCTTGTGAGACAGGATACAGCAAGGCCAAGAAAGAAGGGAAGTTGTTTCGTTGCTATGATTGCCATTTATGTCCAGAGTGGAAAATATCAAAGGAAAAGGGTAGGAAATTTTCAAATATAATGGGAGTAAGCCATGATGGCATAACACTATAATTCCTATTAATCAATTCACCTCCATTCTTATTTCAGACATAGATGACTGCTCTCCATGTCCAGAAGATCAATATCCAAATCCAGGCAAAAATATGTGCATTCCAAAGCAGATCACCTTTTTGTCCTATGAAGAACCTTTGGGGATCAGTCTGACTGGTCTTTCTCTTTACTTTCCTTTAATGACAACTTTGGTAATCACAATCTTCATGAAACACAAAGACACTCACATCGTCAAAACCAACAACCAGAATCTCACTTATACAATCCTAGTTTCTCTTCTTCTCTCTTTCCTTTGTGTCTTTCTATTTGTTGGGAGGCCCAATACGATTGTGTGTCTTCTTCGACAGCCAGCTTTTGGCCTCATCTTTTCTGTGGCAGTTTCTTGTGTATTGGCCAAAGCTTTTGTTGTAGTTCTAGCTTTTATGGCCACCAAACCTGGTTCCAAATTGAGCAAATGGGTTGGGAGAAGGATGGCCACTTTCATTCTACTATCCTGCTCCCTTGTTCAAATATGTGTTTGTGCTGTGTGGCTGATAACATCCCCACCATACCCGGATTTTGATGTGCATTCAATACCTGAAGAACCTATCCTGGAGTGCAATGAAGACTCTGTCATGTTCTACTGTGTTTTGGGCTTTATGGGTTTCCTTGCTCTGGTTAGCTTCTCTGTTGCTTTTCTAGCTAGGAATTTACCTGACAGTTTCAACGAAGCCAAATTCTCACCTTTAGCATGTTGGTCTTTTGCAGTGTTTGGCTGTGCTTTATTCCAAACTATCTAAGCACTAGGGGAAAATATACATTGGCTGTGGAGATCTCCATGATTTCTTCCAGTGCTGGCTTATTGGTGTGCATCTTTCTTCCCAAGTGTTTTACTATCCTGATGAGGCCTGAACTGAACGATAAATACCAGCTCATGAAGAAAAAGTTTTAACAAATCTCTCTTTGCCTGACATTAGAGAGAGATACAGATACAGATGCACACACAAATACACACACACACACACACACACACACACACACACACATGTTGGATAACCTATCCACTTATACACTGAAGCCAGAAAGCAATGTGCAATTAGATTGGCCTTCTATGATCCCCTGTCCCCCAAGATTTGGATTGTTTGAAACTCTTTTTCCTTCTGGAATTTAGTTATAACCGGGGCCATAAAATGTATAAATAAATGGATGTATTGACATTTCAGTATGTGATAGACAATACTGACTTAATATATAGATTAAATGTGAATTATGTTTTTATGTTTACTGGTCATCTTATTTTATATGCACACTAGAATGTGTAACAAGAAATGGGGATTAAACACCAATGAGCCTTTCTTTTAAACAAGGAAGACCTATGAATTATTACTGAGGCAAATGGATACTGGGAATCCTCTGGTGCACATCACATACAGTGGTCATCTACTAAACATGGGGTACATTCAAAAGAGCTTCCACCTGGCCACATTTCTTCTCCTCAATAGCAAAGAAATGAATCTCTGGCACAAAAACAATTCTCGCAAATCCAAATAAATTCCATCATAAATCTAATACATGTTAGTATCCAATTTACATCATAGTCTCCTTCTGTTCTGATCTAGGCTTCCCAAGAGCATGAAGCATACTCCTTGTTCTGACAAAAACTCCTTTTATTAATTTACTGTAAATTATGCTCATTCACATCCAAAAAAGTCCTTCAAGGGAGGATTTACAGTCACAGACCTTATTTGGCACGGAAAGCTGACAGGCTGATATCTACAAAACCTGACAAGGAGTCTTGGAGAGTCATGATTAAGCAAACTAATTGTCTCCTGCAAACTCCACTCCCTTTCACTCCTCTTTTATTTCCTCTGGGAGGGGCCAGTCATCGTCCACCTGTGGCCTTCCCCCCAAGTTGACACCTGTTCTTTAGCTGTTCCCTTCATCTGCAACTCTGTGCATATGCATACTGGGAACAGGCTCCAGCTCTTCGTCTGCCTCACTGATGTCTGACTGTGAAGGCAGCTGATAACTAGCATATGGTTCTGGCTCACTCTCTGCCTATGACACAGAGCCCTCATCAGAGCCTTCCCCAGACTCCAGGACTGGCCCATGTTCTTCCCCAACCTCCTCACTGTCCGAATCTGCTGCCAGCTCTACTGGTGGGCCACAACACCTTCTAGGAAATTCAATCAAGTAAGATGATTGCGTAGAACAGCATGTTCCAGGGTAATAAGTCTGTTTGGGTAGGCAGAGTTTTGCAACACTTGAATGAGATGCTAATTCAACCTATGTTGTAATCTATTGCCATAATCACCAATGTCAGATACATGTCAACTTCTAAAGTGTTGCCATGACTATTATCAGGTTGGCATTCGAGGGAGGATTCCATGCATACCTTCGGCCAGAGTTGGATCTCATATTTCTACAACCTAGTTCATGAAAATGATCTATGACGCATGACAGAAAGGAGGACATAGAGGAGCAAAGTTCAAATGCAATTAAGCAAAAGCCAGTTTAGGCTCCACAGAAGTCTGTGCCAAGATGTTAGTCCTAATAAATGAATGGGGTTTTTTTGAACTTTGTGTCGAGGCTCGTAAATTAATTAGGTCAGCTCTTGGGAACTTTATATATATAAATATGTATAAATATGTATAATCTATCTATCTATCTATCTATCTATCTATCTATCTATCTATCTATCTATCTATCTATCTATCTCTATCTATCTATCTATCTCTATCTCTATCTCTATCTATCTATCTATCTATCTATCTATCTATCTATCTATCTATCTATCTACACAGTATATATATATATATATATATATATATATATATGTATGTATGTATGTATGTATGTATGTATGTATGTATGTATGTAATGTTTGTTTGTTCAAAATCTAAAATCTCCGAACGTTCTTCACCGATTGCTTTGAAATTTTGACACAACGTTGCATTTGAATACATGCATGTTTTTATGTACGTATATTATATAGATGTCACACTGGTGACAGGTAAAAACATGCTTTTTTGTAAAAACATGCTTTTTTGAAAACCAGCGCCATCTGCTGGACGTAAAAGCAACACACGCTATACTAAATATTTCACAATTCCATTTCAATGTTTCCGATTGCATTGTTATATTGAATGTTCATAGATTTTGATTTATTTTCATTTTGATTTAATTATTTTGTGTGACATTGTGTTGGAATTCAGCTGTGTCGTTTACCATAGCATTCATTTCTTGAGTATAGTATCTTTGGAACAGTTCGGCCTCTCTCCAGGTTCATCCCAACGGTCCCTTTATATGTGTGGCTGGGATGTGGCTGCACCCTTTCCCCTTTCCATCCCTCCTCCTATGGGCTTCGCCATTTCCACCAATGGGAGCCGAAGCCTTTCGGCCTCCCCCTCACCTCTCTCTCCTCCCCTCCCCCAGGCCTTTGCTGTCTGCGGTGGGGCAGCGCCTGCCCCATCCCTTGGCCGCCTACTCCCACCCTTAAGCTGGCCTCCCCCCACCCAGCCCAGTGGAGCTCCAGAGGAGGTGGAGGTGGAGCGTCTCCTCAGCCCGGCCGGCTACGCGCGCTCTCCATCCCCCTCACAGCGAGCCAGCTATGGCCTCGCCAAGGCGGCTCCGACGGGGCGGTGGTGGTGTCAGCCTGAGGCGCAGCGGGGCTGGGGCGGCTGCTGGGTACCCCGTGAGGCGGCGACGGCGTCTCTGGATTGGGCCACGGCCAGCGGGGGCTGCCTTGCGTCCGCGTCGCCAGGGGCGGCTCCTTCCTCCTCCTCCTGCTCCTCAGGGGACGCTGGCCGCCTCATCTCGTCGCCACCACTGAGGGAAGCCAGGTCAGGGGCGGTGGCCGCCTCCTCCTCCTCTCCTCCTCAGTTCGGCGAGGCCAGCACCTGAGGGAGGCATCGTCGTCGTCAGTGGCATCGTCAGGCCTTCCTCCTGCGGGCCCCAATGCAGCAGCAGCTGCAGCAGCAGCAGCCTAACTCAGTGGTGGAGGCGCAGGAGAGGAAGAAGAGGGAGCAGCCTGCGATGCTGCCTCGGTGGGCCGGCAGCAGCAGCAGCAGTGGCACCAGCTTGGAGGACTTCCCACCCGGCCTGCTGGCCCAGCTGATGCCACCTCCCCCGGCCTCCGCCACCGCCTCCATCTTGGTCTCCTCCTGCTCTCTCGGGGTGCCTCCACCGCAGAGCCTGCTGCTGCTCTCGCAGGGAGGAGGAGGTGTCGGGGGTTCGGTGGGTGCCCAGTTGAAGAAAAAGAGCGGCTTCCAGATCATCAGCATGACCCCAGCGCAGATCTCGGCCAGCCTCAGCTCAAACAACAGCATCGCCGAAGACACAGAGAGCTACGACGACCTGGAGGAGTCGCACACCAAGGACTTCTCCTCCTCCGAGATCCTGCACGTCTCGCTCTCCCGAGCCATCGACTTGGGGGAGCCCAAGCGCAGCTCCTCTGAGGAGACGCTCAACAACTTCCACAAGGCCAACAGCCCTGGCACTGTCTCACCCAACCAGCCTTTAAATAGATCTATACTAGTCAGTACAAATACAACACAAATATAAAAAGGCAACATTAAAAATAAAAAAATATGGTTTTCTGCCTGCATGGTCTTCTGTGATGAGCCGAAGGACAGAAAGAGGGAGTAGTGACCTTCCTCCCATATTTAGGCATACCAGGGGTTGTAACACAAATACATATACATATACATATACATATACATATACATATACATATACATATACATATACATATACATATACATATACATATACATATACATATACATATACATATACATATACATATACATATACATATACATATACATATACATATACATATACATATATATATATATATATATATATATATATATATATATATGTGCTGTGGCCCAGCCGGTGCCGCTGTCACCAGACTCCGAGAGTGATACTCCATACGAGTCAGCTCCAGAGGAGATGGGCGATCCTGTACAGGATTCGGAGGCGGAGCAGGAATCCGAGAGTCTGGTCGGCCACCAGGTGGCGCCAGAGGCATGGAGCAGCGGTGAGAGCCCGAGGAGGAGGGCTCCCGATGCCCTGCCTTGGAGCAGCAGAGAGGATAGTGACTCAGGACTTAGCAGGGCGTTTCTAGATGCCCGTTTCCGGCGCGCCCACAAACGCAAGGAGCGTGGGCGTAATTATAGGCAGTAAAGAGCTCTCAGGTGCTGTTTGGGAGACGCCCTTTTTAGGTTATAAAAGGGTTGACTCTGGAGAGGCTCTGCGTAGCAATCAACAAAGGACTTAAGCCATCAACTCTAGTCTGGGATCCTGGCAAGCTGGATAGCTGCTTTTGTGTGTTCTATCTTTGTGAGTTCTGTCTTGGTGGCTTGCTGCCACAAAACCTCTTGTCTGTTGGTGTAATAAACCTTGTTCCCTTGTACTGTTCCGGAGTGTGTGTGCTGTGTGGGCAACGGAGGAAGGGGGGTAGAACAGTTTGATTGCTACCCCAAACGTATCTCCATTCAGCTATGATGGAGCAACTTCAGGCGGAGAATGCTCTCTTCGCACAGCAACTTTCCTTGCTAACAGTGCAAGTTGCACAGCTGTCTGCTCCTGCCACCCCCCCACCCCCCCAGCAGCAATGAAGGAAATGCCCAGTGGCCATGCCGGATAAGTTTGATGGCAGTCCGAAACTTTTCTCGGCGTTCCTGGGCCAATGTCGGTTGTTCATCGCCTTGAGAGCGGAGGACTTTCCCACCGACCAGACGAAGGTGGGCTTGGTGATAAGCTTGCTCTCAGGCACAGCAGCACGGTGGGCTACGCCTTTGCTGTCTCAGCCGAGCCCCCTGCTGGATGACTTCCAGGGTTTTTGCACTCATCTTCGGCTGACGTTCGAGGACCCCATCAAAGGTGAAACAGCCACCAGACTCCTGAAAGAGTTGCACCAAGGGCGGGGTTCTTTACTGGACTACGTTACCGAGTTCCGGCTGCTCAGTCAGGACTCTGAGTGGAATGAGCCAGCCCTTATGGATGCTTTTCAGGATGGCCTGTCAGAGGACCTGCAGGATGAGCTGGTGAGAGTGGACAGGCCTCCAACGTTTGACGCGTTGGTTCATCTATGCCTCCGGATTGATGGCCGGCTGCAGAGGCGGAGGCCTCGCCGAGCGTCCCAGGAGGTGCTGAGAGTGCCAGTTCCACGAGAGACTCCTGTCCCACGAGAGGAGCCCATGGAGTTGGGTGCAGCCAGACCCCGCTTGTCACGCACGGAGATGGAGAGACGGCGTGCAGGCGGGTTGTGTTTTTACTGTGGGGATCCGGGACATCTGGCTACGGGTTGCCCCAAGAAGGGAGGTAGAGGGGCTGCACGGTCTACGGCCTCCCCTCAACGACGGACCTCCATCTCGGGAAACGGGGAAAGCCCGATCTGAGGGAGACTTCGGGTCGGGCACAGGCCGGAACAGAGGCGGAGGGGCCTCCACGACATCTGATTCTTGCAGCGCACATTCTCTTGTCGGGTAGTCTGCAGGGAATTCCAGCCCATGCCTTGGTCGATTCCGGGGCTACCACGAATTTTATGGATGCAGCGTTTGTCACGAAATATCACGTCCCTCTGTGCCCGGTAGACCCTCCGATGCGAGTGGAGACCATTGACGGCCGGGTGCTTCTGTCTGGGCCCATCAAGAACGCCACGCAGCCTTTGTGCCTGATCCTCGGGGAGCATGAGGAGGCCATTCAATTTTACGTGGCTTCGGGTCTGCATTTCCCCGTGGTGTTGGGCTTGGCTTGGCTGCGGGCGCACGATCCCCAGATCCCCTGGTCGCAGAACTGTATTTCGTTCCCGTCCTTGCAATGCGTGGACCATACCCGTCATGTTTGCGCGGCTCAGGTGCCCAGTTCGGCCGAGGTGACAGTGCCGCCAGATTTAGCGGAGTTCGCGGACGTGTTTAGCGAGCAGGAGGCGGATCAACTGTCACCGCACCGGCCTTACGACTGTCCCATTGACCTGGTACCTGATGCGAAACTCCCGACGGGCCGCCTATACTCCATGTCTGAACCGGAGTTGGCCGCATTGCGGGACTTCCTTGACAAGAACCTGGCCCGGGGTTTTATCCGGCCTTCGTCTTCGCCCTTGTCTGCCCCGGTTTTGTTCGTCAAAAAGAAGACCGGGGATCTAAGACTTTGTTGCGATTACCGGCGCTTGAACGCCATCACGATCCGTAATCGCTACCCGTTGCCTCTGATTCCCGAGTTGTTGGAGCGGCTCCGGGAGGCCGTGGTGTTTACAAAACTGGACTTACGTGGAGCTTACAATCTGGTTCGAGTCAGGGCGGGGGACGAATGGAAGACAGCTTTTGGCACCCGATACGGACATTTTGAGTATACGGTCATGCCGTTCGGGTTGACCAATGCCCCAGCTGTCATCCAACATTTTATAAACGATATCTTTCGGGACCTTTTGGATCAGTTTGTCGTCATCTACCTGGACGACATCTTGATCTACTCTACGTCTCGGAAGGATCATCAACAGCACTTGCGTCAGGTCTTGCAGCGCCTTCGAAAGCATCGCTTGTTTGCCAAGCTGGAGAAGTGTCAGTTCTGGCAGACCACCATCGAGTTCCTGGGGCACCGTATATCCCCTGAAGGAATTGCGATGGAGCCAGGCAAGGTGGAGGCATTACGAAGTTGGCAATCTCCTCGACGGATGAAAGACGTTCAGAGACTCCTCGGGTTTGCCAACTACTACCGGTCCTTCATCCCCGGCTTTGCTTTCTTGACCGCGCCCCTCACTCGGCTCCTGCAAAAGAAAGTGCCGTTTCACTGGGGGTCCACGGAACAACAAGCGTTCGTGGCCTTGAAGCGCGCTTTTACAAAGGAGCCGATCTTGAAACACCCTGATCCCCATCGCCCCTTTGTAGTAGAGGCGGATGCGTCCGACATCGCGGTGGGGGCGGTGTTATTGCAGGCTCACGCCCCTGATGGCACCCTTTTCCCTTGCGCCTATTACTCTCGGAAACTCAATCCTTCCGAGCGCAATTATACCATCTGGGAGAAGGAGTTGCTGGCTATCAAGGCGGCGTTCGAAGCCTGGCGACATCACCTGGAGGGGGCCAGGCATCAGGTCGAAGTCCGGACAGACCATCGGAATCTGGAGTTTTTGACAACAGCGCGGAAGCTCAATCAGCGCCAGATCCAGTGGTCTCTGTTTTTTGCCCGGTTCCACTTCAAGGTCACGTATATCCCCAGTGCCTTGAACCAGAGGGCGGATGCCCTATCTAGAAAGCCGGAGTACTCAGACCCTGCTGACTCACTGCCCCCCCGGACGGTCCTCCCCGTCGAGTCCTTCGCTGCAATCCAGGAACCCGTGGATTTACGGTCGTTGATACGGAATGCGCAGCGAAACGACGAGTGGGTGGAACAACGGCGGGCAGAGGTAGGGCCGACATCCCCGTGGACCTTTGACGAGGACCTTTTGAGGTATTTCTGTGTTCTCAACATTTTCGGATTCCATTTCTTTTATCCATCATCCTTCTCAAGAACTTCAAGATGGACTTATGTAAGTACATTTTTAATTCATAACCAAGCCTTGTATCTTGCTGTTCACTCACATGATGTTCAAAATATTTTCTTGAAAGTCATAATAATAATAAAAAAGAATACCCAAAGCAACTCTTTTATAAAAGAATATCTTGATGTATATTCAAGGTGTTCAATGTTCAATTTCCACCTGTGGTGGATAAAAATGTTTTACTTGTAAGACAATCACAGTTACTTATTTAGTGAGATGGCAGCATATAAATTTGATCAATCAATCAAAAAAGGCTAAAGTTCTCTTAATACTAGTCATCTCAAATTATTTCCAAATATAGAATAGAATATAATTCTTTATTGGCCTAATGCGATTGAACACAAAAGGAATTTGTCTTTGGTGCATATGCTCTCAGTGTACATAAAGAAAAATAAAATAGAATACATTCATCAAAACTCATAAGATACAGCACTTAGTGATAGTCATAGATTACTAGTAAGCAATCAAATTATATAGGAAACAAATAAAACAATATAAATTTAAAAGATACAAGCAACATGGTGATAATCATAAGTGGGAAGAGATAGGTACTAGGAAGGGAAAGAAAAAGAATAGTAATATAGTCTTAGTAGATAATTCGACAGTGTTGTGGGGATTAGTTGTTTAGCAGAGTGATGGCATTTGGGGAAAAAAACTGTCCTTGTGTCTAGTTGTTCTGGTGTGCAGTACCCTATAGCATCGTTTGGAGGGTAGAAGTTGAAACAATTTATGTCCAGGATGTCAGAAGATACTTTCACAGCCGTCTTTTTGACTCGTGCAGTGTACAGGTCCTCGATAGAAGGCAGATAGATAGCAATTTATTTATTTTTTGGCAATTCTGATTATCCTCTGAAGTCCGTGTCTGTCTTGTTTGGTTGCAGAGCCAAACCAGACAGTTATGGAGGTGCAGATGACAGACCCAATAATTCCTCTGTAGAACTGAATCAGCAGCTCTTTGGGCAGTCTGAGCTTCCTGAGTTGGCGCAGAAAGAACATTCTTTGTTGTGCCTTTTTGATGACATTTTTAATGTTAGGTGTCCATTTTAAGTCTTGAGATATGACAGAACTTAGAAGCTTGAAGGTCTCTACTGTTGATACTGTGTTGTCTACTATTATAAGAGGAGGTATAGGAGGGTTTCTCCTAAAATCTACAGTTTTGAGAGTATTTAGTTCAAGATCGTTCTGGTTGCACCACAAGGCTAGTTGTTCAACCTCCCGCCTGTATGTAGATTGATCATTGCCTCGAATGCACTGAGAATACCTCAATTCTCAATCACTGAGAATCCAAAATAATTTATGAAAATGTCATTGCCAATAAAATCTGGGTGACCTATATGAGAGGTTATTACCATTTTTGATTGATTTTGCTAGTAACAAAATACATCTACTTTCATTTGAATATAATGAGAATCCATTGGTTAATTGTTCTCACTGTTAGAAGATTCTTCTTAGTTCCAGGTTGCTTCTTTCCATGATTAGTTTCCATATTGTCTTGCCTTCTGCTGCTTTGGAAAATAAATTGACTCCCTCTTCTTTGTGGCAGCTCCTCAAATACTGGAAAACTGCTATCATGTCACCCCTAGTCCTTCTTTCCTCAAGACTAGCCATGCCCAGTTCCTGCAACTGTTCCTTATATGTTTTGGTCTCCAGATCTTTAATCATCTTAGTTGTTAATCTCTGCACTTTTCCCAAAGCCTCAACATCTTTTTTGTAATGTGGTGACCAAAGCTCTGGATGCAGTATTCCAGGTTGTTCTATAAACTGCTAAAGTACTAATACTTTACGTGATTTTGATTCCTAGGTGGTTGAAATTCCTAGGTATAGTATCTGTTGTTTGATACTAGGTTTTTCCCATGTATTACAAAATAATGCTTCCAACCTCTAATCAGTGTTTGCCTTGTTTTGCTTTGTTAAAAAAAACAGGTTCTGGAGCAGTTTATTTATTTAGCATATGGCAAATACATGGACTTATAGTAGATTAAATGTTAATGTCCAGTCCACCCAGCCATTCAAGAACAGGGTGGTCTATGCTGAAAAAGATATTGGGCAGGTATAAGTCCTTGATGGACATTCGGATGCAATGTGAAGGATATTTTGCCAAGGAGTCACAATGGGGGGTAGAGACAAGACCTCACAATGAATCCTGGCAGACATCATGTTGGATACGAATGTTGTTCAGAGTTGACCAATGCTGGCGAGGAAGGTCAAAAATTTTCGTGTAGATTCATCTATGTAACTGCCTGTATCTGAGTGCTCAGCAGCCCATTTGGCTTTCCACAGTATGTTTATGTCAAAGTTGTTAGACAGCTGTTGAGCGAGTGCCAGAAAGGGCTTCCTGGATTTAAGCTTGCCAATTGATAGATGAGGAAGATCAGCATGCACAGAAAGAAGTGGGTTTCTGGAGCAATGTGTGTGTGTGTATAGCGACACGGTAACTCAGTGGCTAAAATGCTCAGCTTGTCGATCAGAAAGATCAGCAGTTCGGTGGTTCGAATCCCTAGCACCGCGTAACAGAGTGAGCTCCCATTACTTGTCCCAGCTTTTGCCAACCTAGCAGTTTGAAAGCACGTAAAAAATGCAAGAAGAAAAATAGGAACCACCTTTGATGGGAAGATAACAGTGTTCCATGTGACTTTGGTGTTTAGTCATGCCAGCCACATGACCACGGAGATGTCTTCGGACAGCGCTGGCTCTTTGGCTTTGAAATGGAGATGAGCACCACCCCCTAGAGTCGGGAATGACTAGCACATATGTGCGAGGGGAACTGCGAGGTTGCACTGGTGTTGGGGTCCTTGACACCTGCAAGGACCGGGGGGAGGCTTGCTTCTCCGGGGACCCTCGCGAGGGTGCGTGCCTCAGCACGGGGGCACCTGACTCAAGAACGACTCGACACCATGAAGTCCTCGAGGTGGGTGCACACGGATTGCTCCGTCCGACCTCTTTTATTAGGAAGCTTACACAAAGAAGTAACATTCTATTGGTCAGAGAGTCAAGCATAAGCATAGATAACTACTGCCACATATACAGAAACATGATACTACACACAGCTTGTTCATGGTCATATGGTTTACAGGAAATCTTGTAAATGTTCAGGAATAGAAACTTATGGAAAAACGAAACTTATCTTGTACTTGGGCCTAGCTTCAATCCAGGCCAGTGATCGCTACATTTCCTCTGTTTTTATTTTCTTGAAGCAACTCAAAACAAGGGGCTTTCGATGCCTCCAGAGTGCAGATCTGAGGTAGTAGGCTGAGACCCTTCGGTTCCGACCTACCACTCTCATCAAACACCTCTTTGGCATCCAGTTCCCCCTCTAAGTCGCTTTCATTATCAGAAAAATTTAAAAGCGGTTGTTTGACATCATCACCTGAATGTTTAACCACATGACTAAGAAATTGAACCATCTTACGTGTTTCAGCAACATTATCATCCAAATTTTGTAAGCGATTCTTTAAGAATTTAAGCAATCTTCCCAGCACACATGGTCCTATTGTACAAACAAGAAGGAGGAATATTACGGGGCCTATGATGGCAGAAAGTAAAGTAGTCAACCAAGGAGAAAGAGTAAACAAACCTTGATACCAACTATGTGTTGCTTGCCTTTCCTTTTCTCGTTCCTTAAGGCGTTTGCTCAATTCTGCCATGGAGTCAAGTACAATACCTGAGCTGTCTGTATAAAAGCAGCACTCTTCTTTTAGGGCAACACATAATCCCCCGCTTTTCAAAAACAAAAGATCTAACCCACGTCTGTTTTGCAAAACAACTTCAGAAAGAGAGGTCAAAGAGTCTTGGAGGGCCACAATGGATGTTTCTATGCGCTGGAGGTCAGCATCAATGTCAGTGCTAAGGCGGCGAATTTGCTGATCGTTGACCACGAGACCAGCGATTCCAGTGGCGGCTCCTGCTGCCCCCAGGCCCAAAAGGACCGACAAAGTGAGTGCTGTGACGATCTCTCGTTTGGCTTTCAAAAAATAGTGAGAGGGGGCCATGACATCAATACATTGAGAGTTGGAAAAAACAGATATCTTAGGCAACAAGTGGACCTGGATACAAAAGGAGCGTTGTTGTTGAAGAATGTCTCCTTGGACACAGGCAGTGGCTCCTGTAGAGCAAGCCCAAATGGAGCCATTGGTGGGAATAAAAAAATATCCTGTAAAATAATTGGAAAAATCAGCAGTGGAGTGGGAAGAAAACAAAGTCACCCAGCCCCCATGAATATCAGATGACTGGACAGAAGAAGACATCCGAGATTTAGGCAAATAGATAGTACATTGATGATATAAATCTGTAGAGGCATTAATACAATATTGTAAATAATTAGAGGGAACATAGCCTATACAACAACCCTGACCAATAATAGAAAAAATAGTAATAAAAGAGTTACTCCAGCGACAGGTGGTATCTTAAAAGATAAAGGTGAGCCAATGGCCTCATAAAATGGTGGTTGGGAAGAAAAACACATCAGCATTAAAAAAGGCATGACTATTATTAAGAGCAGAGTAGGAGGAAGAAATAAGAGACAATAAAGCTTATTACGTAAAAATATACAGTTAACTACTTTAGCACATGTTACATTTTCAGGAACTGCTACTATCAGTGTATACAAAGCAATTGCATCAGGGGGAGGATCATAAGCAATTAATCCTCAATGAGAGATAGTCTTATAATTCAAACCAATGAAATGTTGAATTACTGCAGACAAAATTCAAACAGGATCCAAACATGTAGAAAGCAAATGTTTCATGTACAGTTCAAGTCAGTGTGTGTAATGTTAGTTGCACCCATAGATTTTTATTGCAGTCACTGTTCAAATGAGTTTTTTGGTGAGATGACAAAACAAGTAAACATAAACAAATGATGACTAATGATGACTAAAAACTTGGCAAAAATGGCAGCACATAAGTTGTCTTGTCGTTGTTTCAGCACTGCTTTGGTGGTTTTTGGTTTTTCATATCACTGGACAGCTGTTTTGGCAAGATTGTATTGGCCACTGTGCTGTCTGTAAAGTCATCTTGGTCATCTCTGGAACTGGATTTGGGAACTGGTACGACAATATTTTTGGCTGGACAAATATCACGTACTAGAATCCACAAAGATCTGTAAAAGCAAGCACAGCATATCCTCGTCCCCCTTGCGGGGGAGGCAAACAAACTTTTTAAATCTATTATGTTACTTATACCAAATTAGCCAAATTGGGGTACACCAAATTGTTAGGTACCCAAAATCCCTCTTTTTTTTATTTGTTTGAAAAAACAGTCCTTAAAGGACCAATTAACACGTTCCACAATGGCTTAACCTGTGGAATTGTAAGGAAAAAAAAACCCAAAAATTTAAAACAATGTTCCAATTAGTACAAAATTACAAAAAGGCCAATGAAAAATAGGCCAGGCCATTGTCAGTCTTTAAAAGGAAAAGTTTGCCCAAGGCAATAAAGGCTAAAAAAAATAAGAAAATGTGGCCAAAAATTAAAAAATAGATAATACAATAATAATACAATAGTAGAGTTGGAAGGGACCTTGGAGGTCTTCTAGTCCAACCCCCTGACTAGATAAATGAATTTACTTTTAAAAAACCAAAAAAAAAAAAAAGGAAACATAGGTGACATCCATTTGCCATAGTGATTAGAGGCCAAATCATAAAAATTAACTTCCTTGTCCCCAGAAGGGGATGCCCCAAAACACTGGGGGCAAGATGAAACAATTTGTTTGGCCTGGTTGAGTGGCATATGGCAAGATTGTGCCAGTCCCCAGGCATTTTGATAAAAAAATAATCAAAAATAAATCTGAAAAAAAAACATAGTTTAAAAAAAAAACCTAAAAAATTAAAAATAAATTGACACACATAATAAAAGTCAGAAATATAGTTTAAAAGTTTGTTAAGAAAAAATGTGAAAAGTTAAAATAGCAACAAACAATTTTTAGTGTTGCAAGAACAACAGTATTGCAAGGTAGGAAACTTTCATGAGAGTCCTTATAAGCAATTTCATCCTCCATCCAAAAAAAAAAAAGTCTTATGAAAGCAAAAAATCAAAAACAATAGGCAAGCAAGAAAGTCATATAGACCACATAGTCAGTTAAAGCACACTGAAAAAAGAAGTTATTTTGAAAACAAAATTAAAAATCAGATTTTGGAATAGGAAAAATAATATTAATTAAATCAGTCCAATTTCTACAACAAACCCAAGGTTATTAATTTACAACTGCCTAAAAAAATAATAATGGCAAAACATTTTAAAACGGAGCCTTTTTATCTTTAAAAAAAACATCAAAAGAATTAGCTGACAAGTTACGCAAACCACAAATGGAATGCTCAAAATCTCATTAATCTTTTCAACTGTGGCAAGGGCACGAAAAAGAAAAAAAAATCAAATAAAAAACTTTAAATAGCGGCAGACACAGACGGACGAACCCAAATAAAGATTCCCCAATAGCTGCCATAAATTAATTAGCAAAATAACTCCGTGGTCATTTAAACAAAGAAAAATTTGGAGCAAAAAAAAATTGTAACATTTCATGCAGTTATGCTTTACTGGAACAATCTGCAATAAAATTATGTCTCTGTTGTTTTCCTGCAATTTGTTAAACCGATACAGGCTCTTCCAAGAAAAAGGAGAAGGTGGGGGAAGGGGCAAACTCCTTCTAAAGAAAAAGGTGGTGGTGGGGAAAGCAACAGGCATAGAAAAACTTCCCGAAGAGGGGGAGGTGGGGGGAGGTAAAAGGCAGACACACAGAGTCAAACTTTTCTTGCGAAGCAGGACAAGGAAGGATAGAAAAAAGCAATCCTTTAAACTAATTACTTCATGATCTTGTAGAATAAATTTAGGTGGAGAGGCAGAAAACATATGTTTATTCCCCTCCTCTTTTGCTAATTGTTCCTCTAACCATGGAGGAGCTGAAAAATTAACATCTCCATGAGGAGTTAAGAGGCCAATTGAAAATAATTTCGGAGAAATTTTTTTTTTTACTTGATAGATAACACTTTTGCAGGGGCTCTGTGTCTTGTGGAAATAAATTCCCAATCTCCCACATAGACATTTTTATGGAGCCTTTTCCAGATAAGCCGGACATTGTTTTTCTAAGTACTAGAAAAATTTACTTAAAGAGGCTTTAGAAGGAGGATAAACAGTGGTGCCATTAATCTTTTGCAAGCAATTTTCCTTCTTCACCAAGGTAAGAAGTTCGTCCCTATACTGACGAAACTTTGAAAAGTGAGGAGCCCATACTTACGATGATCAAGCCTTTGCCAGGTGCGTAAGACGGGGGTGAAGGCGACGCAGACCTAGACAGGAATCACGTCGTGGTCACCAGTTGCGAGGTTGCACTGGTGTTGGGGTCCTTGACACCTGCAAGGACCGGGGGGAGGCTTGCTTCTCCGGGGACCCTCGCGAGGGTGCGTGCCTCAGCACGGGGGCACCTGACTCAAGAACGACTCAACACCATGAAGTCCTCGAGGTGGGTGCACACGGATTGCTCCGTCCAACCTCTTTTATTAGGAAGCTTACACAAAGAAGTAACATTCTATTGGTCAGAGAGTCAAGCATAAGCATAGATAACTACTGCCACATATACAGAAACATGATACTACACACAGCTTGTTCATGGTCATATGGTTTACAGGAAATCTTGTAAATGTTCAGGAATAGAAACTTATGGAAAAACGAAAGTTATCTTGTACTTGGGCCTAGCTTCAATCCAGGCCAGTGATCGCTACAGGGAACCTTTACCCCCCACTCTCCCTCTCCTTCTCTCTCCCTCCCTCCCTCCCTCCCCCCCTCTCTCTCTCCTGAAGCAGCAGTGGTAAAATTCCAAATTTTTACTACCAAGCCACACCCACACTGTGGCTGTGGCTTGGTGGGTGTGGCTTGGTGGGTGTGGCAAGGGAAGAATACTGCAAAATCTCCATTCCCACCCTGCTCTGGGGCAAGACAGAGGTGGTATTTACCAGTTCTCTGAACTACTTAAAATTTCCACTACCAGTTCTGCAGAACCTGTCAGAACCTGCTGGATTTCATCCCTGTGAAGTAGTATATATGTATATATGTGCTACATTTTTTTCACAGAGACAAAGAGAAGGAGGTGGGGGCCCTTAAACTCCATATCATTTGAACCTTCCTGAAGCTGGGGGTGGAGCTGCTGGATAGAACGGGGGTGAGTCACAGAGACAAAGAGAAGGAGGTGGGGGCCCGCGTGCCTAACGGCGCGCGAATCATATATCTATAAACCAAAATAGCAATAATGCATTCTGGATTAGTGTGCTTGAGATTGTGATTTTATTTTATTTCAAAATGACCGGCTTAGTTCAATGTAATAGCTGTTTTGCACCTGTCTTTCGCAGTACTCTTTTCAAATTTGGATACTGTCCCCTTTGTAAACAAATTGCTAGTCTACATAGACAGATTACCTATCTAGAATCTGTAATCAGTGCTCTCCAAGCAGAAACTAGGTGTCTTCAGCCATTCCACTCTATGGTGATGCCATGTTATCAGCCCCCTCTGCCACAAAGATCTTGCAGGAGAAGAGCAGTCTGGACAACCGTGGGATCTGGCAGGTTGAGAGCTGTGAACCATAAACACAAAGCTTTTGCTGTGACCCAGCAAAACAGATATAGTGCCCTTGCTGACCTTAATGGGGACACTAAAAAGATAGGTCAAGGTAGTTGTGATAATGATGACTCAAATAAGCAGGGGATCGTGGTCCAAAACGAAGAATTTTCTTCGGAAATGCGAAATGGGGAACCAGGTATCACACATCAGTCGCAGAAGAAAATCAAGGTATGTAAAAAGAGAAGTCACCTTCTGGTTGGTGATTCAATCGTAAGGGATGTAAATTTAGGAGAGGATATGGAGGTTTTAAAAGAGGTCAAGTGTCTGCCAGGTGCTACCGCCAGCAGAGACAAGAGGCGTATTCTTAAGATAGTCAAGAATGCAAGTAAGGACTGTGACGTTGATGCTATTATACATCTTGGCACTAATGATCTATCCCAGACAGTAAACACAAGGTCAATCAAAATGGACTCAAATGTCTATATACCAATGCACAGAGTATGAGGAATAAACAGGGCGAATTAGAAATTCAAGTAAAAGAGGGCAGATATTGTTAGGGTGTAACCAACAAGTTGGGTAGACAATATATTGCACAAGGCATGTTATGTATCTTTAAGAGAGGAGCTCTGCTAATTAGTAGATTACAGCATTTAAATTGCAGCTGATGTTGTTGCTCTCTCTCTCTCTTTCTTGCTTGATGTATGATAACTGCTGTCTAACTGTTATTACTGTTGCTACTACTTACTGTGTGTAAGTTATTGGACTGTTTTTCTCTGTGTATGACTTTTTGGCTGTGTTTATGGATTTTGCTATATTCTTCAGAAAGTAAAGTTTATTTTTGTTACTTTACTATCCATTATTCAGTGTGGTTGCTTTATATATCGCACGCTGCGTATACTTTACAGGGTTGCTCTGTTATAACCTCGACCTGGGGTTCATTGCTAGTGCTTAATCGCACTAGTACCACTAACATTGGTTATGGGCCCAGACGCCCTGCCTTAACCATAATTTTTTTTTTTTAAGCACCACTTTTTGGATAGTTTATTTTTGTGAATATGGCACAAGAACAGTCTGCTGCACTCTCCATGATTACCCGGTTTGATGGAACCAACTATGTTTCCTGGTCCTTGAAGTGTTCCCTACTTCTGCGTAGAGAAGGACTGTGGTTTGTGGTTCTGAACCCACCGGATGTTACAGGTTGGGATCCTGCTGATGATGAGGATGCGAAGAAGATTGCGCAGTTTAACAGGGACAATGAGAAAGCTCTCTGCATTATTGGACTAACACTGAATGACCAGCAACTGGTCCATATTCGTGGCGAAGAGTCTGCTGCTAGGTGTTGGAACACATTGCGGAGAATTTATGTTCGGGACAGTGTGGGTGCTCATATTCATCTCACACGGAAACTGTTTAGAGCCTGTTTGCAAAAAGGTGGTGATATGTTGGCTCATTTAGACTTCATGAAGAAAACTTTGCAGGATTTGCAAGAAAAAGAGTTAATTTTTTCTGAGCTTCAACAGGTGTATATTATTCTATCATCGCTTGATGAAAGCTACAACTCTTTTGTTTCCTCATTGGAAGTTCTTTCACGTGATGAACTGACATTATCTGAGGTTACCGGGAGATTGCTTGAAGAGTCCAGACGAAGAGAGGATAGAGTTCAGTTCAGAGGCAATCAATCACAAGAAGAAACACAGTTTTCAACTGTAAATTTTGTTAAGAAATGTTATTCTTGTGGTGGTAAGGGGCATATTGCTAAGAACTGTAAAAATAGCAAGAAAAGGAGTGTTGCTAATAGTAAAAGAAAAAGCAACAATGTTACTGTAACTGTAGCTAAGGTAGATAAGCCTGTAAACCATAGTTTCTGGGTGGTTGACAGTGGCGCATCCCATTCTATAACTAAGGTTAAAGAAAGGTTTGTTACTATGAAGGCTAGCAAACAGCATATTTCCTTAGCAAATGGTTGGAAAATCAAGGCTTCAGGTGAAGGTACAGCTTATTGTCCATGTATTAATGAAAAATTGGAAATGTTATATGTACCTAAAATGAAATTTAACCTATTATCTGTAAAAGACCTTGTGAAATGTGGGTTTACAGTAACATTTAAGAATGATAGATGCATTATTGAAAAGGAAGGTAACAGTGTTATTGCCAATTTGGAGAATAATTTATTTATTCTACATGAGAACTCTTTAAATATTGCGAGTTCTGAACCTGGTTATAAGAATAAACAGCCCCATGATAACTGTATACATCTACTTCATAGACGTTTAGGCCATGTAAATTTTAAAATGGTACGTCAAACTGTTATTCTATCTAATGGAATCAATTTGAAACCTTGTTCAAAATATCTTAACTGTAATGCCTGTAACCAGGCTAAAAGTAAGGTTACCCCTGCAAACCGGTTTCAAGGATTCAAGACATCTAAACCACTGGATGTAGTGTTTGCAGACCTAATTGGCCCTAAGAAACCTAGCTTAGGAGGTGCCTGCTATATACTCAGCATTATGGACCATTATTCTAGGTATGGTTTCTGTTATGTAATGAAATCAAAGGCAGAAACTTTCCAACATTTTACTAAATGGTTAAAGTTTGTTGAACGTAAGATGGATAAAAAAGTACTTTGCCTAGTCACTGATAATGGGTCTGAATTCACTAATCATAGGTTTACATCAATGTTGGAGAATGCTGGTATAGAACATAGGCGTTCTGCCCCCTACAGGCCAGAACATAATTCATTTATCGAAAGACGTGGTCAATCATTGCAGGCAATGACCAGAACTATGCTGGTTGATTCTGGTTTGTCAGAAAAGCTTTGGGGTGAGGCTATAATGTGTGCAAACCATATTCTGAACATAGTAGTAAACTCAACTACTGGTAAGATTCCTTATACTCTTTGGCATGGTAGGAAGCCTGATTTGAGTTATTTACACACATTTGGTGTCCCTGCTTGGGTGCATATTCCCTCACAGACTAGACGGAAGGATCAAAGCAGAGCTAGGAAGATGGTTTTTGTTGGGTACAATTCCAATCATAGATCATTTAGGTTCTGGGAACCTGGAACTCGGAGAATTATGCACAGTGCTAGTGCTAAATTTTCAGAACATGTTGGTTGGGAGAAGCTAGAACAAGAGTTTCACAAGGTTTGTGATGATATAGATGTTGATCGTTTGGTTAATCATGATACACCAAATGAGCAGTTAGAGAATCAGGATAGTCCATCTATTACTCTGAAAGGGGAGGAAGATGTAGATGTAGAATCTACTCGTGAGGTGGAACAGGATGATCCTGCAAGTCCTGTATTGCCTAGGAGGTCTACTAGGGACAGGCATCCACCCGACAGATACCAAGCCAGTGTAGTATTGCAAGTTAGCATAGAACCTTCTAGTTTTGCAGAGTTAAGGCTGTATCCTGAAAAGGAAAAGAAATTGTGGAAAACAGCTATGGAGAAGGAGTTGAAATCCTTACAGGAATTGAAGGTTTATGAAGAAGCTAGGCTCCCTTCAGGGGAGAGTGCAATTGGCTGTAGATGGGTGTTTAAAATTAAAAACGATGCTGCTGGCAATGCTATTTATAAGGCTCGTTTAGTTGCTCAAGGGTTTTCCCAAACTGAGAGGGATTACGATGAGGTTTTTGCTCCGAGCTTGAAAGCCTCTACGTTGAGGGCAGCATTGGTGTGGGCTGCTAAGTATCGGTGTAATGTTACCCATATTGATGTTGAAACAGCATATCTACATGCTCCATTGCAGCATACCATTTATATGAAGATGCCACCAGGTGTGGATTCTAATGGCCAGACTGGTTGTTGGAGACTTAAAAAGAGCCTTTATGGTTTAAAACAGTCTGGTTTTGAGTGGAACAGATGTATAGTAAATGAACTAAAAGCTATGGGATTTATTCCAGGTTTGGCTGATCCTTGTTTGTTTAGACGGGTGAAAAATGGTTTGATCTCGTTGTTGCTTTTGTTCACGGACGATATAGCTATTATTACTAGGTCTGAACAGGAAGCTATTGACATTGTTTCACAATTAGAGAGTAAATTTAAAATCCGGAATTTGGGTAAAATTAAGCATTATCTAGGCTTAGACGTGGTTAGAACCAGTAAAGGTTTTAAGCTGTCACAGGCTAGTAAAATTAATCATTTGCTTAAGAAATATAGCATGGAGCTATGTAAGACTGCAAAGACACCAATGGCATTGGGGTTTAAACCTGAGGTAACTGAGGGTACTGGTTTTGATAAAGGAATCTATCAATCTTTGATAGGTAGCCTAATGTACCTAAGTAATTGGTCTAGACCAGATATATCATTTAGTGTGAACCAACTGGCTAGATTCAATGATAGTCCTTCAGAGAGGCATTGGCAAGCAGCAAAGCGTGTGCTGCGTTATTTGAAGAAAACTATCCACTATTCATTGTATTTAGAACCAAATAGGGATTTAGTTTTGACTGTTTATGCTGATGCGAATTTTGCAGCTGCTATAGATAATAGGAAGTCAACTTCCGGCATAGCCTTTATGCTAGGTGGTGTACTGATTGGATGGAGGTCGATACGACAGAAACACATAAGCTTATCCACAATGGAAGCTGAGTTTTCATGTTTGTCGTTGACATGTACTGAGCTGATATATTATAAGCAGTTGCTTATAGATATGGGATTAAGTATCAATGAACCTTTTACTGTTTATGAAGATAATCAGGCAGCAATAAAAATGGCGACTAGTTTAGCTATTAAGACGAGATCAAAGTATACTGATTTGAGGTATCTTAATGTTCGACAAAGCATTAAGGATGGCTTGATAAAGTTGGAATATTGTTCAACTGAAGACAATTTAGCAGACAACTTCACTAAGGCACAAAGTTCAGTGAAACATACCTCATCATGTGAAGGTTATCATCTTACATTGTGAGTGGATATATTGATCTACCCAAAGGGGAGAATGTTAGGGTGTAACCAACAAGTTGGGTAGACAATATATTGCACAAGGCATGTTATGTATCTTTAAGAGAGGAGCTCTGCTAATTAGTAGATTACAGCATTTAAATTGCAGCTGATGTTGTTGCTCTCTCTCTCTCTCTCTTGCTTGATGTATGATAACTGCTGTCTAACTGTTATTACTGTTGCTACTACTTACTGTGTGTAAGTTATTGGACTGTTTTTCTCTGTGTATGACTTTTTGGCTGTGTTTATGGATTTTGCTATATTCTTCAGAAAGTAAAGTTTATTTTTGTTACTTTACTATCCATTATTCAGTGTGGTTGCTTTATATATCGCACGCTGCGTATACTTTACAGGGTTGCTCTGTTATAACCTCGACCTGGGGTTCATTGCTAGTGCTTAATCGCACTAGTACCACTAACAGATATGATATTATTGCCATTACAGAAACTTGGTGGGATGAAACCGACAAATGGAACATACAGCTAGAAGGATTTAAATTATTTAAAAGAAATAGACCAAATAAAAGAGGTGGAGTTGCACTATATATAAGAAATAACTACGTCTCTACAGAAATAGAGCACAACAATGATGAGAACTATCTTGAATGCATTTGGGTCAATATTAAAGGTTGGGGGGGAAATGACATTGCCATAGGTCTATACTACAGGCCACCCAACTGTTAGATATTTACATAAACTGCTGTAGTCTCCACTCAGGTCTGCCACTAGGGCGGGAACAAGGGGTTGTTCTTATTGGACGGGAGGTCTGCCAGATCCCCATAAAAGGGGAGCTGCACGACCCCGTATTCAGCTGGATCACTACTACCTGACTAATAAAGAGCTGTTATGTCACTATCGTCTGGAGTCTGTTCTCTCGTTGCCCAAATCTAACACTGGCGATGAGGATGGGATCGAGAGGCAGATAGGACGAAGATCTACTAACAAGGATCCACGGATTCGATCCAGCCCCCGATTTCGGCGGAAATTCTGGCAGCCATCTCAGCGCGGCAAATTCAAACGCAAGACAAGATGGCGATGCACGCTCCACCAACCCCGTACAACCCAGTAGCCGAGCATTGGGAATCCTACATGCTGAGATTCGAATGTTTCCTCGAGGCAAACGATCTCATGGGAGTACCGGACTCGCGGAAAAAGAATATGTTCCTGAGCTACTGCGGTCGAGAGGTCTTCGAGACGGCCAGGGATGTATCGGAGCCAACCCCCATCCAGGCGGTAACATGGACGGCGCTACAACAAATGCTGCAGACGTATTTCGCGCCAAAACCTTCCTGCCACGTTCGCCGCCACGAATTCAACATGAGGAACCAGACAGACCCGGGTGCATCACGAGGCGACCGATCAGGAGACCGAGGACAGCGAGTGCGAAGACAGCCACCGCATGCGCAGCAGCCACACAAAACCGGTGCGAAAATCCGAATCCTGTTTGCCACCCTGCGCAAGCTGCGGTGGGAATCATCCCCTGTCTACCTGCCGTTTTAGAGACGTTGTTTGCCAGTGTTGCGACAAAATCGGACACATTGCAAAGGTGTGTCAGAGCGAAGTCCCTGCTACAACATGGCAACCGCCATCATATCGCCGACAGAAGCCCACCCCAGGGGCTTGGCGAAAAAACAAAGGGCGCCCAGAGAGAGAACCAAGGGAGTCAGCCGAGAGAGAGTATTCCCAGAGAACCGAGAGAGAGTATTCCCAGAGAGCCGAGAGAGAGTATTCCCAGAGAGAACCACTAAGAACTTATCTCACAACGATAGGACAGGTCCGCACAAAGCGACCTAAAAAGCTGAAACTCACTGTCCTCCTGGAGGACTCTCCTTGCGAGCTTGAAGTAGACACGGGATCATCACTGACGATCATCTCGTGGTCAGCGATGAAAAAGGCGATTCCGAGCCTAAAGAAGCGCCAACTTCGAACACCAGACATCCTGCTTCGAGACTACCAGGGGAACAGGGTCCCCATCGTGGGTCGAGGCACGTTCCGAGTCCAGTTCAAGGACATCACAGCTCAGCTGCCCGTGACCGTAGCCAGCGCGCCACTGCAAAGCCTCCTGGGACTGGATTGGTTCGAAGCCCTGGGGCTGGAAGTTACCAGAATCAATGCCGTGGGTAACAGCTGCGCTGAAGGGATTTTTAAGGAGTTCGAGGATGTGTTCAGCCCCGGCCTTGGTAAGTATGTGGGCAAACCAATTGTCAGCGTTCCAAATATCATGCAGAATTAAATCATTGTCCAAGGCAAAGTGATCCTTAAAACTCCAATTTAATAAGACAGGCATTTTGGCATTATGCTGTTGAATTTCAACTCTAACGTACATCCGGTGAATTCACCCAGTTAAAAGTTCATCATCTATCCCCACACCCCATAATTCATCACATGGTCCAATCTTCATCTTTCACGCTGGCATGTACACCCCTCTTCTTCCGGCCAGGTGTCGAGGTGCGGAGACAAAAGGCGACCTTGAGCTTCTAAGAAATCCATAACAATACATTCCATAATCCTACTCCCTTCTATTCCCCCCTCCCAACTACTATACCAATGAAACAGCATAATATATATGTTTTAAATATGTGGCAGGCCAAAGATCCTAAAAGGAACAGAATTACAGGCCTGACAGGCGGCCTCTCCTCAAGAGAAAAACGTTTCCTGAAAAGAAAATAACATAAATGTTAACCTATCAAAATTTAACCACCTCTTCCTCCCCCAGGGGGACCCTTTGGCTTATCAGGGAACTTCTCATGGAATTGCTTCACTAATTTATCTGCTTTCAGATCCCAACTTTTCACCCACGTAGCTTCTGACAAAGGGTATCCCTTCCAATGCACTAAATATTGTAAGCGACCCCTATACAGCCTGGAATCTAATATTTTTTTCACTTCATAATGTGTTTCCCCTTCTACCACTACAGGAGGAGGTGGAGTTTGGGTGGATGGTCTCGTGCTAGACTCCCTTACCGGCTTCAGTAAGCTACAATGAAATACCGGGTAAATTTTCCCTAAAAGTCTGGGTAGGCTGAGTCGAACTGTAACTGGGTTAATTATCTTTTCTATTGGGAAAGGACCTAGAAATTTTGGACCTAATTTCTTACTAGGCATCTTTAATCTTATGTATTTAGTAGACAAAAAAACTTTGTCCCCCACTCGAAAGGGGGGTTGTAGGGAACGATGTTTATCAGCTTGCTTCTTGTAGGCTTCTGCCGCATCTGTTAGCGCCTTTTTGGTATTCTCCCATCCCTTCTTTAGTGCCTCCAGCCATTCATTCAGGGACATGGATGAGGGAGGTTCCTTAGGTAGTTCAGGCATGGGAACGAATTCCATGCCACTGGTAATCTGGAAAGGAGTCAATCCTGTACTGCTGTGAACCGCATTATTATATGCTACTTCAGCGAAAGGTAGCAAGTCCGACCAATTGTCTTGCTGATAGTCCACATAACACCGGATGTACTGTTCCACCATCGCATTGGCCCTCTCTGCTGCCCCATTTGTGCTGGGATGAAATGCTGAGCTGAGTCCCTGCGTGGACCCGATCGATTTTAGGAATTCTCTCCAGAACTTGGCGGTGAATTGAACTCCGCGATCTGAAATGATCATTTTTGGCACTCCATGTAGGCAATAAATGTGTTTCACAAACATTTTCGCTAATTTCTTTGCGGATGGTAGGCTTGAACAAGCGATAAAGTGTGCTTGCTTGGAAAACAAATCAATAACTGTCCAGATTACTTTATTACCACTGCTATCTGGAAGTTCGACGATGAAGTCCATTGCTATCTCTTTCCATGGTCGGCTAGGGTTGGCCACTTGTTGTAGTAGTCCAGGGGGCTTTCCCGGACGGGTTTTCATTGTTGCACAAGTAGCACAGCTTTTTACATAATCTTCCACCTCCGACATCATCTTTGGCCACCAAAATTGACGTCTAGCGAGGTGGAGAGTTTTCAGGAATCCGAAATGACCTCCTAGTTTCGCATCATGACTCCGCTGTAGCACTTGCAATCTCATCTCTGCAGGAACGTACAGTTTGGATCCCTTCCAGGCTACGCCATCATTAATCGTTAGGATGTCCTTGTTGGTGTTGAACCATGGGTCTGTCTGGAGGGCTGCTTTCAGTTCGGTTCTCAGTTTATCTTGGCTTCGACTGGTGACTTGAGCTGCCTTTTGGTGAGAAGGAGATATGATGGGGTGGAAAATTTCTTCCTTCTTACTGTCAAACTGGGGTTTTCTCGACAGTGCATCTGCTAACAAGTTCTTCCCTGCGGGGATGTGTTTAATTTCAAATTTGAACCTTTGGAAATATTGGGCCCAACGGACCTGTTTGGGGGATAACTTTCGATGGGCAAGGAGAGTTTCGAGGTTTTTATGATCAGTCCATACCTCAAACAGTATATCCCCCCCTTCCAGGAGATGTCTCCAGGTGAGCATGCTCCACCTGATCGCGAATGCCTCTTTCTCCCAAATGGGCCATCTTCTTTCAGTAGTGGTGAGTTTCTTGGAGATGTAAGCGCATGGTAAGAGGTGGCCTTCTTTATTCTTTTGTAGTAGCACCGCGGCTATCGCGACATCACTGGCATCCGTTTGGATTATGAAAGGTCGCTCTGGATCGGGGTGTTGCAATATGGGTTCTTGGGCAAAGAGCCGTTTTAATTTCTCAAAAGCCTTTTGACAGTCGATTGTCCATTTTAATGGTTGGTTTGCTTTTGGTTTAGTAGGGGAAGGCCCCGTTCTTAATAGGTCAGTCAATGGTAGGGCAATTTCAGCAAAGGTTGGAATAAACTGCCTATAAAAGTTTGCAAATCCAAGGAAGCTTTGTAATTGTTTGCGAGTGCTTGGAGGTTTCCAATCTAACACCGCTTTCACCTTTTCTGGGTCCATTTCTACTCCTTCATTGGCGATACGATATCCCAGATAATCTAGCGAGGTCTTGTGGAATTCACATTTTGACAATTTTGCATAAAGTTTGGCAGCTAGAAATTTTTTCAGGACTTGCCGTACCAGTTTCACATGTTCTTCCATGGTCTCAGAGAAGATCAATATGTCATCTAAATAAACGAGTACTCCGCGGTACAGGTGGTCGTGTAGCACTTCATTTATGTACTGCATGAATACTGCGGGTGCTCCTTGTAGTCCGAAAGGCATGACTTTATATTGGAAGCTGCCTAAGGGAGTATTAAAAGCGGTCTTCCACTCATCCCCTTTCCTGATTCGTATACGGTAATACGCTTCTCTCAAGTCCAGCTTGGTGAAGATCTTGCCCTTAGCCAAGTGGTTCAACATATCTTTCATGAGAGGGAGGGGATAGGTATTCTTTTTGCATACCGCATTCAAAGCTCGTAAGTCCACACAGAGGTGAACCCCCCCATCTTTCTTTTCCCTGAAGAGCACTGGGGCCGCTACTTTTGATTTTGCTGGTTCAATAAACCCTCTTTTCAAATTGGTGTCGATGTACTTCCTCAATTCTATCATCTCTTTAGGCGTCATAGAGTACATTTTGGGCTTTGGTAAGGTTACCCCAGGTTTGAACTCTATGGCACAATCTGTGGCGCGGTGAGGTGGAAGGTAGTTTCCGTCTTCCTCACTGAACACCTCCGCCAGATCCCAATAGATCTTTGGGACTCGTTGGATTCCCGGAGGTTTAGTGTCTGCTGCGGTTGCTGCAGGTTCTGGATGGGTTGGGCTGTTAGGTTCCAATGTTCCTGGGTGGCCTTTTGGTTCCACTGGTGGTAACGGCCCAAGTCCAATAGTCACCTTTCTAACGCCATCCTCCCACTTTATAGTAGGTTCCCACTTGTCCAACCATGCAAGCCCTAGGATAATTGACTCCTCCATTCCAGGGGCCACAATGAATCTGAGGAACTCATAGTGGCGGCCTATCACCAGCTTTACTAACTCAGTGATCTTTGTAGCCGGAGCTCCCCCAATTAGGGTTCCATCCACTTGCTCAAACGGAATGGGTTGTTTCAGGGGTCTGGTGCGTATACCTAGTTGCTCCACTATTGACATGCTGATTAAGCATCGGGTGCAGCTGGTATCTATAATCACCCCAACTTCCCCTTCTACCCCCGTTTTCGGTATTTGGAGTTTGGCTTTTATTTGGAAGGGGCGGATAGGTGCACTCACCATTGGGTCGTCTTCTGGGTTTCCTTCCTCTTCCTCCTCTGAGGTGGCCAGGGCGTTTTCAATGGCTCCACTCTCTTCCCCTGCTGGCTGTTGTGCCAGACGACTTTTTTCTGGTGGTTTTCTGGTGGTTTTCTTGATTGTGCTGGCAGGTGGTTGGCGTGGTTGGGGAACTGGGGCTGGAGCCCAGCATGTAGATGCCCGGTGGCCAAGCTGACCACAACGGTAGCACTTTATTTTGGGGCCCCAGGAACAAGGGGTTGGCGGGGGCTTTTCAGTTTGCTGCCTCTGCGTTCAGTGGGCTAACGGTTTTTTTTCAGGGGTTCTGGTACCTGGCTTTGGATAGGTGTTAATCTCGTGGTCCAGTATGATTGCAGTGGTGTACCATTCTTGGATACGATCTGGGGTCCCCCTTACGGCACAAGCTTGTTTCAGTTTGGGATCTAAGGCCTTTTTGAATGTATAGACCAATAGTCTCTCTGGCCAGTATCGTGTTCTTCCAGCTATTCTCCGGAATTCCCAAACTAATTCTTTGACCGGCCGACCCCCCTGTCGTAATTTCTGGATCTGGTCTTCAGCATCTACCTGTTGGGCCACATCGTAAAATCGGGCCTGCATCAGTTGGATGAACCCCGTTATGTCATCTAACTCAGGAGCTGCTTCTTCATGGAGTTCCGCTATCCATTGTGCTGCCTCTCCTTCATTCATCCCCTCTGCTATTTCTTGGATCAGTTCTCGATCTGTCAGGTATTGTGGGCCTACTTGGTCAACGTACGCCAATACTCGATTCATAAAGTAAGCTAGTTTGTCTCGGCTGCCATCATAGGTTGCACGGAACCTTGGGGGTGTTGGAGGAGGAGGGGGTGCTGGTGGTTGAACCGGAGCAACCTGTCGGCCTGCTGCTTGGGGTGGTAAGCTTCTTTGTGGGGCCACACCCATCGGTTGGGCAAAAGCCTGCTGAGGCATTGGTGGGGGGGCTGGACCCTGTGGTGGTCCCAGTCCCTGGCTCTGCCTCTGGGCAGCTATTTGGGGTGGCACCATTAGTTGGGAAGGGGCAGGCGTCCACTGGCATTGAGCCCATCCATGACCCGGGAAGAAAGCCCAACCTGGATTGGCTTGATTGATGGGTCCAGAGCCATCACTTTGCAGAGGGGGGGAGGTGAAAGTGTTCCAGGCCCCTTTCGGCTGGTTAAGTTTTACTTCCCAACTTTTTTTCACTCCAGGAGGGGATGTGCTGATTCTCTGGTGGCTGTGTGGAAAGAACCAAGGTCTCCACTCCACTGCGCAGCAGTTTCTCTGCTGGGAAAGGATAATGTGGGCTTTGCTAGGCTCCACCCGGGTGGTTCTGGGGGCCCCAGGGGTTTTTGTTCACTCACATTTAGGCGTCGGAATTGGTCCTGAAGGCCCATCAAAGACTGGCTGCGTGAGAGCGACTGAGATCTCCATTCAATTGCTCTTCTCCCCATGCTCCAGTCGTCTGTCGGAGTTCCCTTGGGGGGCTTCTCTCCTTCTAGCAGGCATTCCTGAGAAGCAATAAATCCCGAAGCTTCCTCTCGCAGGTCTAACTCCGTCTGTGAGGAAAATCTTGGTTTCGGTTCCTTTCGCCGGGCCCCCAGCTGAAGTTCCCTTTCCTTCGCCTCTGCCTGTTGAACTATTTCTTTAGAAGGTGCATAGATAGTTTCGACAAAAAAGAGCGATCCATCATCCTTAGCTTTCTCTGCTGCATTCTTTCCTTCCTCCATCTTCACTGAAATTTTGTCCTGCCCAGGGTTGGGTCAGAACTGGGATTCAGTACCCCGATGAAAGAAAAAAAATTATGATAGAGTTGAAATAATGTCAGCGTTCCAAATATCATGCAGAATTAAATCATTGTCCAAGGCAAAGTGATCCTTAAAACTCCAATTTAATAAGACAGGCATTTTGGCATTATGCTGTTGAATTTCAACTCTAACGTACATCCGGTGAATTCACCCAGTTAAAAGTTCATCATCTATCCCCACACCCCATAATTCATCACATGGTCCAATCTTCATCTTCCACGCTGGCATGTACACCCCTCTTCTTCCGGCCAGGTGTCGAGGTGCGGAGACAAAAGACGACCTTGAGCTTCTAAGAAATCCATAACAATACATTCCACAATCCTACTCCCTTCTATTCCCCCCCTCCCAACTACTATACCAATGAAACAGCATAATATATATGTTTTAAATATGTGGCAGGCCAAAGATCCTAAAAGGAACAGAATTACAGACCTGACACCAATCTCATTTAATTTGGATCCAAATGTGGCGCCTATCAGGCTCAAACCTAGAAGAGTGCCTTTTGCGATCCGTCCCAAAATTGATAAGGAAATTGATAAGCTGGTAGAGCAAGGAATCCTCGAACCAGTGGATCACGCTCGCTGGGAAACCCCAATCGTGACCCCCATTAAGCCAGATGGGTCAGTCCGCATCTGCGCGGACTATAAATGCACAATTAATGTCGCCCTACAACAAAGCGCATATCCTGTGCCCGTAGTACAACACCTATTGCACTCGTTGGGGCCAGGAATTTTTTTTGCAAAATTAGACATGGCACAAACTTATCAGCAGCTGCCAGTGGATAGCGCCACGGCAGAGGCCCAAACGATAGTGACGCACAGGGGTGCTTTTAAATGCAACCATTTACAATTCGGCGTAAGCATGGCTCCGGGATTGTTCCAAAGCGTCATGGAACGGCTTTTGCAGGGCATACCAGGGGTCGTCCCTTATTTCGACGACATCTTGGTATCGGCTGCAAATGAGGAGCAATTACTAAAGCGAGTTAGGACTGTTTTGGCCAGAATTCGAGAAAAGGGTCTCCGCCTAAAAAAGGAAAAATGCCAAATTAACGTGCCCAGCGTAGAATTCCTGGGTTACAGGATCGATGGGCTGGGGATACACCCGACATCGAAAAAAATTAAGGAAATTCAGGATGCCCCCACACCACGAAATCAGACCGAGTTGCAGGCCTTCCTCGGACTTCTTAACTTCTACAGCGTCTTTCTCAGACAGAAAGCTACCGTCGCTGAGCCGTTGCACCGACTTCTAGCAAAGAACGCAAAATGGACCTGGGGACGTTCCGAGGCGGCCGCTTTCGCTGCAGTCAAGCGCCTGCTGACGGCCGACTCTCTGCTAAACCAGTACAGCCAAACCCTACCGCTGGTGTTGACCTGCGATGCCTCACCTTTCGGCGTCGGCGCAGTACTCAGCCACAGAATGCCAAACGGAAACGAAGCCCCCATCGCTTTCTACTCAAGAACATTGTCTTCGGCGGAACGCAACTACAGCCAACTGGACAGGGAAGCGTTAGCCGCTGTGGCTGGAGTCAAGCTTTTTCATGAATATCTCTATGGCCGTGATTTCGAACTTATAACGGACCACAAACCATTGCTGGGTCTGTTGGCGGGAAACCGTCCCACACCGGTCTCCCTCTCCCCGCGCATGACCAGGTGGACTGTTTTCCTGGCTGCGTATTCCTACAAACTGGTACACCGACCGGGTTCTACATTGGGGCATGCAGACGCGCTCAGCCGCTGCCCGTTACCGGGACTGTTGGCCGACCCCACTCCAGAAATACCGGTCCGTTTGATTGACTGTTTGGACACAGGGCCAGTATCTTCTGTGGACGTTGCTAGGTTTTCTGCTAAGGACAACGTAATCAGACAAGTACAAACTTGGGTATGGAGGGGGTGGCCCAAAGGGATTGTGGGACCCGAATTCAAACAGTTTTGGTCTAAGCGGGATGAGCTGTCGGTTTTGAAAGGTTGTTTATTGTGGGGGGATCGAGTTGTTGTACCGCACAAACTGCGGAGAAATGTATTAGAAGCTTTGCATGTAGGGCATCCAGGGATCGTAAGGATGAAAGCATTGGCTAGGAGTTACGTGTGGTGGCCGAACATGGACAAGGAGATAGAGGAATGGGTGGCCACTTGCAATCTGTGCCAGGAGTCCAGACCAGCCCCCCCAGAAGCGCCCGCTACGGAATGGGACAAACCGCAAGCACCCTGGTCGCGAATACACATATACTTCGCAGGACCAGTTCAGGGTCAAACGTTTTTAATAGTTGTGGACGCATACTCCAAATGGTTAGAAGTAGTCCTGATGACCTCGATCACGGCAGAGGTGGTCATCAAGGTACTGTGGCGACTTTTCGCCACGCACGGCCTGCCCGACCTCCTGGTATCCGACAATGGGCCCCAGTTCACGGCCATGCAATTCGAATCCTTTTTAGCAAGTCAGGGAATTCGGCATGCCCTCGTCGCGCTATTCCATCCGGCATCCAATGGTCAGGCGGAAAGAATGGTGCGCGCTGCAAAAGAGGCCCTCGCTAGGATGGGCCCAGGTGATTGGCAAACACGGGTTGACCACTATCTTTTAATTCAACACATCACCCCTAGCGCCACGACGGGAAGGAGCCCTGCTGAACTCCTCATGGGTCGCCGATTAAGGTCTCACCTAGACAGGCTACACCCAAATTACTCTGCCACATCGCCCCCAGACTCTACGAGCAAAATTCGGAATTTTAGCATAGGGGATTCAGTATACGCCCACAACTATGCAGGGGGGACGCTGTGGATTCCGGCAAAGGTAATAGGCATCACCGGACCTCGTTCCTACTTGTTAGAACTGGAAGACGGTAGGAACTGGAAAAGACACATCGACCAACTCCGAGGTCGCCTGACACACTCTAACCTATGATCATCAAACGAGGAATTGATACCATCGGAAAGATGGCTGACACAACAACCTGACGCGCCCATCACAGACGACTACGGCACAGCGGAACCAAGGGTGGAGCCAGAGGTCAACGTAAGGACGGAGCAGCTCCCAAGCGAAGGGAGTCAACAATCCCCGACCAGGACGGAGGAACAAAAAGGACACTCCGATCCCAAAGGACACTCCGATCCCAAAGGACACTCCGATACTGCACCCGTTCCAGCACAACCAGAGTTACGCAGGTCCACCCGAGCAAGACAGAGACCCGCTTACTTACAGGACTTTGTAACAAACCTAAACACTCCATCTAAGAGGGGAGGGGTGTTAGATATTTACATAAACTGCTGTAGTCTCCACTCAGGTCCGCCACTAGGGCGGGAACAAGGGGTTGTTCTGATTGGACGGGAGGTCTGCCAGCTCCCCATAAAAGGGGAGCTGCACGACCCCGTATTCAGCTGGATCACTACTACCTGACTAATAAAGAGCTGTTATGTCACTATCGTCTGGAGTCTGTTCTCTCGTTGCCCGAATCTAACACCAACCAAGCAGAGGAAGTAGATGAACTTTTTGCTAGTCAGCTAACTAAGGTATATAGGAAGCACACCACAATAGTAATGGGAGATTTTAACTACCCTGACATCAACTGGGAAACAAACTCTGAACCAAGTGGAAGATCCAACAGGTTCCTAACAAACCTAGCAGACAACTTTGTTTTCCAAAAAGTAGAGAAGGGAACAAGGGGATCAGCCATATTGGACTTAATTCTCACTAACAGAGAGGAAATGATAGAAGGTGTTGAAGCCATAGGAACCCTGGGGGCAAGTGACCATGCAATATTGGAATTCAACATTATCCAAACACAAGTAGTAGAACAAAGCTAAGGCTCACAATGAAGAAAGGCTTGCCACAAAAGTAAAAATTAACAAAAAAAGCTTCTTCCAACATGTTAAAAACAAGAAAAAAGTTAAGGAAACAATTGGTCCATTGCTAGGAGAAAGTGGCAAGAAGGTGACAAGCAACAGGGAGAAAGCAGAACTATTTAACTCATGTTTTGCATCTGTCTTTACACAAAGGGATAAAACAGTCCAACCTATCAAAAGCAGCACCACAAAAATCAGATTAGGAACACAAATTGAAATAGGGAAGAAAATGGTAAGTGAGCACCTGTCTACCCTAGACGAGTTCAAATCACCAGGACCGGATGGATTACACCCCAGGGTTCTGAAGGAACTAGCAGACAAGATTTCAGAACCACTGAATTATATCTTTCAGAGATCCTGGAACACCGGGGAACTACCAGAGGACTGGAAAAGAGCTGATGTGGTTCCCATCTTCAAAAAAGGGAAAAAATTAGATCCAGGAAACTACAGACCTATCAGCCTGACCTCAATACCAGGAAAGATTCTGGAAAAATAATCAAGCAACGAATTTGCGAAAACCTAGAAGCAAACAAAGTAATAGCCAAAAGCCAACATGGATTTGTCAAAAACAGATCATGCCAGACTAATCTTATTGCATTCTTTGATAATGTGACAAAATAAGTTGACCAGAGGAATGCCGTTGATATAGTTTACTTGGACTTCAGTAAGGCTTTTTATAAGGTAAACCATAACCTACTACTAGATAAAGTAGAAGAATGTGGGTTAGACAGCATCACCACCAGATGGATTCGTAACTGGCTGACCAACCACACTCAACGTGTAGTCCTCAATGGAACTGCATCTACATGGAGGGAAGTATGCAGTGGAGTACCCCAAGGCTCTGTTTTAGGCCCAGTACTCTTCAACATCTTCATCAATGATTTGGATGAGGGAATAAATGGGGAACTCATCAAATTTGCAGATGACACCAAGCTGGCAGGAATAGCCAACACTCCAGAAGATAGGCTTAAGATACAGAAGGATCTTGACAAACTTGAACATTGGGCACTATCTAATAAAATGAAATTCAATGGTGAAAAGAGTAAGGTTCTACATTTAGGCAACAAAAATGGAATGCACAGGTACAGTATAGGTGGTACCTTGCTCAATAGTAGTAACTGTGAAAGGGATCTTGGAGTCCTAGTGGACAACCATTTAAATATGAGCCAGCAGTGTGCAGCAGGTGCCAAAAAAGCCAACACAGTTCTAGGCTGCATCAACAGAGGGATAGAATCAAGATCACATGAAGCGTTAATACCACTTTATAATGCCTTGGTAAGGCCACACTTGGAATACTGCATTCAGTTCTTGTCGCCACGATGTAAAAAAGATGTGGAGACTCTAGAAAGAGTGCAGAGAAGAGCAACAAAGATGATTAGGGGACTGGAGACTAAAACATATGAAGAACGGTTGCAGGAACTGGGTATGTCTAGCTTAAGAGAAAGAAGGACTAGGGGAGACATGATAGCACTGTTCCAATATCTCAGGGGTTGCCACAAAGAAGAGGGAGTCAAACTATTCTCCAAGGCACCTGAGGGTAGAACAAGAAGCAATTGGTGGAAACTAATCAAGGAGAGAAGCAACTTAGAACTGAGGAGAAATGTCCTGACAGTTAGAACAATTAATCAGTGGAACAGAAGTTGCCTCCAGAAGTTGTGAATGCCCCAACACTGGAAGTCTTTAAGAAGATGTTGGATAGCCATTTGTCTGAAACGGTATAGGGTTTCCTGCCTAGGCAGGGGGTTGGACTAGAAGACCTCCAAGGTCCCTTCCAACTCTACTATTGTATTGTATTGTATTGTATTCTAAGCATTTTCTTTAATCCTAGCAGAACACTAAATATATTGCATTAAACTATCGTCAACAAAATATTGTACTGAAAGATTGAAGAGCCCATATTCCAAATCAGTCCCTTTTTAATATATTATATAACATTTGTTACAGAGTATCCTTTCAGAATTATCAACACATCCTTGCCTTAGCATTTGCTCTCAAGGAAATCAATGAAAATACCCAGACCTTACCCAATGTCACTCTGGGCTTCCACCTTTATAATAGCAATTTCAGTCCAAGTTGGACTTACCTTGCCTCAGTGGTGCTTCTCTTCACCCAGGGAAGATTTGGTCGATGATCTCTTGGTCGATGATCTCTGGAGGGCCAGAGATAGGGGTGGTTCCTCTATCCTGGTCCTATTAGATCTCTCGGCGGCTTTTGATACCATCGACCATGGTATCCTATTGCGCCGGCTGGGGGGGATGGGAGTTGGAGGCACCGTTCTGCGGTGGTTCGGCTCCTACCTCTCTGACCGGACGCAATGTGTGTTGGCAGGGGGGCAGAGGTCGACCCTGAGGTCACTCACTTGTGGGGTGCCTCAGGGGTCGGTCCTCTCACCCCTCCTGTTCAATGCATATGTGAAGCCGCTGGGGGAGATCATCCGTGGTTTTGGGGTGGAGTATCATCTGTACGCTGATGATATGCAGCTGTACATTTCCACCCCAGACCACCCCAATGAGGCTGTCGAGGTGATGACCCGGTGTTTGGAAGCCGTCGGGGTCTGGATGGGGGACAACAGACTCAAGCTCAACCCCTCCAAGACTGAGTGGCTGTGGCTACCGGCACCCCGGTTCAGTCAGTTGATTCCATCACTGACCATAGGGGGCGAGCAATTGCCCCCTGTGGAGCGGGCGCGCAATTTGGGCGTCCTCCTAGATGCCCGGCTGTCAATGGATGACCATGTGGCAACCGTGGCAAGGGGGGCGTTCCACCAGGTTCGCCTGGTGCGCCAATTGCGCCCCCTACTGGACCGGGATGCCCTACGCACGGTCACTCATGCACTGGTGACGTCTCAGCTGGACTACTGCAATGCCCTCTACATGGGGCTTCCCTTGGGACACGCTCGAAGACTGCAGCTAGTCCAGAACGCAGCCGCGCGGGCTATTATGGGGAGTACTAGGTACTCCCATGTAACACCGCTCCTGCGCGAGCTGCACTGGCTGCCTGTGGTCTTTCGAGTGCGTTTCAAGGTGTTAATTACCATCTTTAAAGCGCTCCATGGCTCAGGACCTAGGTACTTGCGGGATCGCATCCTACCACACACTTCCCTGCGACCGATTCGCTCTCACAGGGAAGGACTCCTCCGGGTGCCGTCCACTAAGCAATGCCAGAGGGCGGCGCCTAGGAGTAGAGCCTTCTCTGTGATGGGCCCAACCCTCTGGAATGACCTCCCCCCCGATATCAGAACCACCACCGACTTCCGCTCCTTTCGACAAAAACTGAAGACTCACCTGTTCCGTTTAGCCGGCCTGGCCCATTTATAGTTTTATTCTACCTCCTGGCAGATATTTTAATTGGGTATTTTTAGGGTATTTAAATATTGCTTTTAACTACTTTACTTCAGATATGTACAGTTTCTTATTGCCTCCTCTTTGTGTTTGTATTTTCTATTTATTGATGTGTTTTTATTTGACTGTACACCGCCCCGAGTCCCTTTGGGGAGAGGGGGCGGTATAAAAATCTAAATAAAAGTAAAGTAAAAGTAAAGATTCGTTCCTAACTACAAATGTGGAGTCCTAAACTCTTTAGCTGCAGTCATTGGAGGGCCTGACATCTGTCTCTACATGGCAACTGTCCTGTGTATCTATAAAGTTCCTCAGGTAGGATGGGGGGGGGGGATTTTATAACACTTCCTGAACGAGCCTAGAATGCTTTGCTTTTATGATAAAGAACAGTTCAGACTATATTCAACCATTTGACGGATACTCAGAACAGAAACTTAAAAGATGACTGATACTTCATGTTAATGACTTGAATTCAGATGGTACACAAGCATCTATTTGTTGTAATTCAGTGAACATTAATGGCCACAGATGAAGAAAAGGCATTAGAGAAGTCAAATGTTTGGGTTAATAGCAAAAGTATGAAAAATTAAATTTTCTAGCTTGGGAGAAATAATTTAATTTCAAACTCCAAAAAAGGTAAAAATTAAGGGTATTGTTAGGGATGTAACCCTAGGCTTGGCTTGGCAATGTATATAAGCTATGATTACTTTACTGTTACTTTAAATGCTACCTCAATGGCTGTTAGCTCTCTGTTTTGTTAGACGTTGATCGGTGTATACTGAGGTATTGTGGTTTGCTACTGTTTAGCTATACTTTGTGTGTTAGACTGACTATTTTGATAACTGAATTACTGAACCGTGTATGACTTGGACTGTTAACCAGACTCTGAATACCTCTATATTTCTACATAGTAAACTACTATATTTTTATACTATTCAGTGTCTCTGTATGCTGGTTTGTGCGTGTTATTCCATATCACTCTCACTACGCTTCTCTGCATACTGGCTCTTCTAATGGGGAGCTTAATTACTTAACAGGTTTTTTTTGTTTTTAAAGTATGAATATGCATTCATTGACATTGAGCCTTTATTGATATGGCCTTGGGCCATATCAAAGTGCAAAGTTCCAGAAACAAAATATTACTAAAATTTGATAAAAGCAATTGAAAATGGAATTTGATAAAATATGATTTAAAATGGAATTGGAATAAAATACAGTCTAAAATGAAATTGGAATAGAATACAATAATTTATTAAATAGATAAAATAAGATAAAATTATATTTTGGTGTCACCCCTGAAATCTACCCCAGAATATGCATTAATGACTGAAAGAGGAAGTGAAACACAAAGTTTTTTGGGGGGAGGGGTTGAGTAAAAAAGGAACTAGTGAAATTTAGGTGGTTTGGTCTTTCATGGATAGGACAATAGTGTATCCAAAATGTATAGAAAATATTAAAGGAAATTATTTGATATTAATTTCTCCTGGAATGGATTAGAAGAGTAATGATAAGTCACAAAAAACAGCAGGTATGTTTGAGAGAGCTAAATATTGAGGGCTCCTTGGTGCTCTCTGAGCATGATTGCTTTATTGCAGATATTTCATTACCCAAACTAGGTAACATAATCAGTCCTAGTCTAGTTTGGGTAATGAAACCTCTGCAAGAAAACAACCAAGCTCGGAGAACACCACGGATGCTTCGTTTCAACCCTGAGCAAGTCAAGGTAAACTCAAGGTTAACCGCTCCAAACTCGATTGCAGAAAATACAACTTCAGCAACAGAGTGGTCAATGCCTGGAATGCGCTACCCGACTCCTTTGTTACATCCTCAAACCCTCATAGCTTCAACCTTAAACTGTCTACTGTGGACCTCACCCCATTCCTAAGAGGTCCATAAAGGGGGCATGCATAAGTGCACAGCGTGCCTACCATCCCTGTCCTACTGTCCCCATTTACTTGTATTCATTTCCTTTGTTCATGTCCATGTTCATACTTATACCTACTATCCTGAACATGTTTGACAAACTAATAAATTAATAAATCAATAAACAAACAAACATTCTCCTTTATTGGAGCTAAATATTCCCCAATTCTAGAATTGAATTAAGGTTTGAGCTTATTCTTTCCCGTTCTAGAATAGTCTTTTTTCATTCCTTAAAAAAAACCACACAAGAATAGTTCTTACAGACATGTACAAACCCAAAAATACTTTTTGACTGCTAAGACTGAAACCAGGATAGCTATTTGGAAACGAGCACAACTATGTGGACAATATGGGGCACAGTGGCTCAGTGGCTAAGACGCGGAGCATGTCGATCAGAAAGGTCGGCAGTTCAGCAGTTGGAATCCCTAGTGCTGCATAACAGAGTGAGCTCCCATTACTTGTCCCAGCTTCTGCCAACCTAGCAGTTCGAAAGCATGTAAAAATGCAAGTAGAAAAATAGGAACCACCTTTGGTGGGAAGGTAACAGCGTTCCATGTGTCTTTGGCATTTAGTCATGCTGGTCACATGACCACAGAGACGTCTTCAGACAGTGCTGGCTCTTTGGCTTTAAAATGGAGATGAGCACCGCCCCCGAGAGTCGGGAACGACTAGCATGTATGCATGAGGGGAACCTTTACCTTTACTTTATATGGACAATGTTTCAGTACACAAGCTCAAAAACACCAAAATATTCAATGCATTTTCAGAGGCTCATATAGACCTTTACAATTGCTTTTGTTTTTGCTTCCTTTAGTTGACCTATGGCTCTGCCCCAGTCATGGACAAAGAGACTCAAGAAGTTTTCCTTCAACAAATGTTTCCAGATGAATTTCACCAACGTAAGGGACTCCTCCAATTATTGCTGTATTTTAGATGGATCTGGATTGGAGTTCTTGTTGTGAATGATGACAAGGGAGACAAATGTGTCCAGGAGGTGCTCCCCACATTTTCCCAGCATGGCATCTGCTTTGATTTCATACAAAAGTTCCCTAAGGTAGATTTTTACATTGATTTTAATCATCAAGTAGCTGAAGGAGTCCATATATACCAAGTTCTCATGAACAGCACAGCCAATGTCATAGTATTATATGGGGAAATTGAATCTATATCACTTCTGAGAACATACCTCCAATTGTCAGAAGTGGAGGACATACCAAAGAAGACAAAAATCTTGGTTACAACAGCTCAGACAGATTATACTTTCAATTCCTTTCAAAAATCTTGGGGTATCCATTTCCTCCATGGTATTTTATCCTTTGCAGTTCATACAAAGGATGTCCAAGACTTCCAGGAATTTCTTAACAACTTAAGCCCAAACAACAACCTTCAAGATCATTTTCGGAAAGATTTCTGGGAACAGTCATTTAATTGTTTCTTCTCAAACTCAAAAACTGAGACCTCTGAGAAGAAATGTACTGGACAGGATAGGCTTGAGACCCTTCCCACATCTTTCTTTGAAACACGCATGAGTGGCCAGAGCTATAATATTTACAATGCAGTCCATGCTGTGGCACATGCTTTGCAATCATTGTATTTATTCAAATCCAGGGGAAAAACAATAGCAAAAGACAGAAAGCAACAGTTTCAGAATCACAAGTTGTGGTGGCAGGTAAGATTTTAAGCAGATAAAGGCAAAATGTTTCCTTATGTGTAGTTGCAACATCTGTCCATAAAATCTAACAAACCATATTCTCCAAGAATATTAACATTAAGTCTTGAATTGAAATATAAGGTAAAGGTGAAGGTTCCCCTCACACATATGGCTAAATGCGAAGGCGCACGGAACGCTGTTACCTTACCACCAAAGGTGGTTCCTATTTTTCTACTTGCATTTTTACATGCTTTCAAACTGCTAGGTAGGCAGAAGCTGGGACAAGTAACAGGAGCGCATTCCGTTATGTGGCACTAGGGATTCGAACCGCCAAACTGCCGACCTTTCTGATCGACAAGCTCAGTATCTTAGCCACTGAGCCACCGCGTCCCTCAAGAATTGAAATATAGTAATGGATTAATCCATTCAAATATTTACACGCTCACATTTAAATTACCAATGTCCACTACCTATAATTGATGTGTTGAAACAGTGCTTAGCAGCCCTTTCTTCCATATGCTTTGCATGGAGAGTTTACATTGACATTAATACTTTACACTCAATTTTTTATAAATCTAACATACCATAAGATTCAGTCACAGATTAAAAGTAAAATAAACAGTAATGCACATCTGTTTGATTGTTCAAAATACTGTACCTTCATGTCCACTTTTCAACAGGTTTCTAGATTAGGTTGTTCTCAACCAAACCTTGAATGGAAGAAAATGGACTGATAATAATAATGTGATCCTTACTCAAAAAATACACATAGATTGTTATAATTCTTCCAGACCTGTTCATTTCAAAGAATAAATCAATTATTATATAACTGACTGTCTGTCACCCTTCAACTTAGTGTTTAAATGGTGACTTGTTGACAATGATTGTTAAGAGTGGAACAATCTGGGCTTTATGGATATTACAGGTACAATATCAGCTCTAAAAAAGGTTTCCTCTAAAATGCCCTCATTTTCCCCTTTTGAAATTCAATTATTAGTTTTGCATTTGTCTATAGTCATCTGTTAAATTACTTATAGCATTGAAACTAGATTCACATAGATTTGGTTTTACAATTTTGTATTATGTATTTCTGTCTTTATAACTTTTATTGAAGAAATCTTGCATTTTACCATTATTTTGGTGGCATTGCTGTATTATCTGTTTGATGCTGGTGTACAAACCAGAATAAAAGCAATAATAATAATAATAATAATAATAATAATAATAATAATAATAATAATAACAAAAACAACAACAACAACAACAACAACAACAACTACAGTTTACATCCACGTGGTGACACTGATAGACTATACCTGCCCCGAAAATCAGGTGGCAGAGGATTATTACAAGTGAAGCAAATAGTTGAAGAAGAAAAACATGCACTGGCTGATTATTTAAAAGAAAGTCAAGAACATCTATTAATCGAAGTAAAGAACAAAAATCTACTGAAGGCCCAACAGACGAAACAAGAATACAGAAAAGATGTGATAAAATCAAGAATGGAGAGTTGGCAGAACAAAGCCTTACATGGTCAATTTCTGGAAAAAATAAAAGATAAAGTGGACAGTGAAAAAACTTGGTTATGGTTAACAACAGGTACATTAAAGAAAGAAACAGAGTCACTAATCCTGGCTGCGCAAGAACAAGCTATCCGAACAAATGCCATTAAGGCCAAAATCGAAAAATCCTCTGATGATGCCAAATGCAGACTCTGCAAAGAAGTTGATGAAACTGTTGACCACATACTCAGCTGCTGTAAAAAAATCACGCAGACTGACTATAAAATGCGGCACAATTCAGTAGCACAACTGATCCACTGGAATTTGTGCAAAAATTATAATATTAAAACAACAACAAACTGGTGGGAACATAAGCCTGAAAAAGTCACCGAAAATCAGATGGTCAAGATCCTGTGGTATTTTCGTATACAAACAGACAAAATACTGGCGCATAACACACCAGACATCACACTGGTTGAGAAAAATAAAGTTACAATCATAGACATCGCAATACCAGGTGATAGCAGGGTCGAGGAGAAGGAACATGAAAAAGTCGCGAAATACCAGGACTTAAAAATTGAAATCCAACGATTATGGCACAAACCAGCAGTGGTAATTCCAGTGGTAATCGGCACACTGGGTGCTATTCCAAAAGCACTGGAATTACATTTAAAACAGTTAAAACTTGACCAAATCACCATCAGTCAAATGCAAAAAGCTGCACTGCTTGGATCTGCACGTATATTACGAAAATACGTTACGACATCCTAGGCCCCTGGGTGGGGCCCAACTAGTAATCAATGCCAAATACGGCGAAACAACTGGCCGCTGTGATACAATCGTATAATAATAATAATAGTGAAAGCATTAGCAAAGGATGATGGTTACAAGTTCCTAGGCATATTGGAAGCAGATAACATCTTGAATGGAAAAGTGAAAGAGTCAATGCAAAAGGAATAAATCAGGAGGGTCTGCAAAATGTTAAAATCAAAGCTGAATGCTGGAAACATAATTAAAGCCATTAATACATGGGCAGTTCCAGTGATACGCTACTCAGCTGGAATCATCAACTGGACTCTGGCTGAACTGGAAAACTTTTGAATATGTACCACGCTTTACATCCACAAAGTGACACCGACAGGTTGTACCTCCCAAGAAAAATAGGGTGCAGGGGGCTATTGCAAATCCATCAAACTGTAGAAGATGAAAAATGAAGTTTGAATGATTATGTGAACCAAAGTACAGAAAAATTGCTGCAGGCTGTGAAAACGGAGAACAGCATAAAAACAACAGAAACAAAGGCAGAATATAACGAAAAATAGCTGGATGACAGATTAAATAGATGGAAAACCAAAGCTTTGCATGGAGAGCACTTGAAAAACATTGAAGGAAAATGTGAGGACAACTTGACATGGACATGGCTTAAGATGGGAACTATCAAGAAAGAAATGGAAGTTTTAATACTGGCTGCTCAAGAACAAGCACTACAAACTAATGCTATGAAAGTGAAGATACAAATATCCACTGACAACCCAAACTGCCGACTTTGCAATAACAAAGTCGAAAATGTTTCACATTTAATATGTGAATGCAGCAAAATTGCACAAACTGATTACAAAGCTAGACATGACCGAGTTGCTAAATTAATCCACTGGTCATTATGTAAAAAATATGTGAAGGAGGAAGAAGGAGTCCCCCCCCCCCCTTTGAATTAATGAGGTCTGAATCATCGGCTTTCCAAGCAGCATATTTCCAGATAAGCAGAAAATAAAACCCGTGAACATATTCTAATAAACAACTTTAATATAAAATAAAATAATAATACAAATCTCACTATCTAAATCTTACATTTTGGCAAGAGCTATGCTGCCCACCTCCTTCGGCAGGAGAACGGAAGATCAGAAGGAAAGTAAAGGAATGTGTGACGTATTATGAGACATGCGCATTAAATCATTGTCAGATAAGAAACAATTCTACTGTATAACTCAGAATATAAACTCAAGTTGACAAACCAATTAACGCAGTGACAAAATATGATTTACCTGTATCCAGAAAGTCATGGGAACATAAAGGGGAAAAAGTTATCGAAAATGAGAAGGTGAAGATCTTGTGGGACTTTCAAATGCAAACAGATCGTCATTTGGAGCACAACACACCAGATATCATGGTTGTAGAGGGCCGAAGTGTACAGTTTATTGATATAGCTGTTCCTGGAGATGCCAGATTCAAAGAAAAAGAACTAGAAAAAATAATGAAATATCGTGACCTGGTCATCGAAACTACACGGCTATGGATGAAGCATGTAGCGAGTCCCTTTTGGGGAGAGGGGCGGTCTAAAAATCTAAGAAATAAATAAATAAATGTAACAGTGATACCCATTGTCATCGGAGCACTTTTCCATCAACAAATTGCAGCTTGCTGCAATAACACCAGGGGAACTGCAAAAAACTGCACTACTCGGAACATCTTATATTTTAAGAAGGTACTTGATTGATCCCTAGGACGCTGGCAGCAAACCGTATCAACCATTAGCACCAGTCACTGGTATTTGTAATGCATTTTTGAATGTTCTGTTGGCTGAGATTCATGTTTAATGAATAAAGTTGTTGTTATTATTATTATTATTATTATTATTATTATTATTATTATTATTATTATTATTATTATCATTATTATTATTATTATTATTATTATTATTATTATTATTACAAGCTGATTTGGACATTTTGGACCGAAAAACAAGGAAACTAATGACAATGCACTACAGTTTACATCCACGCGGTGACACTGATAGACTATACCTGCCCCGAAAATCAGGTAGCAGAGGATTATTACAAGTGAAGCAAATAGTTGAAGAAGAAAAACATGCACTGGCTGATTATTTAAAAGAAAGTCAAGAACATCTATTAATCGAAGTAAAGAACAAAAATCTACTGAAGGCCCAACAGACGAAACAAGAATACAGAAAAGATGTGATAAAATCAAGAATGGAGAGTTGGCAGAACAAAGCCTTACATGGTCAATTTCTGGAAAAAATAAAAGATAAAGTGGACAGTGAAAAAACTTGGTTATGGTTAACAACAGGTACATTAAAGAAAGAAACAGAGTCACTAATCCTGGCTGCGCAAGAACAAGCTATCCGAACAAATGCCATTAAGGCCAAAATCGAAAAATCCTCTGATGATGCCAAATGCAGACTCTGCAAAGAAGTTGATGAAACTGTTGACCACATACTCAGCTGCTGTAAAAAAAATCATAGACATCGCAATACCAGGTGATACCAGGGTTGAGGAGAAGGAACATGAAAAAGTCGCGAAATACCAGGACTTAAAAATTGAAATCCAACGATTATGGCACAAACCAGCAGTGGTAATTCCAGTGGTAATCGGCACACTGGGTGCTATTCCAAAAGCACTGGAATTACATTTAAAACAGTTAAAACTTGACCAAATCACCATCAGTCAAATGCAAAAAGCTGCACTGCTTGGATCTGCACGTATATTACGAAAATACGTTACGACATCCTAGGCCCCTGGGTGGGGCCCGACTAGTAATCAATGCCAAATCCGGCGAATCAACTGGCCGCTGTGATACAATCGTATAATAATAATAATAATAACTACAACAATAATATGGGTGGGGCCCGACTAGTAATTAATGCCAAATCCGGCGAAACAACTGGCCACTGTGATACAATTCTGTTGATGCAATAATAATAATAATAATAATAATAATAATAATAATAATAATAATAATCCTTCCTCCCTCCCTCCTTCCCTCTATTGTAGCTTCATTCCTTTCTGAGAAGTATCTCATTCAATAACAATGTTGGAGAAATAATTTCCTTTGATAAAAATGGGAAACTCATTGGTGGATTTGATATCATCAACTGGATCACATTCCCCAACCAGTCCTTTCTTAGGGTCAAAGTTGGTGCAATAGATCCTACAGCTCCTCCAGACAAGTTCTTCAACATCTCTGTGGATTTTATCACATGGCCTCCACACGCATGTCTATCATCTATCTATCTATCATCTATCTATCTATCTATCTATCTATCTATCTATCTATCTATCTATCTATCTATCTATCGATAGAAGTACCATAGTATTGTGTTCTGACCCCCCTTCCTCCGTTGCCCACACAGCACACACACTCCGGAACAGTACAAGGGAACAAGGTTTATTACACGAACAGACAAGAGGTTTCGTGGCAGCAAGCCACCAAGACAAAACTCACAGGGACAGAACACAAAAGCAGCTATCCAGCTTGCCAGGATCCCAGATTAGAGCTTCTGGCATAAGTCCTTTGTTGACTGCTACGCAGAGCCTCTCCAGAGTCAACCCTTTTATAACCTAAAAAGGGCGTCTCCCAAACAGCACCTGAGAGCTCTTTACTGCCTATAATTACGCCCACGCTCCTTGCGTCTCTGGGCGCGGCGGAAACGGGCATCTAGAAACGCCCTGCTAAGTTCTGAGTCACTGTCACATGAGTCCTCCCCGCTGCTCCAAGGCAGGGCATCGGGAGTCCTCCTCCTCTGGCTCTCACCGCTGCTCCATGCCTCTGGCACCACCTGGTGGCCGACCAGACTCTCGGATCCCTGCTCAGCCTCCGAATCCTGTCCAGGATCGCCCATCTCCTCTGGAGCTGACTCGTATGGACTATCACTCTTGGAGTCTGGTGGCAGCGGCACCGGCTGGGCCACAACACTATCCCTCACCGCAGGGCCCTTCCCCCGGGCCTGACGCTCGGGATGCGGTCGGGAGGGAAATCGTCCATGATAGGCCCGCACCAAAGCTGGAGCATGCACAGCCGTCGCATCGGTCCAGGTCCCCCCGTCCGAGTCCGAGTCCGCCCAGTCGACCAAATACTGGAACCGACCCTTGAGCCATCTCGAGTCACGGATCCGGGTCACTCTGTGCGATGGCCGTGCGTGCACCTCAGGCGACGAGGGCAGGGGCGAAGAGGGACGTCGGAGAGGACAATCCGACCGCTCAGGGATCAGGAGCGAGCGATGTTACACCGGGTGTACTCGCATCGAGCGCGGGAGGGTCAGGCAATAGGCCACCGGATTGATAACGGCCTCCACAGGGAACGGCCCAAGATACCGGTGGTCCAACTTCCTCGTAGGCCGGTGGGACGGAAGATGCCGCGTGGACAACCACACGCGATCACCCACGGCCAATTCCGGCACTGCATGGCGAGACCTGTCCGCCACCCGCTTGTAATCCTCCTTCGCCTGATTCAAGTAGCGGCGCACCATCTGGTGAACCGCCTGAAGCTCAGAGAGGAAATCCTGCGCTGCGGGGACCGGAGAGTCCACGGGGGTGAGAGGGAAAAAACGAGGGTGGTACCCGACGTTCGCCATGAAAGGCGTCGTCCGTGTGGAGGAGTGCTGCGAGTTGTTGAACGCAAAGTCCGCCACGGCGAGGTACTCCGCCCAATTGTTCTGCTTCTGGTTCACAAAGCAGCACAGATATTGTTCCAGAATCCCAATCACCTTCGGACGACAGAGGCAATTCCGTCAAGAAGTCCATGGACACAGCTCCCCAGGGTCTGTTCGGGGTCGGCAATGGCTGTAGCAAGCCTGGAGGAGCTCCCGTCGCTGATTTGGCCTGTCGACACTGCACACATGACGTGACGTACGTCTGCACGTCGTGTCGCAGGCGAGGCCACCAAAACGTACGGGAAACCAGGTGTAAAGTTTTGAACAGGCCAAAGTGTCCCGCTGCCGGAGTGTCATGACATTGGGAGAGAACCAATCCACGGAGCGGTCCTGCAGGCACGTAGAGCCGATCCCGATACCTCAAAAGGTCCTCGTCAATGGTCCACGGGGATGTCGGCCCTACCTCTGCCCGCCGTTGTTCCACCCACTCGTCGTTTCGCTGCGCATTCCGTATCAACGACCGTAAATCCACGGGTTCCTGGATTGCAGCGAAGGACTCGACGGGGAGGACCGTCCGGGGTGGCAGTGAGTCAGCAGGGTCTGAGTACTCTGGCTTTCTAGACAGGGCATCCGCCCTCTGGTTCAAGGCACTGGGGATATACGTGACCTTGAAGTGGAACCGGGCAAAAAACAGAGACCACCGGATCTGGCGTTGATTGAGCTTCCGCGCTGTTGTCAAAAACTCCAGATTCCGATGGTCTGTCCGGACTTCGACCTGATGCCTGGCCCCCTCCAGGTGATGTCGCCAGGCTTCGAACGCCGCCTTGATAGCCAGCAACTCCTTCTCCCAGATGGTATAATTGCGCTCGGAAGGATTGAGTTTCCGAAAGTAATAGGCGCAAGGGAAAAGGGTGCCATCAGGGGCGTGAGCCTGCAATAACACCGCCCCCACCGCGATGTCGGCCACATCCGCCTCGACTACAAAGGGGCGATGGGGATCAGGGTGTTTCAAGATCGGCTCCTTTGTAAAAGCGCGCTTCAAGGCCACGAACGCTTGTTGTTCCGTGGACCCCCAGTGAAACGGCACTTTCTTTTGCAGGAGCCGAGTGAGGGGCGCGGTCAAGAAAGCAAAGCCGGGGATGAAGGACCGGTAGTAGTTGGCAAACCCGAGGAGTCTCTGAACGTCTTTCATCCGTCGAGGAGATTGCCAACTTCGTAACACCTCCACCTTGCCTGGCTCCATCGCAATTCCTTCAGGGGATATACGGTGCCCCAGGAACTCGATGGTGGTCTGCCAGAACTGACACTTCTCCAGCTTGGCAAATAAGCGATGCTTTCGAAGGCGCTGCAAGACCTGACGCAAGTGCTGTTGATGATCCTTCCGAGACGTAGAGTAGATCAAGATGTCGTCCAGGTAGATGACGACAAACTGATCCAAAAGGTCCCGAAAGATATCGTTCATAAAATGTTGGAAGACAGCTGGGGCATTGGTCAACCCGAACGGCATGACCGTATACTCAAAATTTCCGTATCGGGTGCCAAAGGCTGTCTTCCATTCGTCCCCCGCCCTGACTCGGACCAGATTGTAAGCTCCACGTAAGTCCAGTTTTGCAAACACCGCGGCCTCCCGGAGCCGCTCCAACAACTCGGGAATCAGAGGCAACGGGTAGCGATTACGGATCGTGATGGCGTTCAAGCACCGGTAATCGCAACAAAGTCTTAGATCCCCGGTCTTCTTTTTGACGACCAAAACCGGGGCAGACAAGGGCGAAGACGAAGGCCGGATAAAACCCCGGGCAAGGTTCTTGTCAAGGAAGTCCCGCAATGCGGCCAACTCCGGTTCAGACATGGAGTATAGGCGGCACGTCGGGAGTTTCGCATCAGGTACCAGGTCAATGGGACAGTCGTAAGGCCGGTGCGGTGGCAGTTGGTCCGCCTCCTGCTCGCTAAACACGTCCGCGAGCTCCGCTAAATCCGGCGGCACTGTCACCTCGGCCGAACTGGGCACCTGAGCCGCGCAAACATGATGGGTATGGTCCACACATTGCAAGGACGGGAACGAGATGCGGTTCTGCGACCAGTGGAGCTGGGGATCGTGCGCCCGCAGCCAAGCCAAGCCCAACACCACGGGGAAATGCAGACCCGAAGCCACGTAAAATTGAATGGCCTCCTCATGCTCCCCGAGGATCAGGCACAAAGGCTGCGTGGCGTTCTTGATGGGCCCAGACAGAAGCACCCGGCCGTCAATGGTCTCCACTCGCATCGGAGGGTCTACCGGGCACAGAGGGACGTGATATTTCGTGACAAACGCTGCATCCATAAAATCCGTGGTAGCCCCGGAATCGACCAAGGCATGGGCTGGAATTCCCTGCGGATTACCCGACAAGAGAATGTGCGCTGCAAGAATCAGATGTCGTGGAGGCCCCTCCGCCTCTGTTCCGGCCTGTGCCCGACCCGAAGTCTCCCTCAGATCGGGCTTTCCCCGTTTCCCGAGACGGAGGTCCGTCGTTGAGGGGAGGCCGTAGACCGTGCAGCCCCTCTACCTCCCTTCTTGGGGCAACCCGTAGCCAGATGTCCCGGTTCCCCACAGTAAAAACACAACCCCCCTGCACGCCGTCTCTCCATCTCCGTGCGTGACAAGCGGGGTCTGGCTGCACCCAACTCCATGGGCTCCTCCTGTGGGACAGGAGTCTCTCGTGGAACTGGCACTCTCAGAACCTCCCGGGATGCTCGGCGAGGCCTCCGCCTCTGCAGCCGGCCGTCAATCCGGAGGCATAGATGAACCAACGTGTCAAACGTTGGAGGCCTGTCCACTCTCACCAGCTCATCCTGCAGGTCCTCTGACAGGCCATCCTGAAAAGCATCCATAAGGGCTGGCTCATTCCACTCAGAGTCCTGACTGAGCAGCCGGAACTCGGTAACGTAGTCCAGTAAAGAACCACGCCCTTGGTGCAACTCTTTCAGGAGTCTGGTGGCTGTTTCTCCCTTGATGGGATCCTCAAACGTCAGCCGAAGATGAGTGCAAAAACCCTGGAAGTCATCCAGCAGGGGGCTCAGCTGAGACAGCAAAGGCGTAGCCCACCGTGCTGCTGTGCCTGAGAGCAAGCTTATAACAAAGCCCACCTTCGTCTTGTCGGTGGGAAAGTCCTCCGCTCTCAAGGCAATGAACAACCGGCATTGGCCCAGGAACGCCGAGTAAAGTTTCGTACTGCCATCAAACTTATCCGGCATGGCCACTGGGCATTTCCTTCGTTTCTGCTGGGGGGGTGGGGGGTTGACCGGAGCAGACAGCTGCGCAACTTGCGCTGTTAGCAAGGCAAGTTGCTGTGCGAAGAGAGCATTCTCCGCCTGAAGTTGCTCCATCACAGCTGAATGGAGATACGTTTGGGGTAGCAGTCAATCTGTTCTGACCCCCCTTCCTCCGTTGCCCACACAGCACACACACTCCGGAACAGTACAAGGGAACAAGGTTTATTACACGAACAGACAAGAGGTTTCGTGGCAGCAAGCCACCAAGACAAAACTCACAGGGACAGAACACAAAAGCAGCTATCCAGCTTGCCAGGATCCCAGATTAGAGCTTCTGGCATAAGTCCTTTGTTGACTGCTACGCAGAGCCTCTCCAGAGTCAACCCTTTTATAACCTAAAAAGGGCGTCTCCCAAACAGCACCTGAGAGCTCTTTACTGCCTATAATTACGCCCACGCTCCTTGCGTCTCTGGGCGCGGCGGAAACGGGCATCTAGAAACGCCCTGCTAAGTTCTGAGTCACTGTCACATGAGTCCTCCCCGCTGCTCCAAGGCAGGGCATCGGGAGTCCTCCTCCTCTGGCTCTCACCGCTGCTCCATGCCTCTGGCGCCACCTGGTGGCCGACCAGACTCTCGGATCCCTGCTCAGCCTCCGAATCCTGTCCAGGATCGCCCATCTCCTCTGGAGCTGACTCGTATGGACTATCACTCTCGGAGTCTGGAGTCGGAGTCCAGCGGCACTGGCTGGGCCACAACAGTATTGTATTACTGAAGGGGGGGGGGCAGCTAAAAGAACATTTACATTTCAAGTATTTTGCATGAAATATTGTACTTAGGAATTCATGGCCATCGTGACAGCCATGTGCTTATCCCAGATCATGACAGTGGTCACACACCACATCTGGTGCTCCTTTCAGAGCTGTGGTTATAGATCTGAAATTGGGGAAAATTTTGTTCTCTCCCTTGTTATGACTAGATCACACCTTGATTTTCATGGAATGCTCTATTGCTGGTATCTACTGTGGGGAAGCTGGTCCTGTTAGATTGGTCCACCCCAGTGACTGATGGCCCTGGATGTGTTTCAGGGGGAGATCTATTGATCTGCTGCACATTCCATCCAAAATCTTGATTGCCACTTGGAATAAGAGGGTGGCTGAGTAATTGGATGAGATTACACCCATGCAATCTATCCTCTCTTAGGGTGTCAGGGTTGCAGGTAACACCCTCTAACAAAAGAAGACTCTGAGGCTTGAGTTTCCTCAAAGTTCCATTTTATTAGAGATGTCATATTGGCATATCTGGGAAAACCCCAAACTGAAAGTTTCTAGATTTTCCCCATCCAAAACTGGAGATGCCACCCAGTCACCTAATCGCAGCTGCAGGGCAAGATGGCCTTGACTGTCTGAGAAAGAATGTTATTATAGCTATATATCACCCACACTCTATTTAATCCCCCCCTCCCATTTTCCCACAGTAGAAAATGTGGTAGGGACTGAAGGCCCAAATGTAAAAGATGGCTTCCAGGTCTGACATAGGGATCCTGTCACACCCATGGTCCATGGATGGGTTGAAAGAGATGTATTGAGAGAAGAGAAATCTAGAATGTTATTGGCACTCAACAAAGGACAAAGTTGATCAAGCATGGTTTAGAGCTGTTATTAAAGCCTGCTTTGTGGTGGTAAGGGCAGGAAAACATTACTACTTCTCTGCCTTTATTGCATCCACAGACAGCTGCCCCTTAGCCCTGTGTCAGGCAACACAAATCCTTTTTTGTAAAGGGGTATGTGATGGAATTTGCTCAGCATCTGTCAAACAAAGTTGCTTGCAGTGGGACACCAACATTGTTGCAAGAACAGAAGAGTTGCCTGGGGAGGAGTCTTGCCCAATGATCTGGAAACCGTTTGAACCTGAGTGTCCTTGAGAGTGTGAGTTCAGATACCTGCTCTTTAGACCCATATCCGTCCTGACATTTGAAGTGCCTGGGAGATGTTGTGTGAGTGGGTTCTAATGGTGAATAATAATCCTTTGAGAGTTCCTTTCCCAAGTCTTAAAGAAGACTTGGTTTGCCTCCTTCTGAAAAAGTCATCACTGGACTGTTGAGTATCTATTCTCTTTTTGGAGAAGGTGCTGGAAAAGGTGGATCCACGAGAGCTTCAGAAGAGCTTGGATTTTTAATAAGTCAGTTGCAGAACATTCGGTCTCAAAGTCTTCATGCTACTGCACATTTGTTTATGGAGTGGTTTGTTGGAATGACGTTGGAAGATGGTGGTGAGGGGGAGGGGAATGCTACTTAGGGAACCACCAGTTAAGATAGGGTATAGCTCAGAGCTACCTAATGAGCAGGCAAAGAAATATAAAAAGGAATTTTTCAAACTTTTCGGGCTGCAAAACAGAAGTGGGAAAATCATATTTTCTGATAAAGTAGCTCTTCAATAATGTGAAATTAGCTCACCTGGTCATGTTTTCCATCTGGTTTACATGGGAACGTTGACAGTTTATCACTTAATCTGCTGATTCCCCAGTAACAGCATCACTCCAAGAATTTCTTTTGCTATATGTATCCTAAAATATTATCCTTTATTTGTGAATAGGTACAACCTTTATCTTCGTGTAATGATCCTTGTGAGGCAGGATACAGCAAGGCCCAGAAAGAAGGGGAGTCATTTTGCTGCTATGTTTGCCTTCTGTGTCCAGAAGGGAAAATATCAAAAGAAAAAGGTAGAAAATTTCCAAACATAATGGGACTAAGCCAGTGCATGCAGCACTGTGTATAATCCACTATATCTTCTCTATTGTGTTCTTTTTCAGACATGGATAACTGCTCTCCATGTCCAGAGGATCAATATCCAAATCCTGTCAAAAATATGTGCGTTCCAAAGCTGATCACCTTTTTGTCCTTTGAAGAACCCTTGGGGATCAGTCTGACTGTTCTTTCCCTTTGTTTTTCTTCAATGACAATGTTGGCCATCACAATCTTCATGAAACATAATGACACTGCCATCGTCAAAGCCAACAACCGAAATCTCACCTACACTCTTAGTTTTCCTCCTCCTCTCTTTCTTTTGTGTGTTTCTGTTTATTGGAAGACCTGGTAAGATTGTATGTCTTCTTCGACAATCGGCTTTTGGCCTCATCTTTTCTGTGGCAGTTTCATGTGTATTGGCCAAAACGTTTGTTGTGATTCTAGCATTCATGGCTACCAAACCTGGTTCCAGATTGAGGAAATGGGGGGGGGGGGGGAAGAATAGTCAGTTTCATTCTTCTATCTTGTTCCCTTGTTCAAGTAAGTTTTTGTGCTGTGTGGTTGATAACATCCACACCATATCCAGATTTTGATATGAAGTCAATGTCTGAAGAAGTCATCATAGAGTGCAATGAAGACTCAGTCATGTTCTACTGTGTTTTGGGCTTTATGGGTTTTCTTGCTCTGGTTAGCTTCTCAGCTGCTTTTCTAGCTAGGACATTACCTGACAGTTTTAATGAAGCCAAATTCATCACCTTCAGCATGTTGGTTTTCTGCAGTGTTTGGCTGTGCTTTATTCCAACCTATCTAAGCACTAGGGGAAAATATACATTGGCTGTGAAGATCTTCTCCATGATCTCCTCCAGTGCTGGCTTATTGGTGTGCATCTTTCTTCCCAAGTGTTTTATTATTGTGATGAGACCTGAACTGAACAATAAACATCAGCTTATAAAAAGAAAGTTTTAGGAAAACCTCTTTATTTGCCTGATATCCTTTATATATAAAAGTTAGAGGTGTTCTTCTTTTGCACATTTAAGCCAGAGAACAATGTGCAGCAGATTGACCTTCCATGTTGCAATGAATGCCCTGTCCTTTGAGACTTGGGATAGCTCTGACTTTTTTCCTTCTGAAAGGCTAATATAAATAGGCCCTTATAACGTGTAAATAATAGTGACAGTTTTATTGTCATATTTCAGTATGGGACTAGTGGATATGCAGAGACTATATGGAGAAGTTATTAGTTCTCTTTATTAATCAATGGGAGTTGTTCCTTCTTAATTTATTGGTTGCTATTTTTCTGTGTGTAACAGTCTTCCACTATACATACATACATACATACATACATACATACATACACACACACACACATTCATTCCTCTGATTGAAATTAGATATTTGATTCATAAGAACTATAGGTAGTCCTCGACTTACAACCACAATTAAGCCCAACATTTTTGTTGCTAAACAAGTACAAATTCTGTTAAGTGACTTTTACCCCATTTTTTGACTTTTCTTGCCACAGTTATTAAATGAATCACTGCAGTTTTTACAATTAGTAACAGGGTTATTAAGTGAATTTCGCTTCCCCATTGACTTTGCTTGTCAGAAAGTCATAAAAGGTGATCACGTGAACCCGGGACACTGCAACCATCATAAATATCAATCTGTCAGAGTTGTTGCAAAAATCAAATCCAGAAAGCACACAAAGATAACTGATTCATTAACTTCTTTATATACATAATAACACATGTCAGTTACTAAGTGTCTGAATTTTGACGGTCATAGGTCATTTTTTTTCAATGCTGTTGTAACTTTGAACGTTCACCAAATGAACTGTTGTAAGTTGAAGACTACCTGTACTGCATGCTCCAGACACATTCAGAGTGTTTGAAGTCAAATGTTTGGTTCTGCACTGTTTTGCAGATACAAAGACACTGGAAACATGGAGGCTGAATGGAAAGATAGTTTAATGATGAAGCAGAACCACATGAGTGGCTCTGGGCAGCTGACCACATGAAGTTGAGAGTGGGTTTTTTTATACCTTCTCTTGGGCTTTGCCCTTGAGCTTCCTGTTCCTGTGGAAGAACATGTATTCTACTGGGTGTTGTAGGGGTCATAGCTGGCTCTATAGGTTGATCGAGCTCCCAGGTTTGATTGAAGTTTGCTGGGGGCAGCTCCTTTGGCAGTTTGAGCTTCCTGAGTTGGTGCAGAAAGAACATTATTTGTTGTGCTTTTTTAATGATGTTTTTGATGTTAGGTGTCCAAAGTCTCTACTGTTGATATTGTGTTGTCTAGTACTGTAAGAGGTGGTACTATGGGAGGGGTTCTCCTAAAGTCTACCATGATTTCTACAGTTTTGAGTGTGTTCAGTTCCAGATTTTTCACACCACGATTTTTGCTTGATAGGATCTGCAATGCTGCATGAGTAATGAGTAAATATGAATAGACAGTGGAGGTATTACTTCCAGGAAAAGATATTTACTGATAGCTTAAGGGTGACATCTTGGTTGATATTCCTAAATAAAGACAACTAGCTGCATAATGTTTCAGTATGTAAGAATAAGGATACTCAAAGATTCAAATAAATGCACACATTTCTGGAAGCTCACATAGACCTTTGAAATTGCATATGTTTATCTTTCTGTAGTTGACCTATGGCTTTGCTCCAGTCATGAATGAAAAGACCCAATCAATTTTCTTCCAACAAATGTTTCCGGATGAATCGCACCAGCATAAGGGCCTCCTGAAGCTATTGTTGTATTTGGGATGGATCTGGATTGGAATTCACATGGAGAAGGATGAGAAGGGAGAGAGATTTGTAGAAGAGGTGCTCCCCACATTTTCTGAACATGGCATCTGCATTGAATTCATAGCAGAGTTACCAAATGTAGCTTTTTGCAGTGATTTTACTGATTTCATTGACACAGGACTACATTTATACCAAGTTCTCATGACCAGCACAGCCAATGTGATAATCTTGTATGGTAAAATTTGCTCCATATCATATCTGAGAAGTTTCCTCCAGTTTTCAGAAGTGGTGGATATACCAAGAAAGGCAAAAATCCTGATTACATCCACTCAGACAGATTTTACTTCAAACTCCTTTGAAAAATCTTTGGACATCCATTACCTACATGGTGTTTTATCCTTTTCAGTTCACAGAGACCGCGGGAAGCCCCTTTACAGGGCAGGGCAGAGGAATTTGGGAAATATCTGCAGGATAAAATTGCTCAAATCCGGAGGGAATGGGTCCCACTCAGTGGGCTAGGAGGGATGCCCCAGGCGAGTCTTGAGAGACCATTCTGGGAGGAGTTTGACTCAGTTGCCATCGAGGATTTGGACAGGTTACGCGGGCGACTACGAGCCACCACATGTTCATTGGACCAGTGTCCCTCCTGGCTTGTACTGGCATCCTGGGAGGTTACATGAGACTGGCTCTTGGTGCTAGTGAACGCTTCATTGGGCGAGGGGTTCTTACCGGCCGCCTTGAAAGAGGCGGTTGTGAGACCCTTACTCAAGAAGCCTTCCCTGGACCCAACGGAGCTAGCCAATTACTGTCTTGTCTCCAACCTTCCTTTCTTAGCGAAGGTTGTAGAGAGTGTGGTGGCCCAACAGTTCCCACATCACCTGGAGGAGAATGATTATCTTGACCCACGCCAGTCCGGCTTCCGACCCGGGCACAGCACAGAGACGGCCTTGGTCGCGTTGGTAGATGATCTCTGGAGGGCCAGGGATAGGGGTTGTTCCTCTATCCTGGTCCTATTAGATCTCTCAGCGGCTTTTGATACCATCGACCATGGTATCCTCCTGCAACGGCTGGAGGGGCTGGGGGTAAGGGGCACCGTTCTAGGGTGGTTCTGCTCCTACCTCTCCAACCGGACGCAGCGTGTGTTGGCAGGGGAGCAGAGGTCGTCCCTGAGGCCTCTCACCTGTGGGGTGCCGCAGGGGTCAGTCCTCTCGCCTCTCCTGTTCAACACATATATGAAACCGCTGGGCGAGATCATCCGTGGTTTTGGGGTGGGATATCATCTGTACGCTGATGATACACAGCTGTACATCTCCACCCCGAACCACCCCAACGAGGCCGTTGAAATGATGTCCCGGTGTTTGGAAGCCGTACGGGTCTGGATGGGTGACAACCGACTCAAACTCAACCCCTCCAAGACGGAGTGGCTGTGGCTTCCGGCCCCCCGGTTCAACCAGCTAATTCCAACACTGGCCATTGGGGGCGAACAACTGGCCCCCATGGAACGGGCGCGCAATTTGGGCGTCCTCCTGGATGCCCGGCTGTCCATGGATGACCATGTGGCAGCCGTGGTGAGGGGGGCGTTCCACCAGGTTCGCCTGGTGCGCCAATTGCGCCCCCTATTGGACCGGGATGCCCTTTGCACAGTCACTCACGCGCTGGTGACGTCCCGCCTAGACTACTGTAATGCTCTCTACATGGGGCTTCCCTTGAGATGCACTCGAAGACTTCAACTGGTCCAGAACGCGGCCGCGCGGGTGATTATGGGGAGTACGAGATACTCCCATATAACACCTCTCCTGCGCGAGCTGCACTGGCTTCCTGTGGTCTATCGGGTGCATTTCAAGGTATTGATTACCATCTTCAAAGCGCTCCATGGCACAGGACCTAGCTACATGCGGGATCGCATCCTGCCCCATACATCCGTACGACCAATTCGCTCTCACAGAGAGGGACTCCTCCGGGTGCCGTCCACTAAGCAGTGCCAGAGGGCGGCGCCCAGGAGTAGGGCCTTCTCTGTGATGGGCCCAGCCCTCTGGAATGACCTCCCCCCGGATATTAGGATTACCACCGACCTCCGCTCCTTCCGTTCAAAACTCAAGACCCACCTTTTTCAACTAGCAGGCCTGGCTCAACCATAGCCCCATTTTATTCCTCCTGGCAATTTTTAAACTTGTAATTTCCATTGGGGTTTTAAATTTAACTTATTTTAATATTTCTATGTTATTATAATGATTGTATTGTGTTTTATACCTCCTCCGTACAATGTGTAATTTTATAATATGTGTTTTTATTTATTGTACGCCGCCCCGAGTCCCTTTGTGGAGAGGGAGCGGCTAACAAATTTAATAAAATAATAAATAATAAATACACAAAGGAGGTCCAAAACTTCTAGGATTTTTTTCAAAACCTAAATCCAAACAACAACCAACATGATCATTTTCAAATAGATTTTTGGGAACAGTCATTTGTGTGTTTCTTCTCAAACTCAAAAATAGAGACCTCTGAGAAGAAATGTACTGGACAGGAGAGGCTTGAGACCCTTCCCACATCTGTGTTTGAAACATGTATGAGTGGACAGAGTTACAATATTTACAATGCAGTCTATGCTGTGGCACATGCTTTGCAATCTCTTTCTCTATCCAAATCCAGGGAAACAACAATAATGAAAGAAGGAAGGAAGTATTTCCACAATCATATGTGGTTGCAGGTAAACCTGCTAGTGGAATAACCACCATCTTTCCATAAACTCTAACAAATAATATCCTCTAGGATGGGTGTCAGCAACCCATGGCTCCAGAGCCACATGCAGCTCTTTGACCCCTCTTTTGCGGCTCCCTGCCAACCTGGTCCCGTGACCTGCTCTCCACCCTGAGACACTGGCCCAACCCAGCCATGGCTGATGTCAACCTTGCTAATATGAAGGCTGGCAGGATGGGAATGGGATCCAGGAGGAGGGTACAATGGAAAGGGGGACAGGCCCGAGTGAGCACCAGCCACAGTGGCAGCTTCCCTGAAGTCAACTTTGTTCTGACTCCTTCTCACATGACTCCCTGGCTGGCTATTGCAGAGCCAGGAAGGTGTGCATGAGTGGATATACCATCCCCAAGTGAGTGGCAGGGCTCAACCAAAGCACAGCTAAGGCACAGTGAGGGGGCAGGTATACTGGGTGAGCATCTTTGCCGAGGGCAATCTGACTTTGTCCAAGCCTGATCCCGGGGTGGGCATGTGAGGTTTAGCGGGGCCAGCCCCCTTTTCACATTGCCCTAAGCTTCTTTACTCCCCCAGCTGGCAATATATCTGTTTATAGAGACCTCCAAAAAACTGTCAATCCCAACATGTAGGCCAAACTAAGAAACCCATTCTATTTATGTTGGCACTATTGCATGTAACAGTTGCATTAACAGTTTGTTTATCCCTTCCTCACATTCACATTGTGTGAACTATGTTTTCCTGAAATTCCAAAGGTACTGTTTTCAAGAGGCAACTGGATTTTCTGGTTTTTCTTTGAAGACATTTCTCTTCTCATCCAAGAAGCTTCTTCATATCTTCCAAAAAAACACCAGAAAGTTGCCTCTTGGGGAAAAAAAACCACCTTTGGGAAAACTATGATCTGGATGACTGAGAATCTCCATAAACATTTTCCTGAAATGTTTTCTCAAGTTACTCTTGAACCAAACTCAACTTCCTCTTATATGTCTGTTACCCTTCTAGTGATTCTTACAAGGTTCTTCAGGTACATACCTATGATCTATAAAGATACGGCTATTCCACCATTTGTAACACTATAGCCAGGCAAGAGAGAGAGAGATGCTGATAATCTTAGTTCCTTGCCAGTTAACCAGAAGTTGGAATGTCAGAGATTGTAGCCCAGTTTTGTATGTAAGTTATTATTGAACACATATAACTCCTCCAATTCAAGTGATCCTGAGCCCTGTCTCGGTCACCATAACCTCATATATCTTATGACCATTACTGCCTCTTTTGAAAAATAACATACATATAAATGTAAAGACATTACATTTTGTATTACTATTCTCTTGCTTTTTTTTTAATAATTTTATTGTTTTAATTAAACAAAAAACACACACAAAAACATTCTTCATTACATCTTCCAGAAAGCATGTCGATTGGTTACAAATAAATTTCGGGCGTTACTACAATCATTCTTTATATTTCATTCATATTGAATTGTACATTTTAAATCAAAAATCTTTATACCATCAATATACCATCATTCTCATTTAACTATATTTGTTTAAACGTGCTTTTGTCTAGAATCATTTATATTTATATTATAATAAATCTAGACAAAAATTTATTACTAGAATTTATAAGTACCCAGAAGAGATTACCTCTTTATAACAAAATCTAAACAAAAAAATAAAATAAATTAATACATCTTTTCCCCAGGTCCCATATGATAGTTTATATCCAAATTGTTTGGATTAGAGTTAGAGTTATTATTTCATTATTATTGTCATGATGGGTTATCTGTTAACAAATAAACATTTTAAAAACAAAAACATTCTATAAGCATCTACAAAGTTCTACTTATTAATCACCAAAAATTAACTAAGTTTTTATTTTTATTTTTATTATTTTTTTCCCATTCAATTGTATTTTATTTGGGTTTCACCATTCTTAACTTTCTTATTTTACTCATAACTATTATTTTTGAGTTTTGTTACATTCCTTCATTGATTCTTGTTTCTTTCCTCCATCCACCTATACCATTTATCCCATATCTGGTAGAATTCTGATTCTTCTTTTCCCTGAATTTCTTTAGTTAGTTTGTCCATTTCAGCACAGTCCATAACCTTTCTTATTATTTCATCTTCACTTGGAGTTAGTTTGTTTTTCCATTTCTGGGCATAGGCAATCCTTGCCGCTGTAGTTATATGTAGTATTAAATACTGGATTTCTTTTTTGTATTTCGCAGACATTATTCCTAATAAAAAGATTTCCGGTTTCCATTCTATTTTAACTCCCGTTATTGCCTCCAGCCAATTTTTGATCTTTTTCCAAAACTTTTTAGCCTCCTCATAGGTCCACCATAAATGGAAATACGTTCCGTGTATCGATTCGCATTTCCAACATTTTGGGGAGGTATTTGTTGATATTTTAGCTAACCTTGTTGGTGCCAGGTGACATCTATAAAACATTTTGTACTGGTTTTCCTTGTATGCAACTGAGAGTGTCATTTTTAAGTTTGTTCCCCAAAATTTTTCCCATTTGTCTAATTCAATATTATATCCAAAGTTCTGCGCCCATTTTATCATTTGTTCTTTCACAATTTCCTCTTCCATTTTATACTATAGGAGAAATTTATATATTCTCCCTATCATTTTTCTATCTGAGCTTTGAATGATTTTATCCAATTCGTGTGGTTCTGGTTCAATGTCATATAATTTGGTATCTTTATTGCATTTAGTTTTGATTTGAAGGTAAGTTAGCCAGTCAACTTTCATGTTCTGTTCTGCCAATTCTTCAATTGTTTTTAAGTTTCCCTGTCTATCAATTAAGTCTCTATATCTTAGCATTTTGTTCAAATCTATAAAATTTGGATGAGTCGTCCTTTCTGTCGGTGATAGCCAATTCGGAATTTTCACATAGTGTTTTTTTTTTTATTTTGAGCCATTTTTGCAATAACACTCTTCTAATTAAATGATTTTGAAAGTATTTGTGCGTTTTATTTTTATCATCCCATAGAAATGTGTGCCAGCCTGCTTGCAAATCATGGCCTTCCAAAGTCAAAATTCTTTTATTCTTTAGCTCTATCCAATCCTTCACCCATGTTATTGATACTGCCGATGCGTATAAATCCCAATTTGGTAATGCTAAACCTCCCCTCTCCTTGCTGTCTTGCATTGACTTTAGTTTAATCCTCGCTTTTCGTCCCTGCCAAACAAACCTAGCAGTTATTTTGTTTAATTCTTGAAATAATTTTTTACCTGGATTAATAGGTGCGGCTTGCACCTCTTCTCATCCAAGAAGCTTCTTCATATCTTCCAAAAAAACACCAGAAAGTTGCCTCTTGGGAAAAAAAAACCACCTTTGGGAAAACCATGATCTGGATGACTGAGAATCTCCATAAACATTTTCCTGAAATGTTTTCTCAAGTTACTCTTGAACCAAACTCAACTTCCTCTTATATGTCTGTTACCCTTCCAGTGATTCTTACAAGGTTCTTCAGGTACATACCTATGATCTATAAAGATACGGCTATTCCACCATTTGTAACACTATAGCCAGGCAAGAGAGAGAGAGATGCTGATAATCTTAGTTCCTTGCCAGTTAACCAGAAGTTGGAATGTCAGAGATTGTAGCCCAGTTTTGTATGTAAGTTATTATTGAACACATATAACTCTTCCAATTCAAGTGATCCTGAGCCCTGTCTAGGTCACCATAATATCATATATCTTATGACCATTACTGCCTCTTTTGAAAAATAACATACATATAAATGTAAAGACATTACATTTTGTATTACTATTCTCTTGCTTTTATACTGATGGAATTTTCCTGACCAATAACCCAGATCATAAATATTTTTGTTAGTATTTTATTGTGCAATCCTGGTAATACAGTTTAATTTTTTTCAGTAGTGTCATATTTTATATCTACTCACTTTTGGAATCATTGTTATGTTTTGAACAATTAATTCTGCCTGATTCTGTCTTTCTTTGTCTCTCTTTAACTGTCTCTCTATTTCAGGTTCATTCTTTTCTGAGAAGTGTCAGATTCAACAACAGTGTTGGCGAAAAAGTCTCCTTTGATAAAATTGGAGAATTTATTGGTGGATATGATATAATCAATTGGATCACATTCCCAAACCAGTCCTTTCTTAGGGTCAAAGTTGGAGTGATAGATCCTACAGTTCCATCAGACAAGTTCTTCAATATTTCTGTAGATTCCATCACGTGGCCAGTAGGCTTTAATCAGGTTAGCTGTTTAAATCTAAGTTGGTCTGTCTTCATTCATGTAGCATAAAATTTATATATAAAAGGGGTGAGTTTTAGATGGCTGTTTCCATTTTGGTAAACTGGCAAGAGCAAAGGCACAGATTAGATACACTAGAGAAAGCAGAATTATTCTATGAACAACATATATAAGCACAGGAGGGAAAGCTGGTAAGAGAAGAGGGAGGAGCCAAATGCTAGGAAGCTAAGGGGAAAGATCAAGGGAAGATGGAGAAAGAACAGGAAAAGAAAGCGCTAAGAGAAGGAGCAAGGGCCAAAGAGACAAAGGAACAGAGGAGCTGAGAATGACTAGATCAACTAAATCTATAAACCAATGACACAGAGGAAGAAATAAAAGTAATCTCAATTAACATAAACGGACAAAATGTGGCAATAAAAAGAAGAACAACATTCAACAAATTAGAGAAATTGAAATTTGGACATTATATGCTTACAAGAAGTAAATATGAGAAAGAAACACAGAAAATTTTTGGAGCAGGTAAAACTAGGTAATTTATACACAACTCTGACTGACCAAAGTAAAAAGGGAATAGCACTATATATTAGAAAGACAATTCAATCAAATATAATTTTTGAAGATGGGGAGTGTGTGATCTAATTTTGGAGGGGGAGCCGGACCTCGCGGGAATAACGGAAACCTGGTTGGGCCTCGAGGGAGGGTTACCCCTCGTGGAAATGTGCCCACCAGGTTACCAAGCATTTCACCAGCCCCGGGCCCGGGGAAGGGGCGGTGGGGTAGCAGTGATTATCCGGGAGGACTTAGAGCCGAGGGAGTCCACTGTGCCACAGACGTCCGGATGTGAATCCCTTGTTGTGAACTGCTTCTCAGTTCCCACGACATCTGGAGGAGAATGATTATCTAGACCCGCGCCAGTCCGGCTTTCGCCCTGGGCACAGCACAGAGACGGCCTTGGTCGCGTTGGTAGATGATCTCTGGAGGGCCAGAGATAGGGGTTGTTCCTCTATCCTGGTCCTATTAGACCTCTCGGCGGCTTTTGATACCATCGACCATGGTATCCTGTTGCACCGACTGGAGGGGTTGGGGGTCCGGGGCACCGTTTTGCGGTGGTTCGGCTCCTACCTCTCCGGCCGGACGCAACGTGTGTTGGCAGGGGAGCAGAGGTCGACCCTAAGCCCCCTTACTTGTGGGGTGCCACAGGGGTCGGTCCTCTCGCCGCTCCTGTTCAACACATACATGAAGCCGCTGGGTGAGATCATCCGTGGTTTCGGGGTGGGATATCATCTGTACGCTGATGATACTCAGCTGTACATTTCCACCCCGAACCACCCCAACGAGGCCGTCGAAGTGATGTCCCGGTGTGTGGAAGCCGTACGGGTCTGGATGGATGACAACCGACTCAGGCTCAACCCTTCCAAGACGGAGTGGCTGTGGGTTCCGGCCCCCCGGTTCAACCAGATAATTCCATCTCTGGCCATTGGGGGCATTCAACTCGCCCCCGTGGAGCGGGCGCGCAATTTGGGCGTCCTCCTGGATGCCAGGCTGTCCATGGATGAACATGTGACAGCCGTGGCCAGGGGGGCGTTCCACCAGGTTCGCCTGGTGCGCCAATTGCGCCCCCTATTGGACCGGGACGCCTTACGCACAGTCACCCATGCGCTGGTGACATCTCGCCTGGACTACTGTAACGCTCTCTACATGGGGCTTCCCTTGAAATGCACTCGGAGACTGCAGTTGGTCCAGAATGCGGCCGCGCGGGTGATTATGGGGAGTACCAAGTACTACCATGTGACACCTCTCCTGTGCGAGCTGCACTGGCTTCCTGTGGTCTATCGAGTGCGTTTCAAGGTTTTGATTACGATCTTTAAAGCGCTCCATGGCTCAGGACCTAGTTACCTGCGGGATCGTATTCTGCCCCATACATCCCTACGACCCATCCGCTCGCACAGAGAGGGACTTCTCCAGGTGCCGTCTACCAGACAGTGCCATGGGGCGGCGCCTAGGAGCAGAGCCTTCTCTGTGGAGGGCCCAGCCCTGTGGAATGACCTCCCCCCGGATATTAGGACCACTACTGACCTCCGCTCCTTCCGTGTCAAGCTCAAGACCCACCTTTTCCAAATAGCTGGCCTGGCTCGACCATAACTTCGTAACGCTCCTGATGGGTTTTTTAATTTAGTAATTTTATCTAAGGGGATTTTAAATTGTATTTTTAACTGTCTTGCACTTATAAGTCAATCCTCCTCTATGCACATATGTATATGTCTTTGTTCTTTTGTATATATGTTTGTCTCATGTGTATTTTTATCCGTTTGATTGTACGCCGCCCCGAGTCCTTCGGGAGAGGGTTGCGGCTAATCAAATAAAATTATTATTATTATTATTATTATTATTATTATTATTATTATTATTATTATTATTATTAACGATGATGTGCAGAGTACTTACCGGACAGTATGTGAAACAGCGAATGATGCTTCACTATCTCCCAGCAATGGTAAGTAAATATGTTTTTTTTAAATGACATTGTAAATGACACTGGAGTGGATAACTCACTAACAAGATGCGATTTATATTTTTCAGACTCCAAAATAATAACTCCTAGACAGCAAACTCTTCAAGACACCCCGATTTTATATTCCAGTGGTAATTACCGCGGCCATAAAGCTTCTGCAGATTTTTATGATCTAGACCAGTGGTGGGCAACCTTTTTTTTCAACTGAGCCAAATCTCGCCAAAACCACGATTGAAATTTATTTTGAGAGCCACATTTTTAAAACCGAAAATACATAGGATGGTACACTGTTTTTAGTTTCAATAAACTCTGGCATTTTAAGCACGCAAGTCTTAAAGCTGTCAAGTTACAAGATCCTTGCATCCCTAACCCTTTAGGAAAAAACCCCAAGGGGTCTTCAAACCTGACAGCTTTAAGACTTGTGGACTTCAACTCCCAGAATTCCTCCTCCAGTCATGTTGGCTCAGAAACTCTGGCATTGAAGCATGCAAGTCTTAAAGCTGTCAAGTTGCAAGACCCTTGCACCCCTAACCCTTTAGAAAAAAGAAAAAACCCAGGGTCTTCAAACCTGACAGCTTGAAGACTTGTGGACTTCAACTGCCAGAATTCCTCCTCCAGTCATGTTGCGGCGACGTCATCTGCGTGGATCCATCTTCGGCTTTTTTCACAGGGGGCAGGGCTGCTGCTGAAGATGTCGACGAGCCCCTGCCGCCACCAGAACAACAGCTGCCTCCTCCTCCTCCTCCAACAGCACCACTACATTTGGAGTGAAGCCGCCAAAGCTCCCGCTGGCGCCCCCCTCCACTCGGAGCACCGCGGTACCCCTGCTGCCTTCTCCGCCGCCGCCATGCTTTTGAGAAGCCATGAGGCCTTTTTTCCCTGCTCCTGCCCCCCCCTGCCGCCTTCCTACTGGCTCCCGCGGCCTCATGGCTCCTCAAAAGCACAGCAGAGGAGGAGGGGGCAGGGTAACGCGGGGCCGAACGCAGGTGCTCTGAACGGAGGGGGAGGCGCCGCTGCCATAGGCGGGGGTGTCGGTGGTAGCTTTGGCGGCTTCACCTCTGCCGCAGCGTCGGGTGCTGTTAGAGGAGGAGGAGGCGACAGCAGATATTCCGGTAGTGGCAGGGGCTTCACTTTAGCTGCAGCGCCGGGCGCAAGCAGCTAGGATTGGCCACCCACAAAGGACCTCCTCCCCGGGCTTGCTTTCCTGGCGTCAGTCGCCCCGCGCTCACCAAAACAAGTCCGGGGAGGTCCTTTGCGGGTGGCCAGTTCTAGCCGTCTGCAAAGGATCTCCCCAGCCTCCAGCGCCTGTGACAGCAGAAAGCACTGTGCGGCAGTTGGAAACTGCTGCATGGTGTTTTCTTGCCACCTGCGCGGGCGCGCAGCCACGCACCTTAGAGGGAACAGTGGGAGGGAGGGGAGTGGGACCCGGCACACAGAAGAGCCGCATTAAAATGTGTAAAGAGCCGCATGTGGCTCGCGAGCCGCGGCTTGCCGACCACTGATCTAGACTATAACTGGGATTCTGAGCTACCCCAGAGACCACACTATCTACCCAGTGAGCTGAAGAGCTGCAATTTGTCTAAAGACTGGTTTGCTTGCGGCTGCAGACATGATTTGTGGAATACAGACTCAACGAATTGTAAAATAGCGTGTTATGCACCTCCATATTCTGCTTCTGATAGTAGTGATGAGGGCTATTTTTCTGATGGAGGGGGCATGACCCTTTGAACTCTGTATAACCAATAAAAGATTGTGTTAATGTCAACGCATGACCCATTTGTCAGTGTTCTTTCAATATAATGATGCATGAAAAAGTTCTAAGCCATATTTATTATACTCCAGGATATGTAGGGAGTTATGGAGGAGTAAATACCCTTTTTCAGGAAGCTAGAAAACATGATAAAAACCTGACCATGAAGCAAGTCAAGACGTGGCTGTCAGGGCAAGATGCTTATACGCTTCATGAGCCTGCAAGAATTAACTTTCCTAGAAATAAAACAGTAGTGTCTGGCTTAGATCATCAATGGCAGGCCGACCTCATAGATGTCTCCAAAATTTCTAAAGAGAACCATGGAAAAAAATACATCTTAGCAGTTATTGATGTGTTATCTAAATATGCCTGGGCCTCCCCTTTATCTGATAAATCAGGGGGGAAGTTACATCCACCTTCCAGAATATCTTTGAAACAGGACGTGCACCCTGAAAAATACAGACAGATGCTGGTAAAAAGTTCTTGAATACGTTGCTGAAGAAACTTTTAACACGTTATGGCATTCATCATTTTGTCACCCATAGTGAAACTAAAGCAGCAGTTATAGAGAGGTTTAATAGAACCCTAAAAAACAAACTCTGGAGATATTTCACAGCTAGGAATACCCATCGGTATGTGGACATTTTGGCAGACACTCTTCAGGGGTACAATAGCACTTACCATCGTAGCATTGGAACTGCTCCTAATGCCGTAAATTTGTCTAACGAAAGGGATGTGTGGCTGAGACTTTATGGGGTAAGTTTAAAAAGTAAAAGAAAGGAAAAATGTCTTAAGGTGGGGGATCATGTCAGGGTATCTAGACTGAAGGGGAAGTTTGAAAAGGGCTATCAGCAAACCTATACGGATGAGATATTCATCGTCAAAGAACTGGGGACAAGGGGGGAAAGAGTGTATAGATTAAATGATTACACAGGTGACCCTGTAGAGGGAGCTTTTTACTTTGAGGAGCTCCAAAAGGTTCCTGCTGACCAACAGCGTATATACAGAATAGAGAAAATTATCCAAAAAAGAGGGCGGGGGAGACGCAGAGAGTTTCTAGTCAAATGGAATGGCTGGCCAGAGAAGTTCAACAGTTGGGTTAAGTCTACTGAAGTACAACATCTTTGAAATGTCAGATTTTTACATCACCCTCCCCAGCAATGCATCAGCAGAAATTTTTCCCCAAAACAAAAATTCTAATTTTACTATTCAATTAGCGAGATCGTTGGATCTTCCAGGGTCATGGGAAGTAGGTCTAGCAGAGATACAGTATCCGCATAGTTGGCACACATTAACTTCTCCTGGATATTTTGAAATTGCTAACGAGAGAAAGAAATGGCGTTTTTCTTTGAGAAGCGGGTACTAGAATAGCATCCGACAACTGTTAGAAAATATGAACAAGCTTATATCAAATGCCAAGGATGGACCTAAGACAACCCTACATTATGATTCAGTGGGTCGAAAAATTAATCTTAAAGGAGATGAACCGCATACCATTCTAGTTAGCGGAGAACTTGGACATCTGTTAGGTATGTTCCCAGGATTCAGCACCTTATATGTTTACACAGACATTGTAGAGCTCCAGATAGTAGGTGACTTCTATGTGCCATTACTACGCTGTGTGCCTGTACAGGGGCAAGACAATGATTTCATAACTATGACCATCCACATTATGTGCCAGTCAGCAAACATCACATTGATACCGTTACTATAGAAATCAAAACCGAGCAGGACAAAAACGTGCATTTTTATCACGGGAAGGTGATGGTCAAGCTTCATTTTAGGCCTTGGAAAAGTGAAGGATGGTTGTAAACAAGGAACACGGGAGACCTCAAGACTACGTAGCTTACTGCAGGGCACAAGCTGGGGGAGGCCTTCCAGGCTTCCGATGAGCCCCCATTATGTATGGGACCAGTTTAGGAGGGTTGTTCCGTGGACTTTTTTGAAAGCAATGCCTTTTTTGAGGCGGGGATTAGAAATCATAAAGCCGCATGTGAAATCTGCTGCCAAAAACATCGCCAGAGATGTTGCGGGGCATCTTGTATCCCGTGTTGTTGAGAGCGGGCAGGATGGATCAGGGCTGGTCATAGCCAGGAAGAATTACGCATTGGGCCCACCTATTCCATTTAAAAAGAGAAGACTTGTGAAAAAGCCCCGTCATACCAAGAGGAAACGTGCACAGAAGAGGAAACCCTGTGACAAGGAAGACATATTCTAATACATTATGGCATTTATTCATTCTGCTTCAGAGGAATGTGTTAAATCTGAACTGGATCTTTTTCAACTGGCGCCTACACAGACCAGTATTGAAAACAGTACCTATATCGAGATCCCCCCTTTATCAGCGCTAACGCCCAATGGTCCCCTGGAATTTTTCATCACGGGGCATGGTGAGCATTACACAGATTTAAACAACACCCTTCTGTGTGTGAGTTGCAAGATTGTAAAAGCTGACGGGTCAGATATTGATGATGGGGCAAGGGTGGCCCTGGCCAACTACCCCATAGCATCGCTGTTTAACCAGCTGGATGTTACCTTGGGAGATTGGCTCATTACACAGAGCCATCTTTGCTATTCGTATAGGGCCATAATTGAACTGATTCTCAACTTTGGTGGTGATTCGTTGGGCACCCAATTTACTTCTGGGAGTTTTTACAAAGATGACTCGGACCTCATGGAGAGTACTCTACTGACAGTGGCTGGGAACTCTGGTTTCAAAGCGAGAGCGAGACACATGGCCGGTAGTCGTAAATGGGACCTGCTTGGGCCTCTGCATAGTGATCTGTTTTTTCAAGACAGACTGCTAATTAATGGCATAGATGTGAAAGTCAAACTCACAAGAAGCAGAAATGAATTTTGTGTGATGAAGGATGGCAATGAGAATTACAAAGTGCAACTCCTGGCTGCTTCTCTCTTTGTAAAACGTGTAAAAGTAGCCCCGGGAGTGCGTCTTGGCCATGCAGAAGCTTTGCTCACCTCCAATGCCAAATACCCCATTGATCGAGTGGGGATGAAGGTTTACAGGATTCCTGCAGGTAGTCTTGTGTGTAATCAGGAAAATCTATTTCTGGGCCAACTACCTAAACAATTAGTGATTGGGTTTGTGGACAATGCAGCTTTTAGTGGGGATTATGAAAGAAATCCATTCAATTTTCAACACTGCAATGTCAATTTTTGCGCCCTGCATTGTGATGGTGAACAGATCCCCGCAAAGCCTCTTCAGCCCGATTATGAGCATGGTCTTTTTGTGAGAGAGTACATGCAGATGGTGCAAGCAACAGGCAAAGGCATGAAAGACAGACCGATGTTAATCAACCGGGAAGAGTTTAACCAAGGGTATACTTTGTATTGTTTTGACTTGAGTCCTGATCAGGGATGCTCTGAGCACTATTCATTGATCAGGAACGGTAACCTCAGAGCCGAAATTAGATTTGCACAGCCCCTCCCCAACACCGTTAACATGATACTCTATGCAATCTTTGAAAATCTTATTGAAATAAGTCACACAAGGAATGTACTTTTTGATTATATGTGAGTATGGATACACAGCAGCTCCTCCACTTGTTCTCTGGAAATACTACCTTTCTAGGGGTCTACCCTTGTGACCTGTTACCCCAGAGACAAATCTCCAAAAGACCTTTTGGATTAATCGTAAACACCCATCCTCACACTTTTCCTGGCGAACACTGGCTGGCCCTCTACTTCCCATCTCCCGGATATGGTGAATTTTTTGATTCTTATGGAAGACCTCCAGATAGCCATGACTTTCCTGGCTCCATAGTGAAGTTTTTAGAGCAGCAAACTGAGAAGTACACATTTCACCAACGGCAATTGCAACACCCCAGTGCTGTGACCTGTGGACAACACTGTGCATTTTTTCTACTGAACCGTACTAAAGGAGTGACCTATGAAAATATTTTAAAGATGTACTCCAATGCCGATATTAAAAATGATCAAATGGTAAAGCTGTTTGTAAAAACTATAAAGGTTGGGAGGGGGCTTGGAACCTGTAACCTGTAAGCTTCTCAGTAGGGGCTCGGTGTTGCGAGGCGCCTTTCACCAAGTCTAAAATATTAGTACCAGGAATAGGTACACCTTTGTATAAAAAGGTACCGCGATCATCCCAGGTTGAGACGTCCTGGTGTTGTTTCATTTTGTTCAGCAAAAGTTCTGCATTTTTCCTATAACGAGCGCTCACACCACTTAGGATATCATCCATAGCTGTGTCCTGGGGAGTTGGATGTGGCAGCTGTTCTGGTAATGTTGGAAGTGGCTGAGGTTGTCCCGGTGGATAAATGAGATTCAGTTTGTCCTTTTCAGACTCATTTTGCCTGGTCCATCTGATGACGCGACACCAGATACATTTTCTCGGCATGGTCCATGGTTTAGCCTGCTAACAGGCTAGTCAACAGAGGAATAGCCGTCCCTAGTAAGGGCCCTATAAAACCACCCGACTGAAGTATGATCTGCTTCTTCTTTTTGAGTGAAACCTTTCTATCACTCAACTTTTTAATGACACCCTTCTTACTCTTTAGAGACCGGAATTGTGAAGGTTTCAGAGGAAGATTTCCTTTTAGGGTATTCAGTGCTATTTCTGCTATTGACCCCACCAGGTCATTATTAGCATTGCATAAGATGGCTTTTCTCTGTCTTGGTCCGGCGTTTACTAAGATTTGTTAAAGCCCCCAATTTCTATGTAACCTCTCTGACATCTTAAATGAACTAGCGCTAAGGTAACCGACTACAACTTTTTACTCTTCTTTTTCATTGTGTAAACAGTAGGCCAATCAGGGGGGAAGAGTCCTGTTCTTAGCCTATAGGATTCTGGAGTGGTGGCTGACAAATCTACTAATAGGTACCTGTTCTGACCCCCCTTCCTCCTTCGCCCACACAGAACACGCTCTGGAACAATACAAATGAACAAGGTTTATTTTACAGACAGACAGAAAGTTCCGTGGCAGTAAACCACCACGACAAAGCTCACAAATACAAGACACGGAAGCAGCTATCCAGCCAGCTATGTTTCAAGACCAAAACTTCTTGCAGGAGTTCTTTGTTGACTGCTGCAAAGGGCGTATGCACAGTCAACCCTTTTATAGCCTGAAGAGGAGTCTCCTGATCAACAACTGAGAGCCCTTACTGCCGATAATTGCGCCCTCGCTCCTTGCGTCTATGGGCGCAGCGATAACGGGCGTCCAGGAACTCCCTGTTAATCTCTGACTCACTGTCTCGTGACTCCTCCCCACTGCTCCAAGGCATGGCATCAGGAGCCCTCCTCCTCTGGCTCTCACCGCTGCTCCATGCCTCAGGCGCCTCCTGGTGGCCGACCAGACTCTCCGATCCCTGCTCAGAGTCGGAACCCTGTCCAGGGTCCTCCACATCCTCCTGAGCCAACTCATAGGGACCCTCACTCTCAGAGTCTGGTGGTAGCGGCAACGGCTCCTGCTGGGCCACAACACTATCCCTCACCGCAGGGCCCTTCCCCCGGGTCTGATGCTCGGGATGTGGTCGCGAGGGATATTGCACATGATAAGCCCGCACCAAAGCAGGGGCATGCACCGCCGTCGCATCACTCCAGGTCCCCACGTCCAATCCCTCGTCCGTCCAGTCGACCAAATACTGGAACCGTCCCTTGAGCCATCTCGAGTCACGGATCCGGGTCACTCTGTGCGATGGTTGTGCATGCACCTCACGCGACGATGGCAGGGACGAAAAAGGACGTCGGAGAGGACAAGCCGACCGTTCAGGGATCAGGAGCAAGCGATGGAACACCGGGTGTACTAGCATCGAGCGCGGGAGGGTCAGACGATAAGCCACCGGGTTGATAATGGCCTCCACGGGGAACGGCCCAAGATACCGGTGGTCCAACTTCCTTGTTGGCCGGTGGGATGGAAGATGCCGCGTGGACAGCCACACGCGATCCCCCACAGCCAATTCCGGCAGCGCACGTCGAGACTTGTCCGCTACTCGCTTGTAATCCTCCTTAGCCTGATTCAGATAGCAGCGCACCACTTGGTGAACCGCCTGAAGCTCAGAGAGGAAGTCCTGCGCTGCGGGGACCGGAGAGTCCACTGGGGTGAGAGGGAAAAAACGAGGGTGGTACCCGACGTTCGCCATAAAAGGCGTCGTCTGTGTGGAGGTGTGCTGCGAGTTGTTAAACGCAAACTCGGCCACGGCCAGGTACTCTGCCCAATTGTTCTGCTGCTGGTTCATGAAGTGGTGCAGATATTGTTCCAGAACCCCAATCACCTTCTCCATCCCTCCATCGGTTTCGGGATGGTGCGCCGAGGATAAACAAACTTGGACATCAAGAGCGGCCATCAGCCCTTTCCAGAACTGGGCCGTGAATTGTGTCCCACGATCTGAGACAACCCGGTCAGGTAGGCCATGCAGCCGGAACACGTGTTGGATGAACATGCGGGTGGTGGCACGGGCTGTTGGCAATCTCCGGCAGGGGATGAAATGCGCCATCTTGGTGAGCATGTCCACCACCACCAGGACCGTAGTAAAACCGGACAGCGGAGGCAGTTCCATCAAGAAGTCCATGGACACAACCCCCCAGGGTCTGTCCGGGGTCGGCAATGGCTGTAACAAGCCTGGAGCAGCTCCCGTTGCTGATTTGGCCTGTCGACACTGCCCACACGACGTGACATACGTCTGCATGTCGTGTCGCAGGCGGGGCCACCAAAAAGTACGGGAAACCAGGTGCAATGTTTTGAACAGGCCAAAATGTCCTGCTGCTGGAGTGTCATGACACTGGGAGACAACCAGTCCACGGAGGGGCCCTGCAGGCACATAGAGCCGGTCCTGATACCTCAAAAGGTTCTCGTGAAAGGTCCATGGGGATGTCGGCCCTACCTCTGCCCGCCGTCGTTCCACCCACTCGTCGTTCCGTTGCGCCTCCCGTATCAGAGACCGTAAATCCACGGGTTCCTGACTTGCAGCGAAGGACTCGACAGGTAGAACCGTCCGGGGGGGAAGTGAGTCTGCAGGGTCCGAGTACTCCGGCTTTCTAGACAGGGCATCCGCCCTTTGGTTCAAGGCACTGGGGATGGGTCACTTCCGTTTGTTCCTGGTGCCGATGGCAGGCTTTTTTTGAGCCTGTCAGATCAAGAGACAGTTAGAGGTGTTTTTTTATGATCTTTAACACCTCGGACACTCTTAAATTCTTGGAATTTATGAGGGAGAGATTCAGCTGCTGGGTTGAGCCCTCGTGTACCCTCCAGGAGGATTTATAGCCTCTGGAGTCCGACGAGGTTTGCCCCCCTTCGCAGTTGTTGTTTTCTCCTGCCTTTTTGATAACCTCTGCTAATTAGCAGAGCCAGTCGCCGGGAACAGCCTTAACATCTCAACATCCCAAGAAGGAAGCAAGACTTTTGCAAGTATTTTAAGTCTTAATTGGGGGGGGGGGAAATCTCTTTAAAAAGAACGCTACTGCTGAGTTCGAGAGGCGTGGGCTTAGAACAAAGGATTCAAAATGGCGTTGATTTATAGCTGAAAACCTACAGAAAACGAAAGCTAATTACTTGCTGATAGCCGGGGCAGTAAAGGCGGAACGGCTGAAACAACCCTAACTATTAACAATCTTTAAGCCAGTTTACATAACCTGAACTACTTAAATGTCAAAGTTTTAATTTCGAGCAACTTAGAAAGAAACATTTGCAAGTATTAATTTACAGCTGAATACCTAAGGAAAACGAAAGTTAATTGAATGGTGACAGCTAGAGGCGGCTGTAAGAATTATTAATTATGGCAACGGAACAAAAAGCTTCACCAGGTGCCACAATAAATTATCAGGATTTCAAGGACTTTATAAGGGAAGAAAATGCTTTTTTACGCAAAGAAATTAAGGAGGTTAAAGAAATGGTTCAGGATACCATTAAAAAACATGTTCAGCTTGACAAAAAATTACACACTTTAGCCACAGGTCTGTCAGAAGTTGTTCTTAAGGTGGACAGGAAAGTTGATCATCTGGCTTTGGATTTGGAAACTAAAACGAAGGAAACAGATTTGAAATTTGTTGAAATGGAGGGGAATATGCAGAGGATGGATAAGGAGATTATCATGATGCAATTCAGATCTATGGAGTACGCTGTTAGACTGAGGGGTATCAGAGAAAACCCTAGAGAGGACTTAAGAAAAGTTTGTGCTGATGCTTTGGCCACGTTATTGAAGATCGAGGACTCTTCTGAGATTTCTGCAAGGATTGATAAAATTTACAGAGTTAATTCACGTATTGCATCACAAAGGCAACTACCAAGGGATGTTGTGATATACTTTACTGAGAGAAATTTTAGAAATGATATTCTGCAAAATTCTTTTTATTCATCTATTCAAATAGATGGAAAAACGATCGGAGTCTTTAAAGAATTACCCCCAGCGATGTTAAAGCTTAGAAGGGATTTTGGATTTTTGGTAGTGGAATTGAAGAAGAACAGTATAGATGGGATGTTCCAATTGGTGTTATATTTAATTACGAAGGGGTGAGGTACCGTCTGAATACAATAGATAAAGCCAGAGACTTTTATCATGGAATACTTAAGAAAAATGCAACCCCCCCACGTACATCTACACCAACACCAGTAGATTTGGATGTCTTAGAGCAGAGGATGTTTGAGAAAGAGACAGAAGAACAAAGAATGCAGACACAAAAAGAGAAGGTGGGGCAGGGTGCTGTAGGTGGAGTGGACCCCTCTGGATCTCTGTTGTGTTCCTTCTTGGAAGAAGGACCTTCTAAGTCTCTCACTGAAATGCCGATACTTAAACCTGTCGAACAACGTATTACTAGATCCACGACTAGACAAATGTTAGAATCTCACAAGCGCGTCGACCCTCAAACACAATGTGCTAAGAAAGAAGCTAAGAAGCAAACCGGAGCCATGGGAGGAGCAGGGCCGAAGATTAGTCTTGTGGAGAGAGATCTTCAGCAAATGCTTTCAGCGCTCCAGACCAGATCTAAAGATGCTTAAGCTATTATCTTGGAACGTGAATGGAATGAACTCCCCACAAAAAAGGAAAAAAATATTTTATTATTTGAAGCAATTTAATAATGATGTTGTTTGCCTTCAAGAGACTCATATTAGGCTGCAAGACCAGAAGTATTTAGTGAATTCAAAATTGGGAACATTTTATGCTGCCTCTGATTTGGTAAAGAAAAATGGTGTGGTGATATATATAAATAAAAGATTTTCAACTAAAGTTATAGAGGCAGATGTCGCTGGTAGATATATAGCAATTCAATTTGATACAGACTTTGGTTCCATTTTGGTGCTAGGAATATATGCTCCTAACCAACACCAAGAAAGTTTTTATAAGATGCTCCATTTAAAAATTTTAGACTGGAACTTTAAGAGTATTCTAATAATGGGAGATTGGAATGGAGTGATTTCTCCAAAGATAGATAAGAGTACAAAGACGAAATTCACTACCAAATTACCAAAGGCTTTTTTTGATTTACAAGACGATTTGAAATTAAAAGATGTTTGGAGGACGCAACATCTAAATGAGATGGATTTTTCTTTCTACTCAGATAGACATAAATCCTTTTCAAGGATTGATTTCTTTTTGTTAACACCGGATCTACTTCCTAAAGCCAAGAAATCCAAGATTTTCGCCAGGACACTTAGCGATCATAGTCCGGTGTGGTTACAAATTGAATTAGGGATGAGGCCAAGAAGGTCTTGGAGAGTAAATGAAAATTTATTTAGATATGAAAAAAATGTTGATGAACTTAAAAAACACATGAAGGAATTTTTCAGTTTTAACATGAATACGGGCACTCCCATTGAAATAGTTTGGGATGCAAGTAAAGCTTATATGTGTGGGGTCCTGATACATATGAACTTTAAACATAAACAAATTAGACAGAAAAGGAGAATGGAATTGGAAGATGAAATAAAACGCAAGGAACAGCTGCTTATAACAAACCCGAATGACCAGGCGCTCCAGATGGCGCTAAAGCTGTTGAAAGATCAATTTCAGATGCTTATAGCAGAACAAACAGCAACTAATTTTCAATTTGCTAAACATAACACCTTTGCCAACGCTAATAAACCTGGTAGATGGTTAGCATATACTTTGAGAAGGAATCTGAATGACAGAATTATTGATAAAATTGAGTTTCAAGGGAAGATGGTATATCAACAAGAGTTGATTAAAAAATCATTTGTGGACTATTATACTAAGCTATATGTACAGGATAATATACAGAACAAGTTAATAGATGATTTTTTGGAAGGAAAAAGGGTTGCCAAAATTTCTGTGCTTCAAAAGGCAAATTTGGAACGTCTTATAACCGCTGATGAGATCACTTTAGTTATAAATCAACTTAAATTAGCTAAGGGACTGATGGTTTGACTGCCAGTGACGTGCAGTCAGGTGAGGCAAGTGAGGCACAGCCTCCCCACTCTCATCATGAAAAAAAAAGTAAAAGGAAAAAGCTGAGCTAGTTGCTGCCTCACCGTGGATGACTCTGCTCTCCCTCCCCATGTGTAGTGACTTCCTCCCCAGGCCACCATTCATTTCTCTCTCACACACACACAGCTGGATAAACTATATAAAAATCTAGCCCAGCTTCACAGATTACAAGTTTGAAAAGGCAACGTGGCTCCACCTGCAATCAAACTACACTTGGGGAGGGAGAGCACAAGCGAGCACTGAGGAGACCACAGGAGGAGGCAGGAAGCCAGGCAAAGAGCCATGCTGTAGTACACACACTTCCCCCCAGCCTCTTTCTTTTGGAAGAGGCTTCTCTGCCTCTCCTCTCACCCCAGCCTGCCAGCAGGAGGTGGTGGGTGGGCTTTATTGTGTTCCAGGCATTTGTGTTCCACCCAGACAGCAGGCTGCATTTGCAATGGTGGAGGTGTTTGGGAAAGGCAGCAGGGGAATGGGGGGGGGGGGGGTGGCAGAGGAGCTGCTTTCAAGCCACTGGAAAAGATATCCAATCCAACTTTTGTGTGTGTGGGGGTTTGTTTGAGAGTGAGTGAGAGAGGGAAGGAGTAGGAGAGATAGTCCAATCCAACTTCTGTGTGTGTGTGTGTGTGAGAGAGAGAGGGGGGGGAGGAAGGGAGAGAGGGAGGAAGGAGGGGAAGGAGAAGAAAAAGAAAAAGAAAGAAGGAGCAAAGGAGAAAAACAAATAGTCACTTTAAATTGGAACTGAGCATGCCTGGCTGTGGAATTCTGGGAGTTGAAGTCCACAAGTCTAAAAATATTTGAAACTCAGTACTGTGTCAGTGCCTCACCAGTCATAAACCTCACCGCACGTCACTGTTGACTGCAATGTATTATAAAACTTTACAAATGGAAATGATTGAATATCTTACACAACTATTTTGTAATATACAACAAGGAGGTAAAATACCTCCCTCATGGAAAGCGGCTTTTATCTCATTGATACCTAAAGATAAAGAGGGCCCTAAGAAACCAGAGGATTACAGGCCAATATCTCTTCTGAACACAGATTATAAAATATTTGCTAAGGTACTAGCCAACAGATTGATGCCGGTTATCCAAGAGGTTATTCATCATGATCAAGCAGGATTTATTGAAGGCAGACATATGAAGGAGAATGTAAGGCAACTCATAGATTTAATTGACTATCTTGATAAGAATAAGCAGATCTCTGCAGTGCTGGTTTTCTTGGATGCAGAGAAGGCCTTCGATCGAGTGAATTGGAACTTTCTAACCAAGACTTTGGAAAAGATGGATATGGGACCACGATTGCGGCAGGCGATTGGAGCAATTTATCAGCAACAAAATGCACAACTTATTATTAATGGAAATTTGTCAACAACTTTCAAGATACAAAAAGGCACAAGACAAGGTTGCCCATTATCCCCATTGTTATTTATTTTAACTTTGGAAGTCTTGTTGAACGCAATTCGGGACTCAAAATCCTTAGATGGCATAGCTATCAGGCAAAAGGAATACAGAACTAGAGCATTTGCCGATGATCTGGTTGTTACCCTTTCACATCCTTTGAAATCAATAATCCAGATGAAAAATATCATAATAGAATTTGGCATGGTGTCTGGGTTTAGACTAAATCAAAACAAAACGAAAATGATGGTTAAAAACATGACAGAGACTCAAAGAAAGAGACTTGTAAGTTTAGCAGGTTTTGAAATAGTTTCTAAAGTTAAATATTTAGGAATACAAATTTCAGAATCAAATACAAAACTTTTCTCAAATAACTATGAAGTGTTGTGGCAAAAGATACAGAAAGATCTTGAAGCGTGGAAAAAGTTACAATTGTCTTTGCTTGGAAGGATCTCAGCAATTAAAATGAACATTCTACCTAGATTTATCTTTCTATTCCAGATGATTCCGGTGCTTAAGTCAGATAAAACCTTGTTAAATTGGCAAACAACATTAAATAAATTTGTTTGGAAGGAGAAAAAAACGAGAGTAAAGATGAAGATTATGCAAGATACACGTGAAAGAGGCGGCCTCAGACTCCCAAACCTTCGATTATATTATGAAGCTGCGGTATTAACGCATGTAGCAGATTGGTTTGGGAAAACAAAAATGGAATTGCTGAATATAGAAGGCCATGATCTTGTTCTGGGATGGCATGCATATCTTTTTTATGAAGACAGGGTGGATAAAGTGTTTAACAACCATGTTCTCCGAAGTGGCTTGATGAGAATATGGAAGAAGCACCGGCCCAATTGGGATTATAAAATACCGCTTTGGTTGGATCTTGCAGACACCATGGGGATTATGAATATTAAGTCACTAGGGGGTTGTTTATATAAAGATGTGCTTATTGCTGATGGGGGCGAATGGAAGTTAAAAACTTTGGAACAGCTGTTGGAAGAAGGAATTACTTTAAATTGGTTACATTACATACAGCTACAGAAGAGATGGGAAGAAGATCGCAGGGTCTGTTTTATGGATAAAGAAGTGGAACTGATTAAGCAGATAAAAGAGACTGGTCCAAAACAAGTTAAAAGAATATATAATGTACTGTTAGAAAGAGACTCAGAAAGTGAATTGGTTAAGGATTGTATGATTAAATGGGCTCAGAATTTTGGTGAAGTGGTTATGTTGGAAACGTGGGAAAAAATATGGGTTCAGAATGTTAAATTTACAGTCACAGAATTTAAGGGAGAATTTTTATAAAATGTTTTACAGATGGTATTTAGATCCTAAAAAATTATCATGCATGTACCCAAATGTTCAACCAAAATGTTGGAGATGCGGGTGTCTAGATGCTACCTTTTTTCATGTATGGTGGACTTGTAACAAGGTGAAAGCTTTTTGGATAAAAATATGGTGGGTTATGCAGAATGTATTTAAGAAAAGAATACAATTCACTCCGCAAATGTTTTTATTGGGTATAGCTAAGGATTTTACCAAAGGGGAAACAAAATTGGCCTTGTATATGGTCACAGCAGCTAGGTTGTTGATTGCGCAACATTGGAAAAAAGATTTTTTACCGACAATTGATCAATGGATTCAGAAGGTGGCGGGGTTCGCTGAAATGGCAAAAATTTCAGCTTTTTTAAAAGCTCAGAAACAGGAGGATTACACACAGGAATGGGCAAAATGGATTGATTATATACAGAATAAATACCAGACTAGGAGTTATTATGTAGCCTTTAGGTAAGAATGTTTAGACCGATAGATGATCAGAGTAAATAGTATATGGGATGCTTGGAATTGTTAGAGTGGTATACAGCGGAAGTCAGGGGGGTGGGTTTGTGTGGGAGGTGGGGGAGGGTTAGGGTGGAGGGTGGGGCAATATATATGTATGAATAAATTAGAAGATGGGATTAATGAAACATTGTTATGCTAGGAGAAATTTATATTAAGAGTTATAGATGTTAAATTAGCTTAGAAAATGGGATCAATGTGTTATTATTAATCTAAGAGAAATTTATATTGTGTTTGTTGGGAGGAGAGGGGTTACAAGTAATCTATTTTAAGATGGGGGGAGAGGAGGGGGCAAAGTATTTGGTATAATATTTGAAAGTGAATTTTTCTGGGGGGGTTGGGGGGGTATAGCATTTGTATGAGATTTATATTGTATGGCGGGGGGGGTGAAAAGGGGGAAAAATTGTTTGTACAAAACTCTTTTAATAAAAAAAAAGGCACTGGGGATGTACGTGACCTTGAAATGGAAACGGGCAAAGAATAGAGACCATCGGATCTGGCGTTGATTCAGCTTACGCGCTGTCGTCAAAAACTCCAAATTCCGATGGTCCGTCCGGACCTCGACCTGATGCCTGGCCCCCTCCAGGTGATGTCTCCAGGCTTCGAACGCCACCTTGATAGCCAACAACTCCTTCTCCCAGATGGTATAATTGCACTCGGAAGGATTGAGTTTCCGAGAGTAATAAGCGCAAGGGAAAAGGGTACCATCAGGGGCGTGAGCCTGCAATAACACCGCCCCCACCGCGATGTCAGACGCATCCGCCTCTACGACAAAGGGGCGATGGGGATCAGGGTGCTTCAGGATCGGCTCCCTCGTAAAAGCGCGCTTCAGGGTCACGAACGCCTGTTTTTCCGTGGGCCCCCAGTGAAACTGCACTTTCTTTTGCAGGAACCGAGTGAGGGGTGTGGTCAAGAAAGCAAAGCTGGGGATGAAGGACTGGTAATAGTTGGCAAACCCAAGGAGTCGCTGAACATCCTTCATACGTCGAGGAGGTTGCCAACTACGTAATGCCTCCACCTTGCCTGGCTCCATCGCAATTCCTTCAGGGGAGATACGGTGCCCCAGGAACTCGATGGTAGTCTGCCAGAACTGACACTTCTTCAGCTTGGCAAATAAGCGATGTTCTCGGAGTCGCTGCAAGACCAGACGCAAATGACATTGATGATCCGTCCGGGACATGGAGTAGATGAAGATGTCGTCCAGGTAAATGATGACAAACTGATCCAAAAGGTCCCGGAAGATGTCATTCCTGAAATGTTGGAAGACAGCCGGGGCATTGGTAAACCCAAACGGCATGACCGTGTACTCGAAATGTCTGTACCGGGTGCCAAAAGCCGTCTTCCATTCGTCCCCCGCCCTGACCCAGACCAGGTTGTAAGCCCCACGCAAGTCCAGTTTTGTGAACACCGTTGCCTCCTGGAGCCGCTCCAGCAACTCAGGTATCAGGTGCAATGGGTAACGGTTACGTACCGTGATGGCATTCAGGCGCTGGTAATCGCAACAAAGTCTCAGATCCCCGGTCTTCTTTTTCACAAACAAAACTGGAGGAGACAAGGGGGAGGACGAAGGCCGGATAAACCCCCGGGCGAGGTTTTTGTCCAGAAAGTCCAGCAATGCAGCCAACCCCGGCTCAGACATGGAATATAAACGACCCGTCAGGAGTTTCGCATCGGGTACCAGGTCAATGGGACAGTCATAAGGCCGGTGCGGCGGCAGTTGATCCGCCTCCTGTTTGCTAAAAACATCCGTGAACTCCACTGAATCCGGCGGCACTGTCACCTTGGCCGCACTGGGCACCTGGGCCGCACAAACCTGACGGGTGTGGTCGACGCATTGCAAGGACGGGAACGAGATCTGGTTCTGCGACCAGTAGATCTGAGGGTCGTGCGCCCGCAGCCAAGCCAAGCCCAACACCACAGGGAAATGCAGACCCGAAGCCACGTAAAATTGGGTGGCCTCCTCATGCTCCCCGAGGATCAAGCGCAAAGGCTGCGTGGCGGCCTTGATGGGCCCAGACCGAAGCGCCCGACCATCAATGGTCTCTACCCGCATCGGAGTGTCTACCGGACAGAGAGGGACGTTGTATTTCATAGCAAACGCTGCATCCATAAAGTTTGTGGTAGCCCCGGAATCGACCAAGGCATGGGCTGGAATTCCCTGCGGACTACCCGACAAGAGAATGTGCGCTGCTAAAATCATATGCCGTGGAGGCCCCTCCACCTCTGTTCCGGCCTGTGCCCGACCCGAAGTCTCCCTCAGATCGGGCTTCCCCCGTTTCCCGATATGGTGGTCCGTCGCGGAGGGGAGGCTGTAGACCGTGCAGCCCCCCTACCTCCCTTCTTGGGGCAAACCAAAGCCAGGTGTCCAGGATCCCCACAGTAAAAACACAACCCCACTGCACACCGTCTGTCCATCTCCGTGCGTGACAAGCGGGGTTTGGCGGCACCCAACTCCATGGGCTCCTCCCGTGCAACAGGAGTTTCTTGAGGGACCGGCACTCTTTTAACCTCCCGGGACGCTCGGCGAGGCCTCCACCTCTGCAGCCGGCTGTCAATCCGGAGGCACAAATGAACCAATGCGTCAAAAGTTGGAGGCCTGTCCACCCTCACCAACTCATCCTGCAGGTCATCTGACAGGCCGTCCAGGAAAGTTTCCATAAGGGCTGGCTCATTCCACGCAGAGTCCTGACTAAGCAGCCGGAACTCGCTCACATAATCCTGCAAAGACCCACGCCCTTGGTGCAAATCCTTCAGGAGTCTGGTGGCTGTTTCCCCCTTGATGGGATCTGCAAACATCAGCCGAAGATGGGTACAAAAACCCTGAAAATCGTCCAGCAGGGGGATCGGCTGAGTCAGCAAAGGAGTAGCCCACCTCGCTGCTGTGCCTGAGAGCAAGCTGATGATAAATCCCACCTTCGTCCGGTCGGTGGGAAAGTCCTCTGCTGTCAAGCCAATAAATAGCTGGCATTGGCCCAGGAATGCCGCAAATAGTTTTTGATTGCCATCAAATTTGTCCGGCATAGCCACTGGGCATTTCCTCCATTGCTGCTGGGGGGGGGGGGGGGGGGTTGGCAGGTGCAGAAAGTTAAGCAACCTGCGCTGATAACAAAGCAAGTTGTTGTGCGAAGATGGCATTCTCCGCCTGGAGTTGCTCCATTATAGCTTAATGGAGTTGCGTTTGGGGCAGCAGTCAAACTGTTCTGACCCCCCTTCCTCCTTCGCCCACACAGAACACGCTCCGGAACAATACAAATGAACAGGGTTTATTTTACAGACAGACAGAAAATTCCGTGGCAGTAAACCACCACGACAAAGCTCACAAATACAAGACACGGAAGCAGCTATCCAGCCTGCTACGTTTCAAGACCAAAACTTCTTGCAGGAGTTCTTTGTTGACTGCTGCAAAGGGCGTATGTGTTAGGTACTGGTGCGATTAAGCACTAGCAATGAACCCCAGGTCGAGGTTATAACAGAGCAACCCTGTAAAGTATACGCAGCGTGCGATAGATAAAGCAACCACACTGAATAATGGATAGTAAAGTAACAAAATAAACTTTACTTTTTGAAGAATATAGCAAAATCCATAAACACAGCCAAAAAGTCATACACAGAAAAAACAGTCCAATACTACCAAGATAACTTGGATACAAGTAGCAAATAACTTACACACAGTAAGTAGTAGCAACAGTAGTAACAGTTAGACAGCAGTTATCATACATCAAGAGAGAGAGAGAGAGAGAGAGAGAGAGAGAGAGCAACAACATCAGCTGCAATTTAAATGCTGTAATCTACTAATTAGCAGAGCTCCTCTCTTAAAGATACATAACATGCCTTGTGCAATATATTGTCTACCCAACTTGTTGGTTACACCCTAACATTCTCCCCTTTGGGTAGAACAATATATCCACTCACAATGTAAGATGATAACCTTCACATGATGAGGTATGTTTCACTGAACTTTGTGCCTTAGTGAAGTTGTCTGCTAAATTGTCTTCAGTTGAACAATATTCCAACTTTATCAGGCCATCCTTAATGCTTTGTCGAACATTAAGATACCTCAAATCAGTATACTTCGATCTCGTCTTAATAGCTAAACTAGTCGCCATTTTTATTGCTGCCTGATTATCTTCATAAACAGTAAAAGGTTCATTGATACTTAATCCCATATCTATAAGCAACTGCTTATAATATATCAGCTCAGTACATGTCAACGACAAACATGAAAACTCAGCTTCCATTGTGGATAAGCTTATGTGTTTCTGTCGTATCGACTTCCATCCAATCAGTACACCACCTAGCATAAAGGCTATGCCGGAAGTTGACTTCCTATTATCTATAGCAGCTGCAAAATTTGCATCAGCATAAACAGTCAAAACTAAATCCCTATTCGGTTCTAAATATAATGCATAGTGGATAGTTTTCTTCAAATAACGCAGCACACGCTTTGCTGCTTGCCAATGCCTCTCTGAAGGACTATCATTGAATCTAGCCAGTTGGTTCACACTAAATGATATATCTGGTCTAGACCAATTACTTAGGTACATTAGGCTACCTATCAAAGATTGATAGATTCCCTTATCAAAACCAGTACCCTCAGTAACCTCAGGTTTAAACTCCAATGCCATTGGTGTCTTTGCAGTCTTACATAGCTCCATGCTATATTTCTTAAGTAAATGATTAATTTTACCAGCCTGCGACAGCTTAAAACCTTTACTGGTTCTAACCACGTCTAAGCCCAGATAATGCTTAATTTCACCCAAATTCCGGATTTTAAATTTACTCTCTAATTGTGAAACAATGTCAATAGCTTCCTGCTCAGACCTAGTAATAATAGCTATATCGTCTGTGAACAAAAGCAACAACGAGATCAAACCATTTTTCACCCGTCTAAATAAACAAGGATCAGCCAAACCTGGAATAAATCCCATAGCTTTTAGTTCATTTACTATGCATCTGTTCCACTCAAAACCGGACTGTTTTAAACCATAAAGGCTCTTTTTAAGTCTCCAACAACCAGTCTGGCCATTAGAATCCACACCTGGTGGCATCTTCATATAAATGGTATGCTGCAATGGAGCATGCAGATACGCTGTTTCAACATCAATATGGGTAACATTACACTGATACTTAGCAGCCCACACCAATGCTGCCCTCAACGTAGAGGCTTTCAAGCTCGGAGCAAAAACCTCATCGTAATCCCTCTCAGTTTGGGAAAACCCTTGAGCAACTAAACAAGCCTTATAAATAGCATTGCCAGCAGCATCGTTTTTAATTTTAAACACCCATCTACAGCCAATTGCACTCTTCCCTGAAGGGAGCCTAGCTTCTTCATAAACCTTCAATTCCTGTAAGGATTTCAACTCCTTCTCCATAGCTGTTTTCCACAATTTCTTTTCCTTTTCAGGATACAGCCTTAACTCTGCAAAACTAGAAGGTTCTATGCTAACTTGCAATACTACACTGGCTTGGTATCTGTCGGGTGGATGCCTGTCCCTAGTAGACCTCCTAGGCAATACAGGACTTGCAGAATCATCCTGTTCCACCTCACGAGTAGATTCTACATCTACATCTTCCTCCCTTTTCAGAGTAATAGATGGACCATCCTGATTCTCTAACTGCTCATTTGGTGTATCATGATTAACCAAACGATCAACATCTATATCATCACAAACCTTGTGAAACTCTTGTTCTAGCTTCTCCCAACCAACATGTTCTGAAAATTTAGCACTAGCACTGTGCATAATTCTCCGAGTTCCAGGTTCCCAGAACCTAAACGATCTATGATTGGAATTGTACCCAACAAAAACCATCTTCCTAGCTCTGCTTTGATCCTTCCGTCTAGTCTGTGAGGGAATATGCACCCAAGCAGGGACACCAAATGTGTGTAAATAACTCAAATCAGGCTTCCTACCATGCCAAAGAGTATAAGGAATCTTACCAGTAGTTGAGTTAACTACTATGTTCAGAATATGGTTTGCACACATTATAGCCTCACCCCAAAGCTTTTCTGACAAACCAGAATCAACCAGCATAGTTCTGGTCATTGCCTGCAATGATTGACCACGTCTTTCAATAAATGAATTATGTTCTGGCCTGTAGGGGGCAGAACGCCTATGTTCTATACCAGCATTCTCCAACATTGATGTAAACCTATGATTAGTGAATTCAGACCCATTATCAGTGACTAGGCAAAGTACTTTTTTATCCATCTTACGTTCAACAAACTTTAACCATTTAGTAAAATGTTGGAAAGTTTCTGCCTTTGATTTCATTACATAACAGAAACCATACCTAGAATAATGGTCCATAATGCTGAGTATATAGCAGGCACCTCCTAAGCTAGGTTTCTTAGGGCCAATTAGGTCTGCAAACACTACATCCAGTGGTTTAGATGTCTTGAATCCTTGAAACCGGTTTGCAGGGGTAACCTTACTTTTAGCCTGGTTACAGGCATTACAGTTAAGATATTTTGAACAAGGTTTCAAATTGATTCCATTAGATAGAATAACAGTTTGACGTACCATTTTAAAATGTACATGGCCTAAACGTCTATGAAGTAGATGTATACAGTTATCATGGGGCTGTTTATTCTTATAACCAGGTTCAGAACTCGCAATATTTAAAGAGTTCTCATGTAGAATAAATAAATTATTCTCCAAATTGGCAATAACACTATTACCTTCCTTTTCAATAATGCATCTATCATTCTTAAATGTTACTGTAAACCCACATTTCACAAGGTCTTTTACAGATAATAGGTTAAATTTCATTTTAGGTACATATAACATTTCCAATTTTTCATTAATACATGGACAATAAGCTGTACCTTCACCTGAAGCCTTAATTTTCCAACCATTTGCTAAGGAAATGTGCTGTTTGCTAGCCTTCATAGTAACAAACCTTTCTTTAACCTTAGTTATAGAATGGGATGCGCCACTGTCAACCACCCAGAAACTATGGTTTACAGCCTTATCTACCTTAGCTACAGTTACAGTAACATTGTTGCTTTTTCTTTTACTATTAGCAACACTCCTTTTCTTGCTATTTTTACAGTTCTTAGCAATATGCCCCTTACCACCACAAGAATAACATTTCTTAACAAAATTTACAGTTGAAAACTGTGTTTCTTCTTGTGATTGATTGTCTCTGAACTGAACTCTATCCTCTCTTCGTCTGGACTCTTCAAGCAATCTCCCGGTAACCTCAGATAATGTCAGTTCATCTCGTGAAAGAACTTCCAATGAGGAAACAAAAGAGTCGTAGCTTTCATCAAGCGATGATAGAATAATATACACCTGTTGAAGCTCAGAAAAAATTAACTCTTTTTCTTGCAAATCCTGCAAAGTTTTCTTCATGAAGTCTAAATGAGCCAACATATAACCACCTTTTTGCAAACGGGCTCTAAACAGTTTCCGTGTGAGATGAATATGAGCACCCACACTGTCCCGAACATAAATTCTCCGCAATGTGTTCCAACACCTAGCAGCAGACTCTTCGCCACGAATATGGACCAGTTGCTGGTCATTCAGTGTTAGTCCAATAATGCAGAGAGCTCTCTCATTGTCCCTGTTAAACTGCGCAATCTTCTTCGCATCCTCATTATCAGCAGGATCCCAATCTGTAACATCTGGTGGGTTCTGAACCACAAACCACAGTCCTTCTTTACGCAGAAGTAGGGAACACTTCAAGGACCAGGAAACATAGTTGGTTCCATCAAACCGGGTAATCATGGAGAGTGCAGCAGACTGTTCTTGTGCCATATTCACAAAAATAAACTATCCAAAAAGTGGTGCTTAAAAAAAAAAAATATATGGTTAAGGCAGGGCGTCTGGGCCCATAACCAATGTTAGGTACTGGTGCGATTAAGCACTAGCAATGAACCCCAGGTCGAGGTTATAACAGAGCAACCCTGTAAAGTATACGCAGCGTGCGATAGATAAAGCAACCACACTGAATAATGGATAGTAAAGTAACAAAATAAACTTTACTTTTTGAAGAATATAGCAAAATCCATAAACACAGCCAAAAAGTCATACACAGAAAAAACAGTCCAATACTACCAAGATAACTTGGATACAAGTAGCAAATAACTTACACACAGTAAGTAGTAGCAACAGCAGTAACAGTTAGACAGCAGTTATCATACATCAATCAAGAGAGAGAGAGAGAGAGAGAGAGAGCAACAACATCAGCTGCAATTTAAATGCTGTAATCTACTAATTAGCAGAGCTCCTCTCTTAAAGATACATAACATGCCTTGTGCAATATATTGTCTACCCAACTTGTTGGTTACACCCTAACATTATGCACAGTCAACCCTTTTATAGCCTGAAGAGGAGTCTCCTGATCAACAGCTGAGAGCCCTTACCGCCAATAATTGCGCCCTCGCTCCTTGCGTCTATGGGCGCGGCGATAACGGGCGTCCAGGAACTTCCTGTTAATCTCTGACTCACTGTCTCGTGACTCCTCCCCACTGCTCCAAGGCATGGCATCAGGAGCCCTCCTCCTCTGGCTCTCACCGCTGCTCCATGCCTCAGGCACCTCCTGGTGGCCGACCAGACTCTCTGATCCCTGCTCAGAGTCGGAACCCTGTCCAGGGTCCTCCACATCCTCCTGAGCCGACTCATAGGGACCCTCACTCTCAGAGTCTGGTGGCAGCGGCAACGGCTCCTGCTGGGCCACAATAGGTACCCATGTGGTTTGTGAGTGGCATCTTGGAATACTTCTAAAAAATACTTTGTTTTAGTGGGGTACATCTGCCTGGCCAGTGTGTCAATTTGCATCTGATCACGGGGGCTTCTGAATAATACCAAATATTTGGAATTCAGAGCTATTGTCCTCATTTTCTTACCTTGAAAAAACAGGTTTTGTAGTAAGAGAATAATGCTCAGGTTTCTGTGATGAACGTACTGTGTAAAAGCCTTCTCTATTTGGTCACTCTCACCGGCAGATGCCATGAGATCATCTATCACAGCTAGAGTTATTTGATTTGGCGGAAACAAGACATCATCTTCAAAAGAAGACGGTAGACCTTCCATAAACTTAATATAAGGGAATTTATTAAGCAGATCTTTGTACAGAGGTTGCCAACATCTATAAAACCATACAATATTTTGAGGACTTTGAGACAATACCACATTGCCATGTTGTAACATTTGTTTATTAAAAAAAGATTTGCCAGAATTGGACGGTCCACTTATAATACAGGAAAAAGGGTGCACAAATTGTGCAATGTTTTCCATAATCCTTAATAACCGTAAGGCAGTGTACAGTAATCCTCACTCTTTAATAACCTTTTATTATACACTACTTTTAGAGTTTTTCGGAGGACCCTTGTTTCTAGGGTCCACTGTTTCTTAACCCTGACAACCCCCAACTGTTCTACCCTGATCTCTTTTTTTCTCTCTGCATCAGACAGACAGTAATCGTCTACCAAATCTTTCAAACTGTCAAAGTTAACTTTACTGCTATTACCACAATTTAGTGTGATTCCCTTCACCTTTACCACCGCTTCACCGTTGGACAAAGCATAAGCATACGTTTTGGGGCCGGCCGCAACAAACTCTGTTATCGTAGTATTTGGCGGAATTTCGCTTGTCAGTTGTCCTAAATAATCACCCAAAGGGGGTGTCCACGCCCCCTCTCTACTTACAAAGATGACTGAATCGGTGTCATGGTACAGACACCTATCACCCAGCCCCTCCAGTAGTCTGTATAATTCCAGCCATGCATAAGCGGTCCTAAAGCTGGCAATGAATACATTAGTGCATGAGGATTTGATGGGGTGGTTCTTGGCTGTTTTCCACGTCACGACGGCTGTCTCTGTATCCACAAACTCACATGAGGAAACATCATAATAGGGTACAAAAAGATATTTGAATAATTCCTCAGGGTTTGTCACCACTGATGTGGTCAGGTGGTTGGTGCTCTAGCCAAACTTGCCCCACAGCGAATTTAAAAAGAGTTTGGCAATCTGTCTTTTAGCAGGATTTACTTCAATGTGGTCATGTCGTAAATGGACACCTTCCATCTTTTCGTAATCCTGAATATATTGCTCTTTATCCTGATCTGTTTTGCACCAGTCAGGGTAAACACTGGCCTCCTGTTTCTGTCTAAGATGCATGTCCATATATCCTGAAAATAGCTCATTTGAAGTTCTTTCAAAATGCCAGACCTCATAGATTTCAACAATTCTGTAACCTTTTTCTAAGGCTACATTAGTTTAGTTTAGTTAGTTTAGTTTATTTAATTTATAGACCGCCCCCTCTCCCCGTAGGGACTCGGGGCGGTGTACAGACCATTCATAATCAAAACAACAGAAAATAACATAAGACATAGAGCAGAAACAACACACACACACTGTCTGTATATAAAATCCCAAAACCAATTAAATATTAAGAACAATTTTAAAACCCATTAAAACCCCAATATAAAATTTAAAAAGCCATCCAGGAAGGTTTGAATAGATGTTAAATGCAGTTACGATTATGGTTGTAATTAAGCCAGACCTGCTACTCGAAACAGGTGGGTCTTGAGTTTCTTGCGGAAGGAGCGGAGATCAGAGGTGGTTCTAATATCGGGGGGGAGGTCGTTCCAGAGGGTTGGGCCCATCACAGAGAAGGCCCTACTCCTAGGCACCGCCCGCCCGCACTGTTTAGCGGATGGTACCCGGAGGAGGCCCTCTCTGTGAGAGCGGATTGGTCGCAGGGATGTATGGGGTAGAATGCGATCCCGCAAATAACTAGGTCCCGAGCCATGGAGCGCTTTGAAGATGACGATCAACACCTTGAAACGCACCCGAAAGGCCACAGGTAGCCAGTGCAGCTCGCGCAGGAAAGGTGTTACATGGGAGTACCTAGTACTCCCCATAATAACCCGCGCGGCTGCATTCTGGACCACACATTCAATTCAACAGTACACCATGTCCCAGCCAGAGCTCTTTCCTCATCACTGTGTTTACAGTGGGAGGTTTGCAGCTTTTCTGTGCAGGTTGCGCACAAACTAAACATTAATTTGCCCCCTGATTTGTGAGGTAGGACTGGGAAATAGAGATTCCTTGGCGGGTACACTTTGACTTTGACTAACCCAAAATATTGCTTTATGTCCCCAAAGTTTTGATAGATGATTTGAGGGTGCCCAACTGGATACTCCTTGGTCTTATTCACAAAAGGGTACAAACTGGTGAAATCGTAGTATAAGATTTGTTCACCAGGTTTTGGTTTGTAGTACAGACATGTAGCATTTGTTCTACCACCAAAAAAAGCATCTCGAGGTTTCAAAGGAGTTGGGAGCTTATTCTCAACTAGAAACTGCTTCAAAGAGGTGTCATCCTCCACCATGGCCTGCCATTCATGTTCCCAGATGCAGCGCACAGCATAACCCTGTGCCCTGAGGTACTCTTCTTTAATCCTAGTACGGCTGTGCAGGCTGCCATATGTTGAATCAAGTAATTTGTTGAAGTCTTTTTCAGAGGTCGGGAACTACAGAGCCAGGGCCTGAGGCTGATGCTCTGCAATGCAAGGTCCGTGACCAACAAGGCCCCCCTCATTAACGAGCTGATCTCTGCAATGCAAGGTCCGTGACCAACAAGGCCCCCCTCATTAACGAGCTGATCTCGGAGGGGGAGCTGGACCTTGCAGGGATAACGGAGACCTGGTTGGGTCACGAGGGGGGTTTACCCCTCGTGGAAATGTGCCCACCGGGTTTCCGTGCATTCCATCAGCCTCAGGCCCTGGGTAAGGGTGGTGGGGTGGCGGTAGTTATACGGGATTGTCTGGAGCCGAGGGAGTTCACTGTTCCTCAGATACCCGGGTGTGAGTCGCTGGGTATGAAATGGGGCCCAGGGAGGCAGTGGGGTCTGCTGATTGTATACTTGGCTCCTCGCTATACGTCAGCGGCCCTGCCCGAGCTCCTCGAGCTGGTCTCGGAGACGGCGGTTGAGATACCCAAACTTCTGGTTATGGGGGATTTCAACCTGCCGTCGACGGGAGCAGCGTCCGAGGTGGCTCGGGAGTTCATGGCTTCCATGACAGCCATGGGCCTGACCCAACTAATTCAGGGCCCCACACACGAAGGCGGCCACACACTGGACCTTATCTTTGTATCTGAGCAGTGGACGAGTGATCTGGGAATAGGGGATTTAGAGATTACGCCCCTGTCATGGTCAGATCACTCATGTCTCCGGCTGGACTTCCCTGGCGCTACCCTCCACCGCGAGGAGGCGGAGCCAGTTTGTTCAAGCTGGTACCGCCCCAAGCACTTGATGGAACCGGACAGGTTCCAGACGGAGCTTGGGCCTTTACCTGTAGCCCTGACCCGCGCTCGGTCGGAGGACCTAGTCGACGCCTGGAATAGGGCGACGGCGGGGGCCTTGGACCGGGTTGCGCCTCTGCGACCTCTCCTACGGCAACGACCCACCCGGGCTCCCTGGTATACCGAGGAGCTTAGGGTGATGAAGCGCCATAGGAGACGTCTAGAGAGCAGGTGGAGGTCCTCACGCTCCGAATCTGACCGAACACAGGTAAGAGCCTATTTACGGACCTACCTTGTGGCATTCAGAGCGGCCAAACGTAGACATTGTGCCGCTCTCATTGCGTCTGCGGATAACCGCCCTGCCGCCCTGTTTAGGGTGACCCGCTCTCTCCTGTCGCAGGAGACGCGGGAGGCACCCTTGCAGGGAAGAGCAGAGGAGTTTGGGGAATATCTGCAAGACAAAGTCGCTCAGATCCGGAGCAGATGGGCCCCCTTCAGTGGACCGGACGAGCCGACATCAGTGAGTCTTGTGAGCCCACTCTGGGAGGAGTTTGACTCTGTTGCCCCCGAGGATTTAGACGGGTTGCGTGGACGGCTGCGACCCACCACATGTTCAATGGACCCGTGCCCCTCCTGGTTGGTACTGGCATCCTGGGAGGTGACGCGAGGCTGGCTTCTGGGCCTGGTGAACGCCTCATTGAGCGAGGGTTCCTTACCGACTGCCTTGAAAGAGGCGGTGGTGAGGCCCCTGCTCAAGAGGCCTTCACTTGACCCAACGGAGCTAGCTAATTATCGTCCAGTCTCCAACCTCCCCTTTTTAGCGAAGGTTGTTGAGAATGTGGTGGCGCAGCAATTTCCACGTCACCTCGACGAATCCGTATATCTAGACCCACGCCAGTCCGGCTTCCGACCCGGGCACAGCACTTAGACAGCCTTGGTCGCGTTGGTGGATGATCTCTGGAGGGCCAGAGATAGAGGTTGCTCCTCTATCCTGGTCCTATTAGACCTCTCGGCGGCTTTTGATACCATCGACCATGGTATCCTACTGCGCCGGCTGGAGGGGATGGGAGTCGGAGGCACCGTTTTACGGTGGTTCGGCTCCTACCTCTCCGGCCGGATGCAATATGTGTTGACTGGGGGGCAGAGGTCAACCCCGAGGCCACTCTCTTGTGGGGTGCCGCAGGGGTCGGTCCTCTCGCCCCTTCTGTTCAACGCATACGTGAAGCCGCTGGGTGAGATCATCCGTGGTTTTGGGGTTGAGTACCATCTGTACGCTGATGATACTCAGTTGTACATCTCAACCCCAAGCCACCCCAACGAGGCTGTCGAAGTGATGTCCCGGTGTTTGGAAGCCGTCGGGGTCTGGATGGGGGGCAACAGACTCAAACTCAACCCCTCCAAGACTGAGTGGCTGTGGCTACCGGTGCCTCGGTTCAGCCAGTTGATTCCATCACTGGCCATAGGGGGCGAACAATTGCCCCCTGTGGAACGGGCGCGCAATTTGGGCGTCCTCCTAGATGCCCGGCTGTCAATGGATGATCATGTGGCAGCCGTGGCAAGGGGGGCGTTCCACCAGGTTCGCCTGGTGCGCCAATTGCGCCCCCTTCTGGACCGTGATGCCCTACGCACAGTCACTCATGCACTGGTGACGTCTCGCCTGGACTACTGTAACGCTCTCTACATGGGGCTTCCCTTGGGACGCGCCCGAAGACTGCAGCTAGTCCAGAACGCAGCCGCGCGGGTAGTCATGGGGAGTACTAGGTACTCCCACGTAACACCTCTCCTGCGCGAGCTGCACTGGCTACCTGTGGTCTTTCGGGTGCGTTTCAAGGTTCTGATCACCATCTTTAAAGCGCTCCATGGCATAGGGCCTAGTTACCTGCGGGATCGCATCCTCCCACATACATCCCTGCGGCCAATCCGCTCTCACAGGGAGGGCCTTCTCCTGGTGCCGTCCACGAGGCAATGCCAACGGGCGACACCAAGGAGTAGGGCCTTCTCTGTGATGGGCCCAACCCTCTGGAATGACCTCCCCCCCGATATTAGAACCACTACTGACCTCCGCTCCTTCCGACAGAAATTGAAGACACACCTGTTCCGACTGGCTGGTTTGGCATAATTTTAACGTCTACCTCCTGGCATACACATTCTTACTGGTTTTTAGAGGGATATTGTTTTAAATTTAACTTGATATTTTAAACTTTTGTATTGATTTATTTATTAGCTGTACAGTTTGGCATATTTTACCCTCCTCTTATACATGTATTTATATAGTTATTTCTACGTTTTAATCTGTTGTATTTTAATACGGACTGTACACCGCCCCGAGTCCCTTTCGGGAGAGGGGGCGGTATATAAACGCTAATAATAAAGAGTAGCAGACAGGGCACCCATGAAAAAAACAGCCATGAAATTCAAAAGCCGTGGGGGTTCCATTTATGACAGCAAAACCATCCCAAAAATATTTGCCCACTTTCTTTTCACCGCCCTTCAGAGCATGTTGAATATTGAGCTTCTCAGTGTATTCTATATGCAACAACCATTGAATCGCTGGAGCTGAATACCTTTTCTGGGTATTGTGATAATTGTCCAAAGGATCTAAAGCAATGGTACTGCTTTTCAAATACATGAACCGGTACTGTGCCATGCAGACAGATGCCAATGTGATATATTGGAAGGGGTCAATGCATTGAATCTCCTCAACAATATCCCCCCGACCCCACAGTGGTACTCACGCTCAGTCATTTTCATCACCTGATCCCTAAATCGAATACAGGCCTCTCTTAATATATCTACATCCTGTCTGCAATAGTAAGCCAGAGCCTTCTTTAGTTTAAACACAGTACCTCTATTAGCAGTGTGCCATTTCAGGAATTCTTCTCTCTCCCCGGGCATCATGGTTTCTGGGCTGTAATACTTGGTTTCAGGGAGTGGTCCCACGTAGTCTTGATTGGCCATTGTATTGAACAAGTGGGGGAAATATCCTTTGCAGCCTTGAAACCCCATAGCTTTGGGTAATTTGGATAATTTAAGTGGTAAAAATGAGAGGCTATTGATAAACCGAATCTTATAATCTGGAAGGGTAATACACAGAAGTTTCCCCCCCTGATTTATAAGTTGAACCCTAACATTTTCACGGATCAGCTGCCTCAGTACTAGGTACCCGTCATAACCTTTGGAGTTGTGTGCGATAAAAGTACATCCTTTAAACTTATGATTTATAAATTTCTTTACAAACTGCTCTAGGCATCTAATACCATAACAATCCCACCTCACAACATCTTTATCGTCCTCATCCTTCAACATATCCCTGGCACATGTATAATTAGGTATATGTGTGCCTGTTTCTTGGCAGCATTCAAAGTCATAAATGATGTATCTTTCGCCAATTCGTGGTCGGTCCAATGATTTTAGAAAGCATAAATGACCTTCCAAGCTTTCAACCTTCTCAGAGCACTGCCCACACTTGACTTCCTTGCATAAAGACATAAACCCCACATGTTTCACAATATTCCTTATTCTTACAGTCAACTTTTCCCTCCTTAGCGAGTTGTGTGTACCTTTCACCACATTCCTTAGACCGACAATGCACTTTGCACCTACAGCAGCGCATCTTCTCCACCTCAACCTGCTGACATTCTTGCTTTAGGCAAGCTCTGCAAATATATTGACAGCCATGACTAAATTTGTGGTGGTAGGGCGTGTGGCAGAATTTACAGAAATAGCGTTCACCCAGAAAGCCCTTGATATTTTTGATGCCATAGTAATGCTTGTTGTGTAATAATATAAATACTATTTTTTCTTCCTGTGGGCAACCTGTGACAAAAAACCGCCACCCGTCCTGCATATAAAACAAGATCTTTATAGTGACCCGTAAATGTTTTACAAAGATGTGTATCTGAGAAAAGTCAATCCTGTTTTCTGTGGAAATACCCAGTCTACTGTGAAGTTCCCTGGCCCTGGTAATCATTTCTTGATTTCTAACATCATCACCTATCAGACAGAGCAAACAGGTAGCAAAACAAAGAAATTCGCCTTCCACATTGAAATCTACTAGGTGCTGTCTTTTTTTCTCCAGTACTCTGGTGAGTAGCAAAGTGTTTAACTTCCTAAGCCCTCCTCCCTCCTTGTTCTTCATGATGGTAACTACTAATTGCAAATTACCCCCCCACACACACACACAATATCTCAGCCTTACTTTGAAGCAGATTTTCAACACTGGTCAGAAAATCATCAGCATTAAAATCATTCATACACCTCCTAAGAGAAAATAGAGGATGGTTTAACCCCTCTGCATCCAACCGGAGTTGAACAAAATCATTTGGGCCTATGTTCATAGCTACATTATTCAAAAGAATCTGTAACACATTATGAATAGCATCTATAGCAACTACAAAGGACCGGATTTGGTCAAGATTAACAAATCTGTATCGCTGATAGTATTCCACAGCTCTGAAATTTCGGATAGGATTCTCCCATGCCTGCACCATATCCAGATAAACATTGTTCATATTCTGAGAGTTTGCAGAGCTAGGGGATTGTAGCTGGGACATAGAATGGCATGTATCTTCTTCTGGTTGAGAGACAATCATAGAATCATAACTAACACTGTCTGCTGGGGTTGCAGGAAGTCCAGCGCCATGCATTTTTGCTTTTTTGCAGGATGGCTCTGGTTAAACAAACAAGCAAACAAACAAAAAGTTATCACCAACATTCCTAATAAAGTAATGCCAACACACATACACACACACACCTCTTTAGTTTCTAAAAAATAATACTAATAGAGTTGTAGTTGGGTAAAATGCTAGATATTATACCTCCTAACATCATTCGTGTTGTGTGGCTTGTGGAAGGCTGAGGGGTCATGTTATGCGGGGGGCCCTGGGGTTCTGCGGGAATAGTGAGATCCACGAATGGCTGATCATCTTCCCATTCTGGAGGAAAGGAAAACACCCCCAATAGTCAGAATTGTTGCAGTATGTTTATAAGAATGTAAATATATGAAAGTATGAAAGATAAATACCTTCATATGCCCTCAAACATTCTGAGTCTGTCAATTCATTCTAGTGAAAAAAACAAACAAACAGTCAAACAAACAAGCAAGAAAGCAAGAATGTTATAAACACATTTTACATCTAAGAGGGGTCAGTGTTTCAAAAAAAAAAATAGCCATAAAACTACTTACAATTGTAGCCCCCATCAAACATTCTGAATCTGTCAATTCATTCTAGTGAAAGAAAATATTCAATCAAACAAACAAGCAGGCAGACAAGAACTCTATAAAAACCATTTTGCATCTAAGTGTTTCAAAATTAGGCATAAAATTACTTACAATAGTAGCTTCCATTCTGAATAGGGGTCTTCTTAACAGTTCAAATTGCTCCAGAGGTATGGCTATGCCTGAAACCAGTAAACATGACTAGACAAGTATCGGTCCTACTTTTATACACCCTGGTGACGTCACAAATTAATCACATCAGAAAAGGGGAGCTCTTCACACCTTTTGCAAAACTGTCCTCCCTGCCTATCCGGAAGATGCATTTGAATAGAAGATAATGTTGCAAATTAATCACGTCAGAGTTGGCGAGTTCTTCACACCTTTTGCAAACACTGGCCGCCCCCCCCCCCAAACCAGCATAAGAAATCCCGAATGAATAATATCACATGAGCTTTGATTAAACTGTATCTCTGTTTTTAACATCTGACAAGGTTAAACAGTAGGGTCAGCAAAAGAAAAAAGCATAATACACCTTTCATGTGTTTTGTAAAGCACATTTTATTATAACTTTCATAGCTTTAACAGTTTCTTGTAATTAATTTCTGTTATATTCTGGCATATGATCCTCTTCAGAGCCAATGGCAATTCAGCTTCAATCTTTGACATTAATGACAGCGGTTTATGACTCTTCTCGATACACTGTATGAATGCCTTGAGATCACCAAGTGTATCCCGGGTGAAATATAATTTATTCACTTTGTCAGTAATACTTTTTTTTTAAACAAGTTTTATTGGTTTTTACAATTTTTTTCAGGGAAAAAGGGTTAAAAAGGATATAATAAATTTTGACAGCTACATCGTGTGGGGAAGAGCAGTCCCCCCAGGTCTCACAACTTTTACAGACAAGAATAGAAATACATCAACATTTGAATAGAAATTAGCAGTTTTAAGTTTAACACTAAGTCATCAGTATGTTTCAATCATTTTTTGTATCACTTCCGTAAAGGTACATTATAACAACAATTGCAATAATGTTTCAAGTCACTTTTGTGATCTGAGTCTTCTAGTTGCTGCATCCTCTCCCCCCCCCCCCCCGTCTATTGGCAGAGCCTCAGCCCCTCCCTCCCTCGTCTCTTGTGTATCATCCCCCATTTCATCTAGGAGAGCACTATGTTTTTTAGTGAAAGCCTCCGCCTCCACAACTGTGTTGATTCTAATTCTGCTGCCCTCCCAGAAAATCAACATGCCTTCTGGTAATAACCACCTAAACCAGACCCGTTTATTATATAATTTTTTGCTAAAGAGGAATATTTCTTCCTCTTATCTCTTACTTTCTTTGGAATCTGTTTAAGAATGGTAATTTCTTTATCTTTATATTTTTGTGGTCCTCCCCTTTGAGCTCCTAGAACCTCATCTCTTGTAGTCTTTCTAAGAAATTTAACATGAACTTCCCTTGGAACATTGTGTGTTCTTGCATATGCTGAATTAATCCTATAAATCAAGTCTATATCCCACCACAGCTGTTGTTTATCTCTATTAATGTATTCTGCTAGTATTGTGGTCATAATCTCCTTAAGATCTTCATTCTCAACTTCTGGCAAGTTTTGGAACCTAAGGAAAAAAGACATCCTTTCAAATTCCATTTTTATCATGTGGTTTTCAAATTCTACATTCCCCTCTGGATTGTCTTAACCTCGTCCCTCATCCCAACTGCACCCTCCTCCAGTACATCTATTCTCTGTTCATTCCGTGTGGCTTGTTGTTTCGTTTCTCTGAGCTGATCATTTAAGTCTTTCAGTTGTTTTTTCATTTCGTCCTGTCCCTTTAAGATAGATTGAAGCATCTGGTGAATAGATAAGTCCTTTGTACTCTCTTCAGGGGCTTTAGGTTGTAGAAATGACCCCAGTTGTGACTGCTGAGTAATTGGACTAGACGTAGAAGATGTCAGGGCCGATGAAGCCTTGCCAGGCGGTAATTTCTTTGGACCCATCATAAAGTTCAGAGATAGTTATTAATCTGTGCAAAGAAATGGTGTCTGTGGGAGAGCACAGCCAGTAGAGATCACAAGGCAGGCAAATCCAAGGGAGAATAAATCTAATACAGGACTAGATCAAACAGGTGAATCAAAATATTCCAAATCCAAGGGAAAAGCGTATTTAGAGAGGCTCCTGGAGATCTCTGGGGTGGAGACTAGTTCAGAGCCATAAAATCTTCCAAAGGAGGAATTTCATTCATAAAGACAAAGAAGAAGGAGGAAGTGGCCATCTTAGCTCAGCCTTTACAGGTGGTCAGGAAACAACAAGTCCAAAGTTTCCATACATAGTTTAAAAAAGAGTCAGTTCAACCATCCTCTCTCTCGCAATTGTAGTCAAAAATTATTTTTTCATTGTTTAGGGGAAGTGAAAGTAAGTTTTTAACTCTCTCTCTCTCCTATGAGAGGGAGAGATTTTGCAAGTGCCACTTTTACGAGGGGGGTGGAAATTCCCCCCACTCCAATCTTAACTCTTCTAAAGGTTGAAACAAAGTTCTAAAAAAAAACTGCAGTTCATCAATTGAGTAAACCAGTAAAAGACTTGGGGAGACTCCCCACCTCACCACACTTCAGCTGTGTCTTTCAAATTGATTATTTCCTTCCAGGCTCCGTTCGGCGAAGGCGCGCGGTGGCATTCCGCGCACCCCCCCACGCTTTCCGGCTCCTGGGGCAAAGCTGGAGACCCCCCTGTGGCCGCCGCCGTTCCAGGGGGTCTCAGCAAGCCGCCCCTACGGCAGGGCGCCCCTCCAAAGCACCCTGTGCTCCCCCTAGACTTAAGGGGAGCCCACCAAAACAGCGAACGGCGGACACACGCGTCCGTCGCCTTCGGCTACCGGAAGTCGTCTGACTTTGTCAGTAATACTGATGATGACCCAGAGAACATGCTGCATAGAAAGCCGAATACATAAGCTGTTAATAAGTTCTGTTTCACTGTTTCCATCCACATTATCTTCTGATTTTAAACAGCCCATTAAACAATGATGTATTATTTTAATAACACATGCTTTCAGAACTTGTGGCATGCTGACATTTTGAGGCTCCACTGTTTCTAAAACAGGAAATAAGGTAGAATTAGATTGGGATGTTTCAACTAAGCAAAATACTGTTTTCTTAATTTTTATATTGACTTACCATTTGATATTTTGCAGAACCTGCAATAACAAGGCTTTATAAGTTCATTCTCTTCAATGAAGGCAGGTCTTTTTCTTATTCTACGCCCACACTTGGGAGGTTTGGGGGTCAAATTTATATCAAACAAATCTCCATCTGAGGTTGCCATCTTCAAGAGACTGCTGAAATTAAGGCAAACTACCCAGCTCTTGTAATGACAAGTGAGCCTTGCGCATGCCTGGAATCATGGGAGGTATGACATGCACAGGCAGGTCCCTGGCATGGCTCTTGCACATGCCCAGAATCACAGGGGAGTGGGCCTTTAAGGCATGCCCGGGCATGTCCCACACATGTCTCTTGCGCATGCCCAGAATCACAGGGGGTCAGGTTGGCGGGTGGGTGTGACATGCCAGGGCATTTCCCAGGCATGCCTGAACAAGACTTATCCCCTGCATGCAACCTGGCGGGCTGCCTCTTGTGAACATTTTAATTCCTGTTAATATTCCTTGTCTTTTCCTGTAGGCGGGCTTCAAAACGGTTACATGAGTATTTGAGTGTGCAATTGGCAAAATATGTGTCTTTAGATTTTACAAAGGTAAAAACCAGCTGCAGGGTTTAAAAGGGCTGTGTTTTTCCCCCCAGGCTTCAAGGAAATGTTTTTAAATCTGCCTAGAAATAAATACCTTTTAGAAAAAAAGGGAGGTTAAATGCAGACCCCTGTCACCACAAAAATTAAAACCAACATTGCCTAGAAATAAATACCTTCTAGGGAAAAAATGTGGGTTTAAATGCAGCCCTTAGGAGAATGATTACAAATAAAAAACATTTTTTTTATTTCACAACCCCCCTCCCCCTTGAATGTCCATAGAATTAATCTAGGGTTAAACTAATCATGTACACAGAATCTTGCCATCTTTCTTGATGGGGTAAGTTTCAACACGTCTTATCTGAAAAAATAGGGCTAGGATATTGCACAATGCCTTATCTGTTAGGGCTACTCATCATGATGGGCTTAGGCCAATACAACATATCCGGCTAGGGTTATGACCTTGTGAACCCTGTACCACGTAGGGTTAATTATGCACATCCCAGCCGAGGAGGAGGGCTATGCACGTCACATCCGGAGGGTGGGGGGCTGTGCACGTCACTTCTGCTTAGGGGCATGATCTGGTGACATAATCAGCACGTGGGTTTGTTTACTTTGATGAGGTCATTGATCAAAAGTACTGATAATTTTCATTAAAAAAAGGTATGAACTATATCTACTGACCCTTCCCACATCTGTGTTTGAAACACGCATAAGTGGACAGAATTACAATATTTACAATGCAGTCTATGCTGTGGCACATGCTTTGCAATCTCTCTCTCTATCCAAAACCAGGGAAACAACAATAGTGAAAAAAGGAAGGAAATATTTCCACAATCATATGTGGTGGCAGGTAAGCCTGTTAGTGGAGTAACCACCATATATGTAGATGCAACATCTCTCCATAAACTCTAACAAATAATATCCTCTAGGGTGGGTGTCGACAACCTGTGACTCTAGAGCCACATATGGTTCTTCTGCGGCTCCCTGCTGATCTGGCTGTGCGACCTGCTCTCTGCCCTGAGACAGTGGCCCAACCCAGCCATCGCCGACCCCAACCTTGCTAACACGAGGGCTGGTGGGGTGGGAATTGGATCCGGGAGGAGGATACAATAGATAGGGGAACAGGCCCGCAGCTGAAGAGCAAGCACAAACCACAGTGGCAGCTTCCCTGAAAATGATACTCCTTCTCCTCCTTCTCACATGACCCCTTGGCTGGCTGTTGCACACGAGCAAGGATACTGTCCTCAAGTGAGCATCCAGGCTCGGCTAAAGCACAGTGATGGTGCACAGAGTAGACCAGTTGATGGGCAAGGGTCTTTGGAAAGGGCAGTCCGGCTTTATCTGAGCCTGATCCCTGGGGTGGGCGTATGTGGTTCAGTGGGACCAGTCCCCTTTTCATACTGCCCTGAGCTTCTTTAGTCCTCCAGCTGGCAATATATCTGTTTATAGAGACCTCCAAAATACTGTCAATCCCAACATATAAGCCAAACTAAGAAATCAATTCCATGTAAGTCGGCAGTATTGTAACAATTGTATTAACACTCTGCTTACCCCTCCCTCACATTCACATTGTGTGAATTATGTTTTCCTGAAATCCCAAAGGTGCTTTTTCCAGAGGCAACTGGACTTTCTGGTTTTTCTTTGAAGACATTTCTCTTCTCATCCAAGAAGCTTCTTCATCTCTTCAAAGAAAAACCAGAAAGTCCAGTTTCCTCTTCAAAAAAGCATCTTTGGTACAGCCATGACCTGGATGACTGAGAATCTCCATAAACATTTTCCTAAAATGTTTTCTCAAGTTACTTTTCTTAACCCAGACTCAACTTCCTCTTTTACGTCTGTTGCACTACAAAATTACTCTTCTTCAGGGCCATTCCTATGATCTAAAAAAGATATGGATATTTCCCCATTTGTAACACTATAGCCAGGTAAAAGAGATTTATTTATTTATTTATTTATTTATTTATTTAAACTTATTAGTCGCCCCCTCTCCCCACAGGGACTCGGGGCGACGTACACAAGCAACAGTCAGCACAGTGTCATACAGAGGAGGTAAAAAATAAATAAATAATTACAATACTGAAAAAGGTTAAAACCCCAATAACATTAATAGTTTAAAAACTAAAATTGACAATTAAAAATGACCTAGGGGTGGAAAAGTTGTCGAATTATGCCAGGCCGGCTAGCCGAAACAGGTGGGTCTTCAGTTTACTGCGGAAGGAGCGGAGATCGGTTGTTGTTCTAATGTCTGGGGGGAGGTCGTTCCAAAGGGTGGGGCCCGCCACAGAGAAGGACCTACTCCTGGGCACCGCCCTCTGACAATCTCTAGAGGACGGCACCCGGAGGAGACCCTCTCTGTGTGAGCGAATGGGTCGCAGGGATGTATGGGGCAGGACACGATCCCGCAGGTAACTAGGCCCTATGCCATGGAGCGCTTTGAAGATGGTAACTAACACCTTGAAGCGCACCCGGTAGGCCACAGGAAGCCAGTGCAGCTCGCGCAGGAGCGGTGTTATATGGGAGAACCTCGATCTCCCCATAATTACCCGCGCGGCTGCATTCTGGACCAACTGCAGTCTCCGGGTGCACCTCAAGGGGAGCCCCATGTAGAGAGCATTACAGTAGTCCAGGCGAGACGTCACCAGCGCGTGAGTGACTGTGTGCAGGGCCTCCCGGTCCAAAAGGGGTCGCAATTGGCGCACCAGGCGAACCTGGTGGAACGTCCCCCTCGCCACGGCTGCCACATGATCTTCCATAGCCAGCCGGGCATCAAGGAGGACGCCCAAATTGCGTGCCCGTTCCACCGGGGCTAATTGTTCATCCCCGATGGCCAGCGATGGAATGTGCTGGTTGTACCGGGGTGCCGGAAGCCACAGCCACTCTGTCTTGGAGGGGTTGAGCTTGAGCCTGTTGTCACCCATCCAGACCCGCACGGCTTCCAGACAACGGGACATCACTTCAACAGCCTCGTTGGGGTGGTTTGGGGTGGAAATATACAGCTGAGTGTCATCAGCGTACAGATGATATCTCACCCCAAAACCACGGATGATCTCGCCCAGCGGTTTCATATATGTGCTGAACAGGAGAGGCGAGAGGATCGACCCCTGTGGGACCCCACAAGTGAGGGGCCTCGGGGTCGACCTCTGCTCCCCTGTCAACACACATTGCGTCCGGCCAGAGAGGTAGGAGCGGAACCACTGCAATACGGTGCCCCCGATCCCCAACCCCTCCAGACGGCGCAATAGGATACCATGGTCGATACCGAGAGGTCTAATAGGACAAGGATGGAGGAACAACCCCCATCCTTTGCCCTCCAGAGATCATCCACCAACGCGACCAAGGCCGTCTCCGTGCTGTGACCGGGTCGGAAGCCGGACTGGCGCGGGTCTAGATAATCATCTTCCTCCAGGTGACGCGGGAACTGCTGAGCCACCACACTCTCAACAACCTTCGCTAAAAAAGGAAGGTTGGAGACAGGACGATAATTTGCTAGCTCCATTGGGTCCAGAGAAGGCTTCTTGAGCAGGGGTCTCACCACCGCCTCTTTCAAGGCGGTTGGTAAAAGGCCCTCACCCAACGAAGCGTTCACCAGTCCCAGTAGCCAGCCTCGTGAACCCTCCCAGGAAGCCAGTACCAACCAGGAGGGGCACGGGTCCAATAAACATGTGGTGGCTTGCAGTCGCCCGCGCAACCTGTCCAAATCTTCGGTGACAACAGGGAGACTGATTATCTTAGTTTCTTACTAGTTAACCAGGAGTGGGAATGTCAGACGTTGTAGTCCAGTTTTATATGTGACTCATTATTTGAACAGATATAATTCTTCCAATTCAAGTGATCCTGGGCCCTGTTCACGTCACCATAATGTCATATATCTTATGATCATTACAGCCTCTTTTGAAAAGTAACATACATATAGTAAATGTAAAGACATTTCATTTTGTCTTTCTGTTCTTTTGACTTTATACTCATGGATTTTAACTGCAATAACACAGATCATAGATATATTTTTATTGGTATTTCATTGTACAATGCTATGTCAATACATTCTATTTTTTTTCACTAGTGTCATATTTTATATCTACTCCCTTTGGGAATCATTGTTATGTTTTGCACAATTATTTCTGCCTCCTGTCTTTCTTTCTCTCTCTTTGACTGTCTCTGTATTTCAGGTTCATTCTTTTCTGAGAAGTGTCAGATTCAACAACAGTGTTGGTGAAAAGATTTCATTTGATAAAAATGGAGAATTCGTTGGTGGATATGATATAATCAATTGGATCACATTTCCAAACCAGTCCTTTCTTAGGGTCAAAGTTGGAGTGATAGATCCCACAGCTTCACCAGACAACTTCTTCAATATTTCTGTAGATTCCATCACATGGCCTCTTGGCTTTAATCAGGTTAGCTGTTCGAATCTAAATTGGCCTGTCTTCATTTATCTAGTATAAAATATATATTGATGAATTTTGCAGAGCAACATCTCTGAACTAACCAAGAACAAATGTCTTGCAGAAGGAAAAAATATCTATCAGAATGTTTACCTTTCTAATACTTGGTAAAGAATATTGTATCCTTTACTTTGACCCTCTGTGAAATATGGACTATGGTTTTTGATACAGAAGGTGCTCTACTACACATGCCCAAGATGGTGTCCTGTCGCATTTGAGGAGAGCTTCGGGGAGATGATTGTCCTTCTTGGGGCTTGCAGGGGTACCCAATTCCATCGTTGGTTCCAGGTCCAGCTGTGAGAACTTCCTGGGACCTCGGGGGATACCCTTGAGCTGCGATGTCCTGCCTTATAGCCGGAACATCGTGAGTGAAATGGGGCGGTGAAAGGAGAATGGAGAGCGTCGGTCAGCTGCCGGCGTGGATGTGGTCAGCAGCTGCGGCGGGACACCCGGCGGGAGGCCTGGTGGGACGCCCGGCCTGGGGTCTCTGCAGCCGGCGTGGGTACGGTCAGCGGTGGCGGTGGGACACCCGGTTTGGGGTCTCTACAGCTGCCACTCCCCACGCCATGGTGTTATCCCGGTTGCCCCCCCCTCCTCCTTGCTTGTGAACATGATAAATTAGATCAGCGGGGAGTGGCTGAGGCAGCTGGCATGGATACTAACGCCAGCGGAAGATGGCTTCAGGAGCTGGCGTGGGCGTGGCTGGAGTGGGGGGGTCCTTCATTGTGCCCCCCCTGGTATTACTGCCGTTGCCTGGGCCACCATTTCTGTGCCATTTGGCCATTTGGCCCCCCCTCCTGTGATATTATGAACTGGGTCAACGGAGTGCGGCCCTGGCGATGGATGTGAGTGCGGCTGGCGTGGGCGGAGCTTAACTGTTGGAGTCGGAGTTGGAGCAGCCACCAATGCCACCACTGTCCTCATTGCCGCCATCACTGGCCGCTTTACCACCTCGCAAGCTAGCATCTGCTGCGATTTTAGACAGCTGGCCGTTACCCTTACATATTGTCCCCAACACCGACAATTTTTATGATGGACATAAGCTTCCTGCTACCCCCTTGAACACTGCCGGTTGCCCCCCCGTGGACATGTCAACTCCTCATTCCATCTCCCCATGATGTCATCCCGTTTGGTTGATGCCACACTCTCCTCTATGCTATACTGCGACAGAACTTTATTCCCTCCGGGAACTCCCCCTTTCCCAGGGATGGCCTTCTGACCTATCAAGACGCTTCCTTAATGACGGATCTTGGGATCCCGAGAGGTGGCATGCGAAGAAGAGACTTCTTAAGGGTTTTTTACAGGGGCTTTTAAACCAAATTTTAAGGGGAGGGAGGGGTGGGTTGATTAGGATGGCTCAGACAGGCTTGGGGGGGGGAGTCTGCCAGGGCACAGGCCAGCGCTAACTAATGGGTGTGGGTTGGGAGGGCTAGGAAGGGTTGGGATTCCGGGGGAGACATTAAGCCATTCCATTGGGGGGTTCACCATCTCTACTTTTTGTGGGAGAGGCAGATATGGTGGGGGCCGAGGGCCAAATGATGTTCGGAGGACGCGGGTTTGCTGTTTAAGAGCGATCGCGCGTTCCGACCCTCATCGCCCTTCTTGCACCCCCGGGTGCCCGGGATTACAGGACCCTGGTCTCCGGCTGGTGTCGCTTAACGCCAGGTCTGGGGTACATAAGGCTCCCCTCATTTACGACCTCATACAAGAGGGTAGAGCGGACCTGGCGTGCATTACGGAGACCTGGTTGGGCCATGAGGGGGGGGTGCGAACTATGCCCACCAGGCTTCCGGGCGCTTCACCAGCCGAGAGCCCAGGGCAGGGGCGCGGGGGTAGCAGTGGTTATTAGGGAGTCTCAGACCGCATGAGGTCACTGTGCCTCAGATTGGCGGGTGTGAGTCCCTCTTTGTGAAGTGGGGCCTTGGAGCTCAGGTGGGCCTTTTTGTTACATACCTGTCTCCCTGCTATGTTTCATCGGCCCTGCCGGAGCTGCTGAATGTATTAGCTGGATTGGCGGTTGATTTCCCCAGGCTCATGGTCCTGGGGGATTTCAATCTGCCTTCCATTGGCGAGACATCCGAGTTACCTCGGGAGTTCATGGCTTCCATGACAGCTATGGACCTAACTCAGTTAATTCAAGACCCCACCCATAATGGGGGACACACGCTCGACCTGATTTTTGTCTCTGGGCAGTGGATGAATGATCTAGATTTAGGGGATATTTCTTGTCATGGTCTGATCATTTCCTCATCAGGCTTGACTTCCATACCGCTACCCCTCGCCGCAGGGAGGCGGAACCGACTAGATGGTTCCACCCCAGGCACCTGATGGACCCCGAAAGGTTCCTGATGGAGCTTGGGACTTTTCCTAAATCCCTTGCTCACAACTCGACCGAAGCCCTAGTGGAAGCATGGGATAGGGCTGCCGCTGGGGCTTTAGATCGTGTTGTGCCTTTGCGGCCTCTGACCCGGTGTCGATCCCGGATGGCTCCCTGGTTTACCGAGGAGCTCCGGGAGATGAAACGCCGGAAAAGACGCTTAGAGAGTGGCTGGAGGGCCAGCCAGTCCGAATCTGATCGAACACTAGTAAGAATTCATATTAAATCCTACTTAGTGGCAATAGAAGCGGCAAAACGGCAATATTTTTCCGCTCTTATCGCGTCCGCAGATAACCGCCCAGCCGCCCTGTTTAGGGTGACCCGCTCCTTACTTAACCAAGGAACTGGGGAAGACCCCTTGCAGGATAGGGCTGAAGAATTTGTTCAGTATCTGCAGGATAAAATCGCTCAGATCCGGACAGGCTTGGACTCTGACTGGGTAGATTCAGGTGAGCCGATGGGGATGAATCTTGAGGAGACAATCTGGGATGGGTTTGACCCTGTGACCCCCGAAGGCATGGACAGGATTATGGGGAGACTCAGTGCTGCCACTTGTGTGCTGGGCCTGTGTCCCTCTTGGTTAGTTTCGGCTTCCCGGGAGGTGACACGAGGCTGGCTCCAGGCGATTACCAACACTTCATTGAGAGAGGGGTTCTTTCCCACCGCCTTGAAGGACGCAGTGGTGAGGCCCCTCCTCAAGAAGCCTTCCCGAGGAAGAAGATGGCGGTCGTCGCGGGCAGGCTTTTTCTTTGAGCTTGCTGACTCAGTAGCCTGTAGATGCATTTTTTTTAAAGATCGTAAATGCCTTGGACACTCCAAACTCCTCAGGAATTCAGGAGAGAGCTAGCGCTGTCGGGTAGAGCCACTTGTGAAGCTCCCCAGAAGGTTTTATAGCCTCTGCGGTGTGGGCAAGGAGAGCCCCCCCTCGCAGCTGCTTTAAGCTCCGGTCTACTGGGAACCTCCGCTAAGGATTTAGCGGAGCAAGACGCCGTGAACAACTTTTAACTCCAAACAACCCAAGAAGGAAACATTTGCAAGTATCTTAAATTTAAAGTTTGAAAAATTTTGCTAAAGGACGGTACCGCTGAATTTGAAAGGCGCGGGCTAAGAACATAGGATTCAGAACAAAGGCTTCAAAATGGCGTTAATTTATAGCCGAAAACTTAAAGAAAACAAAAGTTAACTGATTTATGACAGCTGGAGGCGGAAAGGGAGTAAAGGTGGAATGGCTGAAACAACTATTAACAATTCTAAAGTTAGTTTATATAACTTGATCTACTGGGAAGAGTACTTTCTGAGAAAGTTGGGAAGAAGTGTCTTTTTTTTTTGTTAAGCATGGCAACAGAACAAGGGGGGGCTCCCCCAGGTGCTGCAATAAACCTCCAGGATTTGAAGAATTTTATAGGTAAAGAAATTGCTTTTATAGGTAAAGAAATTAATGAGGTTAAAGAAATGGTCCAGGATACCATAAAAAAGTATGATCAGCTTGATAAAAACATCCAAGCAATAGCCACGGGTCTGTCAGAAGTTGTTCTTAAGGTGGATAGTAAGGTTGAGCAACTGGTTTTGGATTTGGAAACTAAAACGAAAGAAACGGATCTGAAATTTGTGGAAATGGAGGGGAATATGCAAAGGATGGATAATGAGATTATTATGATACAACTTAGATCTATGGAGTACGTCATCAGACTGAGGGGTTTAAGAGAAAATCCTAGAGAAGACTTAAGAAAAGTTTGTGCCGATGCTTTGGCCACGTTATTAAAAGTGGATGATCCTTATGAGATTTCTGCTAAGATTGATAAAATTTACAGAGCAAATTCACGTATAGCATTACAAAGGCAATTACCAAGAGACGTTGTGATATACTTTACTGAGAGAAATTTTAGAAATGACATTTTGCAGAAGTCTTTTTACTCTTCTCTTCAAATAGACGGGAACATGATTGGTGTTTTCAAGGAGCTACCACCAGCGATGTTAAAGTTTAGAAGGGATTTTGGATTTTTGGTAGTGGAACTGAAGAAAAGAGAGATACAGTATAGGTGGGATGCTCCAATGGGTGTTATATTCAGATATGAAGGGGTGAGGTATCGTTTGAACACTATAGACAAGGCAAGAGATTTTTACTATGAAATACTGAAGGCAAGTGCAATGCCCCCGCGTACATCTACACCAACACCAGCAGATTTGGATGTTTTAGAGCAAAGGCTGTTTGAGAAAGAGACAGAAGAACAAATAAAGCAGACGCAAAAAGAGAAGGAAGCTCAGGGTGCTGTAGATGGAGCCCAAGTGGATCCCTCTGGACTTCTTTTAAGTTCTTCCTTGGAGGAACCGTCCAAGACCCTCATTGAAACGCCTTTACTTAAGCCAGTGGAACAACGTGTTACTAGATCTACGACTAGACAAATGCAAGAATCTCAGAAGCAGGGGAAGCCCCAAGCACAATGTGCCAAGAGGGACAAGGGCAAGAAGCAATTTGAAGCCATGGGAGGAGCAGGGCCCAAGATTAGTCTTGTGGAGAGAGATCTTAAGCAAATGCTCTCAACGCTTCAGATCAGGCCAAAAGATGTTTAAATTATTATCTTGGAATGTGAATGGATTGAATTCTCCACAAAAAAGAAAAAAAAATATTTTATTATTTGAAGCAATTTAATAATGATGTTGTTTGCCTTCAAGAAACTCATATTAGGCTGCAAGATCAGAAGTATTTAGCGAATCCAATATTGGGAACATTTTATGCAGCCTCTAATTTGGTAAAGAAAAATGGAGTGGTGATATATACAAATAAAAGTTTTTCAGCTAAAATTATAGAGGCGGATGATAGTGGTAGATATATAGCAACTGAACTTGACACAGAATTTGGTCCTATTTTGGTGGTAGGAATATATGCACCTAATCAACAACAAGAAAGCTTTTATAAGATGCTTCACTCAAAAATTTTGGATTGGAATTTTAAGAGTATTTTAATTATGGGAGATTGGAATGGAGTGATTTCCCCAAGGATAGATAAGAGAACAATGACTAAATTTACTAGCAAATTACCACAGGTTTTTTTTGAATTACAAGATGACGTGGAACTAAAAGATGTTTGGAGGATACAACATCCAAACGAGATGAACTTTTCTTTTTATTCAGATAGACATAAATCCTTCTCAAGGATTGCTTTTTTTTTTTTGCTAACACCGGATTTACTTCCTAAAGCTAAGAAAACCAAGATACTTTCCAGGACACTAACTGATCATAGCCCGGTGTGGTTAGAGACTGAGCTAGGGAAGAGGTCAAGAAGGTCATGGAGAGTAAATGAAAATTTATTTAGATATGAAAAAAATGTTGATGAACTTAAAAAAAACATGAAGGAATTTTTTAGTTTTAACATGAATAAGGGTACTCTCATTGAAACAGTTTGGGATGCAAGTAAAGCTTATATGCGCGGGGTCCTGATACATATGAATTTTAAACATAAACAAAGCAGACAGAAAAAGAGAATAGAATTGGAAGATGAAATAAAAAAGAAGGAGCAGCTACTTATAGCAACTCCAAAAGATGAGGCACTCCAGATGGCGATAAAGCTATTGAAAGATCAATTTCAAATGCTTATATCAGAACAAACAGCAACCAACTTACAATTTGCCAAACATAACACCTTTGCTAATGCTAACAAACCTGGTAGGTGGTTGGCTTATACCTTGAGAAAGAACATGAATAATAGAATTATTGATAGAATTGAGTATGGAGGGAAAATGGTATATCAACAAGATTTGATTAAAAAATCATTTGTGGACTATTATGCTAAGTTATATGTACAGGACAATATACAGAACAAGTCAATAGATGATTTTTTGGAAGGAAAAAGGGTTACCAAAATACCCGAGCTTCAAAAGGCAAATTTGGAACGTTTGATAACTGCTGATGAGATTATTTTAGCTATAAACCAATTTAAACTAGCCAAGGCTCCAGGGACTGATGGCTTGACTGCAATGTACTATAAAACTTTACAATTGGAAATGATTGAATATCTTACAGAATTATTTTGCAATATACAGCAAGGAGGTAAAATACCTTTCTCATGGAAAGCGGCTTTTATATCATTGATACCCAAAGACAAAGATGGCCCTAAGAAACCAGAGGATTACAGACCGATATCTCTTCTGAGCACAGATTATAAAATATTTGCTAAAGTACTAGCCAACAGATTAATGCCAGTTATCCAAGAGGTTATTCATTATGACCAAGCATGATTTATTGAAGGTAGACATATGAAGGAGAATGTAAGGCAAATCATAGACTTAATTGACTATATTGATAAGAATAAGCAGATCTCCGCAGTGCTGGTTTTCTTGGATGCGGAGAAGGCCTTCGACCGAGTGAATTGGAATTTTCTAACCAAGACTTTGGAAAAGATGGACATGGGACCACGATTTCGACAGGCGATTGGAGCAATTTATCAGCAACAAAATGCACAACTTATTATTAATGGAAATTTGTCTACAACCTTCGAGATACAAAAAGGTACAAGACAAGGTTGCCCATTATCTCCATTGTTATTTATTTTAACCTTGGAAGTCTTGCTGAATACAATTTGGGACTCAAACTCCTTAAATGGCTTAGCTATTAGACAAAAGGAATACAGAACTAGAGCATTTGCCGATGATCTGGTTGTTACCCTTTCACATCCTTTGAATTCAATAATTCAGATGAAAAATATCATAGCAGAATTTGGCATGGTGTCTGGGTTTAGACTAAATCAAAATAAAACGAAAATGATGGTTAAAAACATGACAGAGACTCAAAGAAACAGACTTGTAAGTTTGGCAGGTTTTGAAATAGTTTCCAAGGTCAAATATTTAGGAATACAAATTGCAGACTCAAATACAAAACTTTTTCCAAATAATTATGAAGTGCTGTGGCAAAAGATACAGAAAGATCTTCAAGTATGGAAAAAGTTACAACTATCTTTGCTTGGAAGGATTGCAGCAATTAAAATGAACATTCTACCTAGATTCATTTTTTTATTCCAGATGATACTGGTGCTTAAATCAGATAAAATCTTGTTAGAATGGCAAGCAACACTAAATAAATTTGTTTGGAAGGAGAAAAAACCGAGAGTAAAGATGAAGATTATGCAAGATACTCGTGAAAGAGGTGGCCTCAGACTCCCAAACCTTCGATTGCATTATGAAGCTGCGGTATTGACGTATGTAGCAGACTGGTTTGGGAAAACAAAAGCGGAACTGTTGAATATAGAAGGTCATGACCTTGTTCTGGGATGGCATGCATATCTTTTTTATGAAGATAGGGTGGATAAAGTGTTTAACAATCATGTTCTCCGAAGTGCCTTGATGAGAATATGGAAGAAGCACCGACCTAACTGGGATTATAAAATACCGCTTTGGTTGGATCTTGCAGACACCATGTGGATTACAAATACTAAGTCACTCGGGGGGTGTTTATATAAAGACGTGCTTATTGCTGACGGGGGCGAATGGAAGTTAAAAACTTTGGAACAACTGTTGGAAGAAGGAATTACTTTAATTTTGCTACATTATATACAGTTACAGAAGAGATGGAAAGAAGATCGCAGGGTTGGTTTTATGGATAAAGAAGTGGAACTGATCAAGCAGTTAAAAGAGACTGGCCCAAAACATGTTAAAAGAATATATAATGTATTGTTAGAAAGAGACTCAGAAAGTGAACTGGTCAAGGATTGCATGATCAAATGGGCTCAGAATTTTGATGAATTGGTTATGTTGGATATGTGGCAAAAAATATGGGTTCAGAATGTTAAATTTACAGTCACAGAATTTAAGGGAGAATTTTTATAAAATGTTTTACAGATGGTATTTAGATCCTAAGAAATTATCATGTATGTACCCAAATGTTCAACCAAAATGCTGGAGATGCGGGTGTTTAGATGCTACTTTTTTCATGTATGGTGGACTTGCAATAAGGCTAAAGCTTTTTGGATAAAAATATGGTGGGTTATGCAAAATGTATTTAAGAAAAGAATACAATTTACTCCGCAAATGTTTTTATTGGGTATAATTAAGGATTTTACTAAAGGGGAAACAAAATTGGTTTTGTATATGGTTACAGCAGCTAGGTTGTTGATTGCTCAACACTGGAAAAAAGATTCTTTACTGACAATCGATCAATGGATTCAGAAAGTGGCAGGGTTTGCGGAAATGGCAAAAATTTCAGCTCTCTTAAAAGGTCAGAAGCAGGAGAATTATACACAGGAATGGGTAAAATGGATTGATTATATACAGAATAAATATCAGACTAGAAAGTATTATGTAGCCTTTAGGTAAGAATGTTTAGATTGACAGATGAACAGAGTAAATAACATATGGGATGTTTGGAATTACTGGAGTGGTGCATAGCGGAAGTCAGGGGGGTGGGTTTGATTGAAAGGCGGGGGAGGGTTAGGGTGGAGGGTGGGGAAATATATATGTATAATTAATTTCGAAGATGGGGTTAATGGGATATTGTTACTTTAAGAGAAATTTATGTTATGATTTATATATGTTCAATTAATTTCGAAGATGGGGTTAATGGGCTATTGTCACTATAAGAGAAATTTAAATTATGATTGTTGGGAGATGAGGGGGTACAATATTTGAATAATAATAAATAATAATAAATATTTACTTCTTAGCCGCACCCTCTCCCGAAGGACTCGGGGCGGCGTACAATAAAACATAGGAAATAAATATATAAACAAACATACATATAACAAAAAACGTATACCAAGACATATACATATACAAGGAGGAGGTGAGCTGATGAATAAAAAACAATTAAAAACACAATGTTTAAAACCCCCTAAATAATTTAATACAATTAAAATACCCCAAATAAAAAACCCGTCAGGAGCGATATAGTTGGATCAAAGTTGAGCCAGGCCAGCTACTTGGAATAGGAGGGTCTTGAGCTTTACACGAAAGGAGCGGAGGTCAGAGGTATTCCTAATATCCGGGGGGAGGTCATTCCACAGGGCTGGGCCCGCCACAGAGAAGGCTCTACTCCTAGGCGCCGCCCCCCGGCACTGCCTGGTGGACGGCACCTGGAGGAGACCCTCTCTGTGCGAGCGGATTGGTCGCAGGGATGTATGGGGCAGAATACGATCCCGCAAGTAACTAGGTCCTGAGCCATGGAGCGCTTTGAAGATCGTTATCAAAACCTTGAAACGCACCCGATAGACCACAGGAAGCCAGTGCAGCTCGCGCAGGAACGGTGTCACATGGGAGTACCTAGTACTCCCCATAATTACCTGCGCGGCTGTGTTCTGGACCAACTGTAGCCTCCGGGTGCATTTCAAGGGAAGCCCCATGTAGAGAGCATTACAGTAGTCCAAGCGAGACGTCACCAGCGCATGAGTGACCGTGCGTAAGGCGTCCCGGTCCAGTAGGGGGCGCAATTGGCGCACCAGGCGAACCTGGTGGAACGCCCCCCTTGCCACGGCTGTCACATGGTCATCCATGGACAGCCGGGCATCCAGGAGGACGCCCAAATTGCGCGCCCGCTCCACGGGGGCGAGTTGGATGCCCCCGATGGCCAATGATGGAATTAATTGGCTGAACCGGGGAGCTGGTACCCACAGCCACTCCGTCTTGGAGGGGTTGAGTTTGAGTCGGTTGCCATCCATCCATGAATGAGAAACCTATCTTAAGACGGGGGGAGGGAAGAGGGTTTAGAATTTGTATGTGATCTATATTATATGTCGGGGGGGGGGGTAAAAAGGGGGGGGGATTTGTTTGTATAAAACTTTTTCAATTAAAAAAAAAAAAAAAGAAGCCTTCCCTGGACCCAGCTTCTTTAGCCAACTATCGTCCGGTCTCCAACCTTCGCTTTGTTGCAAAGGTTGTCGAGAGTGTGGTAGCACGTCAGCTTCCCCAGTACCTGGATGAAGCTGTCTACCTGGATCCGTTTCAGTCGGGTTTCAGGCCCGGGTACAGCACGGAGACGGCATTGGTCGCGTTGGTCGATGATCTCTGGCGGGCCCAGGACAGGGTCTGTTCCTCTGTCCTGGTCCTATTAGACCTCTCGGCGGCTTTTGATACCATCGACCATGGTATCCTACTGCGACGACTCGGGGGGTTGGGAGTGGGGGGCACTGTTTTACGGTGGTTCTCCTCCTACCTGTCGGATCGGTCGCAGTTTGTGTTGACTGGAGGGCAGAGATCGACCCCCAGGCGCGTCACTTGTGGGGTGCCCCAGGGGTCGGTTCTCTCACCCCTCCTGTTCAACATATACATGAAACTGCTGGGCGAGATCATCTGTGGTTTTGGGGTACGGTATCGTCAATATGCTGATGATACCCAACTTTTCATCTCTACCCCAAACCACCCAAACAATGCCCTCGATGTGATGTCCCAGTGCCTGGAGCCTGTGCGGATCTGGATGGGGAGGAACAGGCTCAAGCTCAATCCCTCCAAGACTGAGTGGCTGTGGTTTCCGTCATCCCGATTTGTACATCTTGTTCCATCTTTGACAATAGGGGGAGAAATTTTAGCCCCCTCAGAGAAGGCTCGCAATCTGGGAGTCCCTCTGGATACGCGGCTTAGTTTAGAAGAACACCTGACGGCCGTGACCAGGGGGGCCTTTTACCAGGTTCGCCTGGTACGTCAGTTGCGCCCCTTCCTGGATCGGGATGCTCTGTGCACAGTCACTCATGCCCTCGTCCTTTCTCGCCTGGACTACTGCAATGGTCTCTACATGGGGCTGCCCTTGAAGAGCACCCGGAGGCTTCAGCTGGTCTAGAATGCGGCCGCGCGGGTTGTCATGGGGGTACCTAGGTGCTCCCATGTTACACCCCTTTTAGGCGGCCTGCACTGGTTGCCGGTTGTTTTCCGGGTGCGATTCAAGGTATTAATTATGACCTTTAAAGCACTCCATGGCTTAGGCCCAGGGTACCTGCGAGACCACCTACTGCCACCAGTAGCCTCCCACCGTCCAGTACGATCCCACAGAGTTGGCCTCCTCAGGGTGCCGTCGGCCAGGCAGTGTTGGCTGGTGACCCCCAGGGGGAGAGCCTTCTCTGTGGGAGCGCCTTCCCTCTGTAATGAGCTCCCCCCGGAGCTTCGCATAATCCCTGACCTCCGGTCCTTCTGACGCGCCCTAAAAAGTTGGCTTTTCCAGCAAGCTGGCCTGGCCTGTTAATTTTAATTTTAACTTATTTTAAATGTATTGTTTTTTAAAAAATTCGGTTTGTTTTTTTGGATATGGATTTAATCTTTTTTAACTTTTGGGATGTGTGTTTTTTAATGTTGTACGCCACTCTGAGTCCTTTTGGAGAAGGGCGGCATATAAATCCAAATAAACCAAACCAAACCAATATGGTGTATTACATTTCATCAGTTCATAATTTAGAAGTTGAGAAAACTATCTTTTACTGACCATCATAGAAATTGTCTTTGGAGAGTCAGGATGATGGTTTTGGAAAATACCAATAATTGTAGATATTTAATGAATGATAATTTCACAACAAATAGAAACTAAATGATGTCATCACATCACTTTTGCTTATCAATTCATTTCTATTATGTTAATTCTACTTTAACAGTATCACTCTGAGCATTTCTTTGCCCCTGTGTCTTAAAACATTCTTCTTCATTCCTTGACAGGCATTACCTTTATCTTTGTGTAATGATCCTTGTGACACAGGATACAGCAAAGCTAAGAAAGACGGGGAATCATTTTGCTGCTATGATTGCTATGTATGCCCAGAAGGACAAATATCAAAGGAGAAAGGTACAAAATGTCCAAATATAATGGAATTAAGATATTGGGATACAATACTGTCTATAATCAACTGTATCAATTCCACTGTGTTCCTTTTTAGATATGGATGACTGCTCTCCATGTCCAGAAGATCAATATCCAAATCCTGAGAAAAATATGTGCATTCCAAAACAGATCACTTTTTTGTCCTATGAAGAACCTTTGGGGATCAGTCTGACCGTTCTTTCCTTTGGCTTTTCTTTAATGACAACTTTGATCATCACAGTATTTATGAAACACAAAGATACTCCTATCGTCAAAGCCAACAACCGAAATCTCACTTATATACTCCTAGTTTCTCTTCTCCTCTCTTTCCTTTGTGTCTTTCTATTTGTTGGGAGGCCGGATAAGATTTTGTGTCTCTTTCGACAACCAGCTTTTGGCCTCATCTTTTTTATAGCAATTTCTTGTGCATTGGCCAAAACTTTTGTTGTGGTTGTAGCATTCATGGCCACCAAACCTTGTTCCAAACTGAGGAAATGGGTAGGTGGAAGAATGGTCATTCTTTCCTGCTCCTTTGTTCAAATAAGTATTTCTGCTGTATGGCTGATAATATCCCCACCATATCCAGATTTTGATACACAGTCAATGTCTGAAGAAGTCATCCTGAAGTGCAATGAAGACTCTGTCATGTTCTACTGTGTTTTGGGCTTTATGGGCTTTCTTGCTCTGGTTAGCTTCTCTGCTGCTTTTCTAGCTAGGACATTACCTGACAGTTTCAATGAAGCCAAGTTCATCACCTTCATCATGTTGGTTTTCTGCAGTGTTTGGCTGTGCTTTGTTCCAACTTATTTAAGCACAAGGGGAAAATTTATGTTGGCTGTTGAGATCTTCTCCATGATATCCTCCAGTGCTGGATTATTGTTATGCATCTGTCTTCCCAAGTGTTTTATCATTGTGATGAGACCTGAACTGAACAATAAACATCAGCTCATGAAAATAAAGGTTTAATTTTTTTTAAATAATCTATATGTATTTGTAGGAGAATTTTTTCAATTTTGAAGTCTGTGAACAGTTTACAATTTTATTTACCTGAAATGAACTTGCTTCCACACTTCTACATGGGAGGCAAAATTGAAAATTCTGAAAGATGCAACAATTACTACCACTCTTTTTAGATCTGTGCTTTATTTTATTGATTTTTAATAAATCTATGGTTTATTTTCTTTAATTGGGGATTTCAAGTTGTCATTTGGTACCATTGAATATGAACCTCCTTATCCTGTTTTAAATTATTGAGTGGCCAAGTCATACAAGAAGTGACATGTTAGGCATGGTTTTTTTTGGTGGTTGAGGTGTGGTTTGGCATTGGAGGAAAATGCAAAGTGAGTCTGATTGGACATGGGTTAAAAACTATTAAGAAATACCTTGTGTTGATATAGGTGGAAAAAGTTTAAGATTTGTTCACTTTTATTGCATTCCATCCAGCAGTTCTGGTTAGGACAAACCAGTCTATATTGTCTAAGGTGGGCCCCCAGCCTTTAGCCAAGCGCAGGCCTTACCTTTGTGTGTCCTATAGGCTGGAACTGGTAGGTAAGATCAACAGCGGGTGAGGGAAATCCACCCCAGACCCTCTGAGCTCAGTCAAATGGTCACCTTTGGGGGGGGGGGGTGGACACAGTGAGGGTCAGCCACCTTTTGGCCTGCCTCTCCTTCTCTGGGGCCTCTGGACAACTGTCTTCAGCTGACCCTACCTTCTACCCTGCATCCAGGCCACAACCAGGAGATGCACCACTTCTGGTATAATCTGGACAGCAGGTGCCCAGACCAGGCACTTTCTCTCAGGCAACCTGCCTATCTTTGCTTCTTCGAGGGAGAAAGGAAGCTGTAAAAACCATCACCCTGGTCAGGGCCTCCCAGGGCTCAGGCCTCGGCATCGATTCAAGTGCATCCTCTGCAGACTGCTAAGAGTCTGAGGCTGGTGGCCCCAAGGCAGCCCTTGCCTCCTGCTGCTTTGGGCTTGGAACTGTAAGCCGCATTCAGGAAGCACTGCAATACAGAGAAGCAGCTGGGGTCAACCCTTGCTTTGCTGTCCATTGCAGGTAGGAATCTTAAATAAGGCTGAGAATGAACGTTGTGTTGTAACCAGACTGGACACTAGATCAGCCCCATGGAAACTCCTTGTCTCTCTAGGAGCCTAACTGAGGTCTCACTCACCATTCACTGAGGTGCCTGGACTCCCAATGATGGGATGGGGTCCTACAGGCAATTGGCTTGGCTCCCTGTTTAGTAGCAAGTCACCTTTCCTTTGGGACCTTAGGCCTGCCACATTAGGCTTTCTAGAAAGAATTTTATTATGGCTAGATATCATCTAACTCTGTACAATCCCCCCTCCCATTTTTCCACAATGGAAAATGCATAGTAGAATAATAGAAAGTGTGGCAGGCCTAAGGTCCCAAAGAAAAGGTGACTTGCAGGCCTGACACATTCATTGTCAGTCTTATTTGATATTTCTAACTGCAGTGGACAGCAAGGATAGTCCCCCTGTGTTGATCCAGCAGCCAAAAGAGGAAAAGGGGGTGGAGAGAACAGTCTACTTGCCAAGGTCCAGTTTCCTTGGCAGAGCTCCAGGCAGATGGGCTTGCTTGGGCCCTGGGCTGGAGCGGTGAGGAGGTAATAGCAATGACATGAAGGGATGCCATGCGAACGGAGGCCCAGCTACCAAAGCCTGCAAGAAAATCACCATCTTTGACACCACTGACATGATGGGCCTGGTGCAAGCCCTGGAGGCTGGTGACACAGGGAGAGGGCATCCTCCTGGGGGAAAGAACAGATCCAAGAAGGGGCATGCTGCCCCTGTGGCTTTGAAAGGATGCGCTTGGGACATGGCTGCTTCCCCGGGGAAATGGCGCAGCAGCTGAAAATTTGGGGTGGTCAGTAGTGACGGATCAGCACCTTGCATTGTGGCTGCTGCAATGAATATGAGAAGATTCCGACAGATGTCTGCTTGAGTTTACACAGTCTTTCAGGGTAATGCTGAGAAGCACCCACCTTTATCTCCCTTGCAATGCTGCCAGAGACCTAATTGCCAAATAGTTTTTCATGGCCAAACATAGCACAGAGTCAAAAAGATCTTCTTGGAGCTTGAACTGACTAGATGAACTAATTGCTTCCTGCAAAGTCTCACAGCTGTTTGCTCCTCTTGTATGTCTTATGGGAGGGGCCAATCATCTCCAAGCCTTACTCCCAAGTTGCGCTTTTTCCTTAATTATTCTTGCCTTCTGGCAGCTTTGCACATGCGCACACTGGGAACAGTCTCACATTGTTCTTCTGCCTCGCTGATGTCAGACTCTGGAGATTCCAGAGGCAGCACATAATTACCAGATGGGCCTGTCAGGGGAAAAAACACCCTGTTGAAGATCGATGGACCGTGGCTGATTCCCTTCCGCATATCTTTTGAGATATTTAGAAAAGAAATAGTCTTTAAAAGTATTCTAATTAATAAACAAACTTTAATAATAAAATAAAGTAAATGAAAAACAGAAGTAACTAATTGGTTACATTTTGATAATGAAAGCTACGTTAGCCAAAGTTGGCTGCCGAACAAAAAAGAAGAGGAATTTTGGAATGTGTAACGCGTGCGCAATAAATCACTTTCAGATAAGAACTTTTTGTTTTATGACCTGCGCAATAAAGCTTTCTTAGTTTAACTCTTGAGTGTCAATTCAGGCAGTTCAGGCCTAGCAAACTTTTTAACATCGTGACACCCCTTCTTTTGCTAGTCTGGGCTGACGTCATCAAATCATCAATTAAGGCACATCTTCTTTCGCAGATATTCGTGTTGATTTGCGGCGAGTGGTTTGTTAAGCATGTCTGCGATCTGATCATGTGTAGAAACATATTGCAATTTAACAAAACCTTGCTTAACTAATTGCTTTGTGTTTTGATAACGAATGTCAATGTGTCTGGACCTAGAACCTGTGAAATGTGACTCAGAAATATAAACAACAGATACATTATCTTCCATCACGGTGATTGGTCGAATCGGACGTGTCCAGATATCTGTGATCAAAGCATCAAACCACGTTAGAGAATTACAAGCATCTGAAACACAAGCATATTCAGCTTCAGTAGATGAACATGAAACAAAACTCTGTTTTCTCACTTGCCAGTAAACAGGACAACCATTTAGGAACATCATGTAACCAGAAGTGCTTTTGCGTGACTTCTTGTCGCTCGCCCAGTCGGAATCGGCAAAACAAATCAGCTTTGGTTGATCAGTGTGTGTTGGTTCTAGCAATAACTTCATGTGTTTAGTGTGTTTCAGGTATTTCAACAACTTCTTAATGCATGACCAATGAAATTGTGTTGCCTTACCTACGTGTCGTGATAAAAGATTAACACTAAGTGCGATGTCAGGTCTGGTCCAACTACTAATGTATAATAGTGAACCAATGACTGAACGATAGAGTGTTTGATCCTCGAACTCAGGACTTGGTTCATGTGTTAAGTTGTGAAAATCTGTTTGCATGGGTGTCTTTGTTGTGCTAGCATCTTTCATGTTGCAATGATGTAGAATGTGGTCAATTTTCTCCTCTTGTGAAAGACTAAACCCCTTCTGTGTCTTTTCAATTTGAACACCTAAATAAGTGCTAATGTGTCCTAAAGATTTTAGTGTGAAGTATCTCTGCAAACTTTTGGCAAAAATCTCACTCATTTTCTTATTTGGACCAATATAAACAATATCATCAACATAAACAAGAATTATCTCATATGCATTGTTAGATCTTTTTGTGAACACGCATTCATCAGTTTCGGACTTAATAAAGCCCATTGAATTTAGTTTGTCAGTAAGACATAAATACCACATTAAACCTGACTGTTTCAGACCATAAAGACTTTTGTTCAGGAACCAGGTATCCCCTTCTTGCTTTCGGAATCCTGGAGGGCTTCTCACGTAGATCTCTTCATCTAGGTCTGCATGTAGATAAGCTGTGTCCACATCAAATTGAAAAACTTCTAAACCAAGAATAGTTGCAGTGGTTAAAGCAATTTTTACACTTTCAGTTCTGACTGTTGGTGAGTAAGTGTTTGTGTAGTCCTCAGGATAACGTTGAGCGAAACCCTGAGCTACAAGTCTGGCTTTGTATAAAGACTCACCATTCGGTTTCTTCTTGATTCTGTAGACCCATCGGGTGCCAATGACTTTCTTGTTTGCTGGAGGTTTTGCAGGTGTGAATACATTAAGTTTCTTCAAACTGTCCATTTCATCCTGCATTGCATCATACCACTTGTCTTGTTCTGAATCAGGAAGCTGTTTGATTTGTGTGAATGTCTCTGGAGGAAGAGTAACGTTGCAAATCAAAGGTACTGGTGTTTTTGTCAGTTGCCATGAATAACGTTGTGGAGGGATTCCTTTTGTGGCCCTCTTGGAGCGTCTAGGAACAACAGACCAGTCTTCTTCTTCTTCTTCATCATCATCCTCGTCCTCACGTTCGTCGCTAGCATCAGCATCCGCGGGTTGCGAAGACGGAACATCAGGTTGTGAAGAACTGGTAGAAGGAATATCTGCCTGCGAATTGTCATCAGGCTGCGTGGCATCTGGAACACCATCTCTAGGAAAATAAACTTCAGGATCATTGGAATGAATCCTGGACCAGTCAATGTCTTCCTCAAAATTAGCAGATTGTGAAATGACAATCACATGTTTAGTATCAATGAATTTGTACCATTTTGAATTATCATCAATACCCATAAATCTCAGTCTCTTTGCTACTGCACCTCCCTTTCTTCTTTGACTTAAGGGAGTGTTCACCATAGCATATGAACCAAAAATATGGAGGTTCTTAAGATTAGGCTTGTAGCCATACAGCATGTAGAAAGGAGTTTGATTGATTACACTGCTCCAAGTACGGTTGACAATGTAATTTGCATATTTGATTGCTTCACCCCAGTATGCGTTACTGAGATTGGCATCTTCTAGAAGACAACGCATCATGGTTTGTAGAACCCCTTGTCTTCTTTCTACGACTCCGTTATGAGCCGGTGTATATGGAGCAGATGTCTGATGAAGAATTCCATTCTTACGCATCCAGTCCTGGAAACGCTGAGACATGAATTCTGCACCACGGTCACTCTGGATTCTGGCGATGCGAACTTGGTATTGTGTAGAAACAAACGCTGCAAAGTCTTTAAAGATCTGAAAGGTCTCAGATTTCTCTCTCATAGGATATACAAATCCATATCTAGAATGATTATCTACAATTGTTAAAAAATACTTTCTGCCACCAAGTGTTGGTGGGAAAGGACCCACTATGTCAGTGTGTACCAAATCAAAAATGCGTGTTGACCGGCGTGTAGCGTGTTTGGGAATTGCAGCCGCCTTGGATTTAGCCTTTTTGCAAACCGCACAATCCAAAAACACCTTACACCCCTTTAGATCCAAACCTTTTGCGAACTCCGGCATCTTTCTAAGAACACGGAAACTGGCATGCCCCAATCTTCTGTGCCACTTGTGAATACACCTGGAATGCAAAGGTTTACCAGTTAGTGAATTCTCAACATTAACAGTTTCATGAGGACCCTCAGGCTTACTCTGAGCAATCTGTTTTTGTTTTCTTTGTTTGTTGGCTTTAGGAGCCTTTGGCACAGTAACGCTTTCTCTCTCTGGGACAACTCTCTCTGGGTTTGCGTTGTGCCTTTTTGGAGTTTGCATACTTGCCTGTGCTTGCCCTTTAGGCTTTGGCTTTAAGTAATAAACACCACCAATCAGCATAGTTTCAGCAACAATATCACCATCTTTAACTAAGTAACTTGCTTTTTCGAGGTGGTGAACCTGGAACTTTAAATCTCTAGACAAGTGACTTTGACTAAGCAAATTACTGGTTGCTGAAGGTATGTAATAAACATCAGGGATGTGTGTATCGAGCTCTTCAATGTAAACAGTTCCTTTTCCCATAACCTTGCAAGTGTGGTTGGTGAAGGAATACAGTTCTCGATACTCGGGCTCTGGTTCGCCCATCTCTGTGAAAAGTTCCCTTCTGTGGGTAACGTGCACAGCTGCTCCACTGTCTAAAGTCCACAAAAGACGTCTGTCGAACTTTGGATCAGGTTGTGGAACGTTGGTTATGGCCAGTGTTGCAAGTGGAGCTTGTGAATCACGCCTTGGACCACGACGACCTTGTCTTCCGCCTCTACCTCTGCCTCTGGAATCTGTTCCTCTGGGCTGGTACGTGGCGGGAGCTGGAACTCGTTGGGGACAATCCCGGGTGTCATGTCCCACACGGTTGCAGGTGTAGCATTTTGGCATCCTTGGAGCGTAGCCTCTTCCTCGGAAGGGACGTCTAGCTGGAGCCTTTGATGCTGGGGGTCGTTGCAGATGTGGTGTAGCTAACTTGATAGCTTCCTCCTCCACTAAAAGTCTGCAAACGTGGTTAACTGTGCGTTGAGCAATAGGCACGTAGTTAATCTTTGCAACAGCATCTTTCCATTCATAATTCAATGAGTTAATGATGATGCTAATCATTTGGATATCATCGATTACATGGCCATTTTGTCTCAATTCACTTCTCATTCTTTTCAGTTTGGTCAAATGTCCACCAATTCGTTCACCAGGTTTCAACTTTGAACCATGGAACTCAGACATGAGCAAACATGAGGATTCAATTGAAACGGGCCTGTAGCAATCTTCCAAAATAGCCCAAATTTCTTGGGCAGTTGCATCAGGTGGAAAGATACCTTGGATCTCAATTTCCATTGACATGAGTAAAGTCGTGATTGCTCTGTTTTCGAGGTTTCTTATTGCAGGTGTCCAGGGTTGACGGGGAGGATCAAAAACCATGGAATATGTGCCTTCTCTTCGAAGCAAGAGCGCAATTTCACTGACCCAGGCTTTATAATTCTCTCCTGACTCCTTTAATTTGGACTCACCAGTCAAGGGGGTGACTGTGAATACCTGCTGAGGAATGATTTGTTGCTCTGGTTGCAAAGCTGGTTGTTGAACCAGGGGATGCTGGGGTTGCATCATTGGCCTTTGCGTGGCAACATCAAATTGGCTTCCTCGAATTTGCCTTTGGCTTTGCCTTTTTCATCTAGGGAGAATTCCACACCGCCAGGGGGTGTTGAAGACTTAACCTTTGGAGACAAAGTTTTGGCTTCTAAAGGACTCATAGCTAATTCTTTAAAACTCATCACCTTTTGCTGTAATGATTTTTCTCCGCCAGCAGATGGCAGTGCAGCTTCACTTCTTGACTGCAGCCCTCTATACATGGCCGGATGCGGGAGTTCAGTTGACTCAAAGGGACCACGTGACCTCGGTGACGTGTACATGTCTCTTTGTTCTAATTGACCAATGAACTCTGTGGGGTGTGTCTTAGGCTGTTGTTTTGAAGAAGACAAGATGGCGTCCTCAGACATTTTGGGAGTGGGGGAGCTTCTTCTACTTCGCCTTATCTCTTCAAAACACACTCTCGCCTCCCTAGCATATTTTTCAAACAGTTCTATTTGATCAAGATAGCTTTGCATTTCTTGCTCACCATCTGGGGGAATTTCATAAAATCTGCTTTCTGCGTGGGAGGATTTTTCCTCTGCCGGCAGTTGCCGTTTAGACTTTTGCCGTTCATTAATTGTATCTTGATAATGAGGGACATTTACTGACCTCAGTCCGTAGATCTTGCCTTCTGTAACTCCTTCCCCCATTTCTGGCTCGGCACCTTGTTGCTCCTGGAATACGTTTTGATCTTGCTTCTCTGTGTCCGAGGGAGCCTCTTTGTCAGAGGAAGCTGATTCATCTGTGTTCGCCCCATCTTTCTTTTTCTTTCTCTTCTTCGACATGGCTAATTAGCCTTAGTCGGTTATCTTTAGATAGCATGAAGGGAAAATACAGCCATAAATTGTAACCATCTCAGCTGGTATCATCAAAAGCCAAAACTCTGCTACCAAGATGTCAGGGGAAAAAACACCCTGTTGAAGATCGATGGACCGTGGCTGATTCCCTTCCGCATATCTTTTGAGATATTTAGAAAAGAAATAGTCTTTAAAAGTATTCTAATTAATAAACAAACTTTAATAATAAAATAAAGTAAATGAAAAACAGAAGTAACTAATTGGTTACATTTTGATAATGAAAGCTACGTTAGCCAAAGTTGGCTGCCGAACAAAAAAGAAGAGGAATTTTGGAATGTGTAACGCGTGCGCAATAAATCACTTTCAGATAAGAACTTTTTGTTTTATGACCTGCGCAATAAAGCAAACTTTTTAACATCGTGACAGGGCCTGGCCCCCTCTCTGCCTCCAATGCAGAGCCCTCGTCTAAGACTTCCCCAGACTCCAGGATTAGCCCATGTTCCTCCCCAACCTCCTCACTGTCCGACTCTGCTGCTAGCTCCGCAGGCCGCCGTCTGACCACATTACCAACTTCATTTACTGCACCAGTAAACATTGCACATCCAGTCACCATCACCTCACCAATGAATCTCCCAACACTAATGTTATTAGCTGGGCCTTTAAATATAGACATGAGACCTGTAGAAAGCATGCCTTTCCTTCCCCAGGCATTGCCAACCTCTCCCCCAGGTTTAACAAAAACATAGAGCAAAAACTTCATGCAGTATTAAAAAGAAGAATAGAAAAGGGGGCTCCTGTGTATTGTTTAATGAGCTCCTAAATTGGCAAAATAGACTGCTAAATTGGCCACACCTACCCATTCATATGACCACCTTGCCATACTCACACAGTCACATGACCACCTAGCCACGCCCACCCAGCCAGTTATTAAGCAAATCAAACTATAGTCCGGCTCTCCAACAGTCTGTGGACCATGAATTGGTCCTTTTTTAAAAAGTTTGAGGACCCCTGATCTATATAAATGCCTATACCCATTTATATAAACTTCTATCTTGTTTTTCATTCTTTGTCTTTTGCCTTAGGCCTCCCTCCCTCCAGAGGCCCTAGGATGATCTTTACACAGATAACTGTCTCACCATCATTATGGAATTAGGTAGTTTGACTCTTCCAAATCTCATGGGACACTATGGAAAAATAAGGAACTTACCCTGAAGGATATTATTAATATTCACCATGAAATTCATGCTCAAATGTTCTCTGTGAGTTGATTTGACAGTATGTTGCAATTTCTACTTTTGTCTGAAAAACAGCTGAAAAAGTCAGTCCAGGGTGATCTTCTAGAACAGTGGTTCTCAACCTTCCCAATGCCGCGACCCTTTAATACAGTCCCTCATGTTGTGGTGACCCCCAACCATAAAATTGGTGTCTCAGTTCCTAAGACCATCGAAAATACTGTATGTGTTTTCCGATGGTCTTATGTGACCCCTGTGAAAGAGTCGTTCGACCCTCAAAGGGGTCCCGACCCACAGGTTGAGAACCACTCTTCTAGAAGGATCTTGTTGCTGCCATTCGTACACAGAAAGAGGACATTTATGGAAGTTCCTAGTAATCATGGAGTATTGCCTCAAGTGGTGTGCAAGCATCCTCGTCTTCAATGTCATCTTGTTGAACCTCTTCCTATTCATCACACCTATCATCAGCCTGGAGATGTTAACACTGCTGGCATTCTTTCTGTATGCTTGACATTTTCTGACCCCATTGATTTCAGTCAACATCCTTCTCAGGGACTTCAAGATGGACTTATGTAAGGACATGATCAATTTATTTTCAAGTTCTGCTCATTGCTTAAAATATTTTCCAGTAATTTTAAATAATCTGCCTAGCTCTATTTATATCTAAACTTCAGCTTCCACATAAAGTTGAAAAAAGGCCAAATTTCCATTTCAACAAACCATGTGTAACAAGCATTAAATGTAAATATTTTTCAGATTTTCCCAAAACAACACAAGAATCTTGGGAAACTCTTAAAAATATGATCATAAAAGTCCTAACCAGCAAAATACCAATGAGAAAAAAACAAGAAATCCAAGAAGACCCAGGCGCCTGATGGAACCGGATAGGTTCCAGACGGAGCTTGGGCCATTCCCTGTAGCCCTGACCCGCTCTCGCTCCGAGAACCTAGTGGCCGCCTGGAATAGGGCGGCCGCTGGGGCCCTGGACCGAGTTGCGCCTTTGCGGCCTCTCCTGCGGCGATGACCCACCCGGGCTCCTTGGTTTACCGAGGACCTGAGGGTGATGAAGCGCCATAGGAGACGCCTAGAGGGCAGGTGGAGGTCCTCACGCTCCGAATCTGACCGAACACAAGTAAGAGCCTATTTACGGACTTACCTTGTGGCATTAAGAGTGGCCAAACGCAGATATTGTGCCACTCTTATTGCGTCCGCCGATAACCGCCCTGCCGCCCTGTTTCGGGTGACCCGCTCTCTCTTATCACAGAGGACGCGGGAATCCCCTTTACAGGGCAGAGCAGAGGAGTTTGGGGAATATCTGCAGGACAAAATCGCTCAGATCCGGAGCGGATGGGCCCCCTTCAGTGGACCAGAGGAGCCGCCAACAGTGAGTCTTGTGAGACCACTCTGGGAGGAGTTTGCGTCTGTTGCCCCCGAGGATTTGGATAGGTTGCGTGGACGGCTGCGACCGACCACATGTTTAATGGACCCGTGTCCCTCCTGGTTGGTACTGGCATCCTGGGAAGTGACACGAGGCTGGCTACTGGGCTTGGTGAACGCCTCTTTGAGCGAGGGGTCCTTACCTGCCGCCTTGAAAGAGGCGGTGGTGAGGCCCTTACTCAAGAGGCCTTCCCTTGACCCGATGGAGCTAGCTAATTATCGTCCAGTCTCCAACCTTCCCTTTTTAGCGAAGGTTGTAGAGAATGTGGTGGCACAGCAGTTTCCACGACACCTTGAGGAATCCGAATATTTAGACCCACGCCAGTCCGGCTTCCGGCCCGGACACAGCACGAAGAAGGCCTTGGTCGATGATCTCTGGAGGGCCAGAGATAGGGGTTTTTCCTCTATCCTGGTCCTATTAGATCTCTCGGCGGCTTTTGATACCATCGACCATGGTATCCTATTGCGCCGGCTGGGGGGGATGGGAGTTGGAGGCACCGTTCTGCGGTGGTTCGGCTCCTACCTCTCCGACCGGACGCAATGTGTGTTGGCAGGGGGGCAGAGGTCGACTCTGGGGCCACTCACTTGTGGGGTGCCTCAGGGGTCGGTCCTCTCACCCCTTCTGTTCAACGCATATGTGAAGCCGCTGGGGGAGATCATCCGTGGTTTTGGGGTGGAGTATCATCTGTACGCTGATGATACGCAGCTGTACATTTCCACCCCAGACCACCCCAACGAGGCTGTCGAGGTGATGACCCGGTGTTTGGAAGCCGTCGGGGTCTGGATGGGGGACAACAGACTCAAGCTCAACCCCTCCAAGACTGAGTGGCTGTGGCTACCGGCACCCCGGTTCAGTCAGTTGATTCCATCACTGACCATAGGGGGTGAGCAATTGCCCCCTGTGGAACGGGCACGCAATTTGGGCGTCCTCCTAGATGCCCGGCTGTCAATGGATGACCATGTGGCAGCCGTGGCAAGGGGGCCGTTCCACCAGGTTCGCCTGGTGTGCCAATTGCGCCCCCTACTGGACTGGGATGCCCTACGCACGGTCACTCATGCACTGGTGACGTCTCGGCTGGACTACTGCAATGCCCTCTACATGGGGCTTCCCTTGGGACACGCTCGAAGACTGCAGCTAGTCCAGAACGCAGCCGCGCGGGCTATCTTCGGGAGTACTAGGTACTCCCACGTAACACCGCTCCTGCGCGAGCTGCACTGGCTGCCTGTGGTCTTTCGGGTGCGTTTCAAGGTGTTAATTACCATCTTTAAAGCGCTCCATGGCTCAGGACCTAGGTACTTGCAGGATCGCATCCTACCACACACTTCCCTGCGACCGATTCGCTCTCACAGGGAAGGACTCCTCCGGGTGCCGTCCACTAAGCAATGCCAACGGGCGGCACCTAGGAGTAGAGCCTTCTCTGTGATGGGCCCAACCCTCTGGAATGACCTCCCCCCCGATATCAGAACCACCACCGACTTCCCCTCCTTTCGACGAAAACTGAAGACTCACCTGTTCCGTTTAGCCGGCCTGGACCATTCATAACCTTATTATACCTCCTGGCAGATATATTTTAACCGGGTAATTTTAATTGGGTATTTTTAGGATTGTTGAAATATTGTTTTTATCTACTTTACTTTGTACAGTGTTGTATTGCCTCCTCTTCTATGTTTTTATGTTTGTATGTTTGTATTCCATTTTATCTGTTTTATTTGACTGTACACCGCCCCGAGTCCCTTTGGGGAGAGGGGGCGGTATAAAAATCGAAATAAAGGTAAAGGTAAAGGTAAGAAAGCAGCATGGCTGCACAAAGATCTCTCTGAGAAATTGAAAGATAGAAAGGACAAGTACAAAAAATGTAAAGAGGGACACACAACTAAGGTAGAATATCAGCAGATAGCCAGAATCTGTGAAGACGAAGTCAGAAAAGTAAAGGCTCAGAATGAACAAAGACTTGCAATAAAAGTCAAAGATAGTAATAAAAGTTTCTTCCAACATATTGTAGTGGAAGGCCCACTCTACCAATTCAGGAGACAAGACCACGAAGGTTGGAGAACACAGGTTTATTTGTGCGCACAGGTTCAGAGCATTAGCATGACAAATTCTGAACCCCGGGGCTATGCCCAAGGGTTAACTTATATAGGTCCAACACGTCTTAGCTTCACCGAGGCGTTGCCCTTTAACACACTTTTATCTAACTACAGCAGGTTAAAACAGTTAAAAACAGGATACAAGAAAGGAGAAGTTATCTTTACAGCATATTCCGTATATGGTATTATCTTACACCATCTGTTGCTTTCATTCGGGTGCCCATCCTTCACCTGACATTTTGTTGCAGACTAATGTGAAAGGTCATTAATTAAGTAAGTTCCCTATACTTTCCAGAAGCTTGCTCCACCCACAAGCAGTTCAGGGTCACATCACTCAAGCATTTTATATTGCTTTTATATCATTAATACCATTCTACCTCAATATAAATAACAAGAAACAACAACAACAATTGGTCCACTAAAGAGAGTTAATGGCTTTGAACAAGTTGATGGGACAGATCATGCCAAATCAATCTTATCTCATTGTTCAACATAGTGACTAAATTAGTAGACCATAGAAATACTGTGGCCATAATATACAAAGTAGACCACAACCTACTTTTTTGGTAAGCTAGAAAAAAGTGGGATAATAGATAGTATCACCACCAGATGGATTCGTAACTGGCTGACAAAAGTGAGACAAAAAAAAAAGTGAGTTTTGCCCCATTTTACAATCTTTCTTGCCAATGTACTTAAGTGAATCACTGCAGTCATTAAGTTAGTGATATGGTGTAAAGTGAATCTGGCTTCTGCAATGACTTTGTTTGTCAGTAGGTCACAAAAGGTGATAACATGATCTTGGAACACTGCAACCATCATAAATGTGAGTTAATTGCTAAGTGTCTGAATTTTGATCACATAGCCATGGGGATGCTGCAAGGGTCGTAAGTTTGAAAAAGGTCATAAGTCACTTTGTCAGGGCAGCCTCCATCAGTAACCAAGAAAGAAACCACTCAACTCCATTTTTCAGAATTAAGAGTACTTTTACTGGTTATGAGTAGATAGCAGCTAAGCAAAGCAAGATCTGAGGCAAAAGCCTGCGTAATCATGATATCAATATGTGACCCAACTCCCTCCCCCTAGTAACCCCATCCCCCAGTCCATTCCGCACACCCCACAGGTGTCATGTGGGCTGCATCTTCAAAAAACATCATCAGGTTGGTATGCCAGACAGTTGGCCTTGGCGGCAATTCCACTTTCTGCAGCATGCGCAGTAGATGGTGAGAAAACCACTCCCTTCTTCATTCACTCCTGTGCTGAAGCTTCCCCTCCCAAATACCATGTCTGTCAGGCCTGTAGTTATGTTCTTTTTAGGATCTTTGGCCTGCCACACTTTTTATTAATTTCCTATGCTGTTTCATTAGTGTAGTAGTTGGGAGGGGGTAGTAGAAAGGAGTAGGATTGTGGAATGTATTGTTGACATTCTTTTATAGAAGCCAAGGTCATCTTTTGTCTCCGCACCTCGACACCTGACCGGAAGCAGAGGGGTGTAGATGCCAGCGTGGAAGATGATGATTGGAACATGTGATGGATTATGGGGTGTGGGGATAGATCATGAACTTTCAACTGGGTGGAATTCCAGGAAGAGAATCAGAGTTGGAATTCCACAGACGTGCCAACATAAAGTAGAATAAAATATGGATTAAAATATAAGAATGAAGATGTGGCATAAAAGGGACAGCTTTTAGAAGCTTGCTTAAAGGGACAGGGAAATGTCATCAGCCTTCAACCACAACATGTTCCAGCAAATGTCCCTTTGTCAAAAGTCCAAAACCACAAGGTTCAATTAAAGTTCGTTAATGGCACGTAGTCCATACCTGTAACAAAAGGAGAAGTAAGACCCCCATCTCCTTATAAGGCTTTTTCCTCAAGGTAACCAATAAGAAATGAGTTAGTGTTTCCGTGTTACACTGTCTTTGAGAATGTATAAGAATGCGTGCATCAATAATAAAGGTTGTTCAGAAATTCACAACGTTAGCCATGGGCTAACTTTTCTGAACCTGGCTGCCAAATAAACTTTTCCTGTATCCTGAGAAGTCTAAAGCCTGTCAATTTCTGCAACAATTCTGGCGACTGCAACAGGACTTAGAGCGATATTTCGCTGAGGACGGAACGGACCGACCGGTGCCCCATCGAGGCCATCTCGCCCTTCTTCAGGCGCCACGGAGATCTTTCTCTGGAAGGGGGCCGATGACCCCTCATGGGCATCCGGAGGACACTACCGATCCAAGAATCTGACCAGGATCAGGACAAGTTAATAAAAATGACGCCGGCTGAGAAAGAAGACGCCTGCAGGCAAATATCAAAAGAATTGTAGACCCACTCGGTTAGGAGTGGAAGAGGGGGCCCGATCAGGCCCCTGAGCCCAGGATAGCGTCCCTTCCAAATGGAACCGGCGTATCCTAATGAGGCTCTAGGTTTGTGTGTGTGGTTAAGTCATCGTAGTTCCTGAAGGCGACCGTGGTATTCCGGCACCCCAGGTTGGTGACAGTGTCTTAGAAACAGAACATGGGAAGGTGGGGAGCGTTCCTTGAATGCCTCTCCAATGCATGTTGAAAAAAACACTTTGAGAGAGTTTTAGTAAAGTCTCTGGCAGAGAAATTATCCTCACCCCTATTGTACAAGCCTCAAGGAGGAAAGAAAAAGAAAAAGAGAGTCTCAATGAAACATTTAGTTCCTGTCTGTTTTAACTTGCATGGTTGTCCTTGATTATGTGTTTAAGTGTTTTTTTGTTTTGTTAAAAAGAAAGAACAAACAGTCCCATTAGGTGGGGCCAGGAGGAAGAAAAGCAAAAAGGTTATCGAATGGACAGATCAAGTGGACCACAAACCTGGTCCAAGGGAACAGTTGAGATAAAAACTCAAATTGCCCCTAAGGGAATTTTAGTGCCAGAAGCTGAGGGGGAGCTATGTAAAGTGTGGATATATGCTCCATTCTCAATAGCTGATTTATATAATTGGAAGAATCAAATTCCTGCTTATAGAGAAAATCCAGATGAGATGCATGTCTTTTTTGCATCCATTTTTCTGAACTCACCAGTCTGCTTGGGCTGACATACAAAGTCTGATGGAAATTTTATTAACCCCAGAGAAAAGAAGGCTGGTGAAGGTAACCATGAATAAGCCTTTGCAGACGGATCATTTAAAAAAAATCCAGACTGGACATGGTTACTGAAGGAACCAGGTTAGGAACCTAGTACATTCAGCTGCAAAACTATTGGACCTTAGTTTTGTAGAACCTTACACTTTTCACCACTCAATATCATTTTATTAGATAGTGCCCAATGTTCAAGTTTGTCAAGATCCTTCTGTATCTTTAGCCTATCTTCTGGAGATCATATTGACCTCAGGATCTAATGTGGTATATTGCCTAAAGGTTTGATAAATGCATTCTAGGAATTCCCCTGGAGTTTCATCCTGTTTCTGTTGAATTTAATAGACCTTCCCTAAATTCTTAACTTTTGTTTGAATCCTAACAAAACTAAGGTATTATCTGTACCTCGGCAGGCTGGATTGCTGCCAAAGTGTTATCTGTACCTGGATTGCTGTCAAGGTTTAAACTGTATGTAAATAAAACATCTTGCAGAGACCTTGTTTCGGAATGATTTGGTATACGAGAAGGGGGGAGTCAGAACATCTCTCTATATCGGAATGGAGAGAGAATAAAGGCTGACCTGCCACTTGTACTAACTATGTGAGAAAGATCGATGTCACAGCTGCAAGAGGTGATTGCTGAGCTGTTTTCTTAAAAGGAAAAAACTTTATGGAAATCCTTGTTCTTCTCCCTGCGAAAGGAGGAGCCAAGATGGTGCCCCTCCGTCTTTGTTTTTGTACTTATAAATGAAGCCTGCCTTTTGAAACTACCTTTGAAAAAAAAATCTCTGGTATTGTTTTAATACCCCCTCTGAAGGTGCTCTGGACCTCTCCTGTTACGTGGTCTTCCTAATTAATTTTGATTATTTGACTTGTCCCCTTTCTGGTGTACCTCCATGCCTTGGAACTGTGAAGGAGAACTAAATTTTCACTTTTGGATTTGCCTGCCGCCTTGGACCGACACAGCTGTGTGCTCCACTGACACCATTCTCTTTGTAAAAGACTTATCATCCCTGAACTCAGATAAATGGGGCCCAAAAAACCACCAACGGGCAAGTCATTCTCGGCTCCTGCTTCTGCCACCTCCAGTCCAAGCATGCAGCAGACGAAAATTACTTCATTGTTACAACAAGAAGGGACTGGAGAGAGCTCAAAAGAACTATCTGTTACCCAAATGTTTCAGGAAATTATGAGGGGTCAAAATGAGCTGAAAAAAGAGGTGACAGATCTCAAAGATGAACTCATAGGTGTACAACATCATATAACAGAAAATAAACAGAGAATTGGGGTGTTGGAGGAGGGGGCAGCTGGATTGGGGGAGGAGGTTAAGGCAGTCCGGAAGGGAAATTTAGAATTGGAAAATTTTATGGCAAAAATAGAACTTGAAAGAATGTACTTTTTTTCTCAGATTCCAGAACCTACCAGAGACAGAAAATGAAGATCTTAAGGATATTATGAGTACAATTTTAGCAGAATATATTAAGAGAAACAAAGAGCAGTTGTGGTGGGATATGGATCTGGTTTACAGGATTAATTCAGCATATGCTAGAACACACAATGTTCCAAGGGAGGTACATGTTAAATTTCTTAGGAGGACCACGAGGGATGAGGTGCTAGGGGCCCAAAGGGAGGGACCATTAAAATATAAAGATAAAGAAATTACCATTCTTAAGCAAATTCCGAAAAAAATAAGGGAAAAAAGGAGGAAGTATTCCTCCTTATCAAAGAAATTATACAACAAAGGAGTTTGGTTTAGATGGCTATTGCCAGAGGGAATGTTGATTTTTTGGGAGGGAAATAGAATTAGAATTAATACAGTAGAGGAGGCAGAAGCCTTCATTAAAAAACATATTTCTCTCCTAGAGGACGAAAATAGGGGAGGTGGTGAAAAAGGTAGTAATGTACAAGATATGAAGGGGGGGGGGCTGTGGCTCCATCTGGGGACAGGGAGGAGGGAGCAATGTCGAAAAGGCTCAGGTCACAAAAATAAAGGTATTTGAAATATTATGGTAATTGTTGATATACTAGAAAGTGACAAAGAAAGAGATGATTGAACACATGGCTGATATAATGTAGAACAAGACTCTGTTTATGCTTATCTTTTATACGTTGTTTTTAACATTGTAAAAATTGTGAGATTTGGAGGGATTTCTACCACTAGCATGGGAGCTGCCAAAATTTTCTATGTACCTTTTTACCTTTCCCCATAAATGCTTAAAAACCAATAAAATTCTTTTTTTAAAAACGTAGTGGAGGGTCTTTCTTTCCTAAGGGATCAGATTGGGAAAGGTCTGGAACCTGCATGCCAGCCAAGACGCAACAGTTAGAACCAGATGTGGAATAATTGATTGCTTCTAAATAGGGTAAGTACAAGAAGGCTATATATTGTCACCTTGCTTATTTAAACTATATGGAAAGTACATCTTGTGAAATGCCAAGCTGGATGAATCACAAGCCAGAAGTAGGATTGCTCGGAAAAAGATCAACAACCTCAGATATGCAGATGATACCACTCTAATGACAGAAAGGGGAAAGGAACTAAAGAGCCTCTTGATGAGTTAAAAGAGTGCAAAATTGGCTTGAAATGCCATATTAAAAAAAACTAAGAATATGGTGTCTGGTCCCATAACTTCATAGCAAATAAAAGTGAAATAAGTTAAATCAGTAAAAGATTTTATTTTCATGGGCTCCAAGATCACTGCAGATGATGATTGCAGCCATGAAATTAAAAAGATGCTTGCTCCTTGGGAAACCTACATGGCATATTAAAAAGCAGAGACATCACCTTGTCAACAAAGGTCTGTATAGCTATGTACTGTAAAGTACAACTGTGAGAGTTAGAGCATAAGGAAGGCTGTGCACTGAAGAATTGATGCTTTCAATTTGTGGTGCTGGAAAAGACTCTTGGGAGTCCCTTGGAGTACGGGGAGATCAAATTGGTCAATCCAGCGAAGCAGAGTGCCCACATCAGCATATCATACCTGAAAACCCTGGAAATCACAAGGCAACCAAAGGGCAAGAAACCAGCTGAAAAAAGGATAAGGATAACACTTCTGGACAGGGAGAAAAGGGGTAAACTTTCATAGCAGGGAGTAGGGTGTGAATAGCAAAGCATCTCCTAGAAAACAGCGTGAGATTTCCAAGAAAAAATAAGTTGCATATTAGTTCAGAAAGGGCCAAAAATTCTTGTAAATTCTTAATTTTTACAATTTTTTAAAAAAAATTATTTATTTATTTATTTATTATTCACACTTATAGACCGCCCCCTCTCCCGGATTTTTCCATTTTTTACTTTTTTTTCAATTTCTTTTCTCAACTAAACATTGGATGAGATGGTTGCAGAGGTGGAATTCAACTGGTTCTGTCCGGTTCAGACGAACAGATAGCGGCAGGTGTGGGAGTCTCTGCCCATCAAATGTGAGAGCACTACACATGCATATAAGGCAGTGAGCATGTGCTGACATGGCTCATTTGCTCACATTTGTGAACTGGTAGGGAAGGTAAGTGAATCCCACCGCTGGATGGTTGGATAATGTCATCAGTACAATGAACTTTAATTCTGGAAGACAGTGGAGGACAGTCGGGTCTGGGACGCTATGGTTCATGGGTTTGCAAGACTCAGACAGGACTTAGCGACTGAATACAGGAGTTCATTATTTAATAACTGTTTCTTCAGCAACCCTCTGAAATTGCAACAGTGCAGAAAAAGCAATACTTAAGACTTCCTTATTGTGCTCGCATGATCCAAATCCTGGAAGTTGCATGATACAACTTCTAACTGCATCACTTAGCAATGGAAATTGAGTTCCATATGATCATCACCAATGATCATCATTAAGTAAGGGCTGCCTGTAAAATTTACAATATAATGATACTTTTAGAAAGTAAAATCTAATTAATTTAGAAAATAATTTTTAGGAAACTGTATTCTACCTAAGAAACAAAGTCTCAGTGGAAGTGGTAGAGCCAGAGTCAACATCTGCAGGTTTCTGGAATTTGAAATCCTGTATTAATTTAATGGCTTATATGTCCATCATTTGAAATTTATTATTATTTCATCCCAAAGGAGTACATATATCTCACAAAATGTAGGCTCAAAATCCCATCCGATCTTGGTCCTCTTTTATTATGCACACTGAGATATTAAAAACACCTTCCCTCCCTTCCCATCTTCTCTCAGAGCCATGTTCTTGGAAGCATATAGAGCTGCTCTCATTCATCTCCATTCATTTGCTCTAAAATTGTCCATGTGTTGTTGATAATAACTGTGTCTAGAAATAGTCTATGAAGAGGTGAGAACCCTAGAAAAAGAACATGAGCTTAGAACAGTGGTAGAATGCAGTACTGCAGGCTACTTCTGTTGACTGCTGGCTGCCTGCAGTTCAACAGTTTTATTTTCACCAGCTCAAGGGTGACTCAGCCTTCCATTCTACCAAGGTTGGTCAAATGAGGACCTGAATTGTTGGGGGCAATATGCAACATGTTGAATCTGTAAACTGCTTAGAGAGGGCTGTAAAACACTGTGAAGTGGTTTAAGTGCTAAGTTAATTTCATTGAGACAAGCATCTTCTAAGGAATTTTGTAGAATGCCATTTACAATTTTAATATCAGCATATGAATGTTATCATTAGTTAATCCATTATTACATCACACTTTTGGATTTTCAGACATCAATATCCCTGGAGAATAATATTTGCTAGAGTTTATGGACACCTGTTGCAACTGAAGATATGGTGGTTTCTGTACCACTCTGCTAATAGACTTATCTGCCACCATACTTGATTGTGAAAATATTTCTTTCTTTCTTTCAGCATTGTTGCTTCTCTAGATTTGGATAGAGAGAGAGATTGCAAAGCATGTGCCACAACATAGACCACATTGTAAATATTGTAACTTTGGCTGCTCATTAGTGTTTCAAACACAGATGTGGGAAGAGTCTCAAGCCTCTCCTGTCCAGTATACTTTTTCTCAGAGTTCTCAGTTTTTGAGTTTGAAAAGAAGCAATCGAATGCCTGTTCCCAGAAATCTTTTTGAAAATGATCATGCTGGTTGTTGTTTGGATTCAGGTTTTGAAATCTTGGACCTCCCTTGTGTGAACTGCAAAGGATAAAGCACCATGTAGAAAGTGGATATCCCAAAATTTATGAAAGGCAACTGAAGTGTAATCTGTCTGAGCAGTTATAAACCAGATCTTATTCTTCTTTGGTACATCCTCCACTTCTGAAAACAGGAGGAAAGTTCTCAGAACTGATAAGGACTGATTTTCACCATATAAGATTATCACATTGGCTGTGCTGTTCATGAGAACGTGCTATATATGTAATCCTTCGTCTATGGTATCAGTAAAATCACTGTAAAAAGCTACATTTGGTAACTCTGCTATGAATTCAATGCAGATGCCATGCTCCGAAAATGTGGGAATCACTTCCCGGAGGAATTTCTCTCCTTTTTCATCCTTTACTAGAAGAATTCCAATCCAGATCCATCTAAAATACAGCAATAACTGGAGGAGGCCCTTGCGTTGGTGGGATTCATTCAGAAACATTTGTTGGAAGAAAACTGCTTGAGGCTGTTTATCCATGACAGGAGCAGAGCCATATATCAACTACAGAAAGGTAAACATATGCAATTGAAAAAATCCATGTGAGCCTCTGAAAATGTGTACATTTCATTTGAGTATTTTGTTATTTTTATATACTGAAACATTATGCAACTCTTTGTGTTGATTAGGAAATAACAAACAAGATGATACTCTTGAAGTATCAGTAAATACATTTTTGTGGAATCTATTGTGAATATTTCAAATTACAGCCTTTGTTCAGTATCTGGAATTTGCTAGGTCAAATAGCTTCACCATCTATTCGGGCTTACAATTACTCATTATTATTATTATTTATTATTTTATTGAACTTATTACTCATGCTATTATGCCAACTTTATCAAGGAAAAATAATATCTACTTATCCAAAAGCTCTCTTCATTTTACAGAGAGAAGCATGTAGATGTTTAGGGAGTTATGTCAGAATGAGAGTTTATATCTACATCAAATCTTACCTGGGGAACTTTGTAGGTGCACAGCACACTTGCCATGTGAAGAGAGATGTCTGGTGCCCCAATGACTGCAGCCAAAGTATTTGTGATCCCACACTTGTAGTTAGGGATGAATTTTCCCTGAGCGAAAGGTAGAACCATTGAGGCAAAGTAAGTCCAGCTTGGACTAAAATTGCTGTTAAAAATGTGGAAGCCCAGCGTGATGTTGGTTAGGATCTGGGGATTTTCATTAATCTGTTTGATAGTAAATGCTAAGGCCAGGATATGCTGGTAATTCTGAAAAAAAATTCTGTAAAACAATTTTAAAAAATACATTAAGAGAAATCTGTTTCACATTGTGTGCCTTGCAATCCTTCAGTACAGCATATTTTGTGGAATGTGTTTAATAATTCTTATTTCTATGTTCTAGTATGTGAGAATGGCCCACTACCAAAGCACAGCTTTAAAGAATAGCTTATAAGCAGAATGAAATTGCTGCATTTTGGTACCAGAAATATCAATGAGAAAACTTATCATGGGAAATATGTGCTTCTCCTTTCTTAACTGCAGTGACAGCTTCATTAATATAGTCATACATATCTGTAAAATAAGAGATATTTAGATGTGATTTGTTATAAATGCAAATTGGATCTCTATTTCATCTATTTCAACTTTACCTGGAAACTGAAGTGAAATATCACTTTACTTAAAATAAACGTAGATATCCTGTTTTAGACATTCCTTTCTAGAGTTTTTGCCATTGGAAGAAAATATTTCAAGCATCATGTGATTTAACAGCAAAGTTAAGAGCTTGACAATAAATTAATGATATACTTACATAATCCGATCATGAAAACTCTGAGAAGGATCTTGAATGAAATCAATGGGATTAGAAGATGCAAAGAAGGCAGAAATAATGCCAGCAATATTAATGTCTCCAAGCTGATGGTAGGTGTGCCGAATAGGAAGAGGCTCCCAAAAGTCACATTGAAAGCTAGGATTCTTGCACACTCCTTCAGGCAATACTATTAACAGCAACTCCCCCAATACCAACATCTTCCATGAGTGCCTTCTTTCTGTGTAGAAATGTCTTTGTCTGCAACAAGATCTTTGAAGTAGATCAGACTGATATGCCTTCTGGAGATGTTTTTCAGACAAAACTAGAGAGAGCAACATACTATCAAAACAACTCACAGAGCTTTGGGGCTCCCAGCCATGGGTTGGAATAGGATGGGGACAATAAATACCATTATTCATTGTCAGTTGCTCCTATTTTCATGGAGTCCCATAGGATTTGCAAGACTCAAACTGACTAATTTAATAATGATAGTAAGACAGTCACATATGTGAACAACTTCAAAACATGTGAGGACTTGCAGAGGCAGGAACACATGAGCCACAAGACAAAAAATAAAATCATTAGATCCATAAAGTGAAATAGAGATGCAAATATGGGTATGTGTAAGGGCATTACTGTAATTCTATTCTATTCTATTCTGTTCTATTCTGTTCTATTCTGTTCTATTCTATTCTATTCTATTCTATTCTATTCCATTGCATTCCATTCCATTCCATTCCATTCCATTCCATTCCATTCCATTCCATTCTAAAAATATTAAGGCTGCCTGTTTCTCTTTATGATATTGTAAGCATTCAATAATGTTTAAGACAGTCTTCACAATATCTCTTTTTGGCCGAAAGCCTGCTTGGTCTTCATGTATAGACTAAATCTTCTTTAGTCTGTCTGCCCAAATGGCAGCACAAAGTTTGTAGACCTTGTTTAATAATGAAATTGGTCTACAATTCTTTGTCTTTGTAACATCTTGGCCCTCCTTGGGTAGCAACACAATGTTGGCTTCTTTCCATGTCTGGGGTATCTTTCCCTCCTGTAGTATATCATTTATTGTGTCCTTTGGTGGTTGGAGAAGTTCATCCTCAAAGCACTTATAATGTTGGTGTCGGGGTTCCAAGTAACACCCCAACGAAAGAAGACTCCAAGGCTTGAGTTTCCTCAAAGTTCCATTTTATTAGAGATGTCTTATTGGCACATCTGGGAAAACCCGAATCTGAAAGTTTCCTAGTTTTCCCCACCCAAACCAAAGTTCAAGTCCATTTATTTTGACTATATCTTTCCCACCCCAAACAATCCTCCCTCCCAGTTTCCCACAGCAATAAATGTGCCAGGCCTGAAGGCCTAATGCAAAAGATGGCTTCCAGACCTGACAATTGGCTTGTAAGACCATCTGGACCTGGGTCGTTGCCTGGCTTCATTTTTTAATGGCTTCTGCTATCTCAAAAACAGTTATTGGGTCATTGATGCCTCTGGGGTTAGGCAGCTGTTGCCTTCAAATATATTCATCTATTTTTGACATATCTATCTCCTGTCTTTTGTACCAATTTGAATACAAATTATGAAAGACTTTTTAATAAATTCATTGTATCTTATTACATTACTGCCTACATAATTTTTTCCAAACATTGTCTTTTGCTTTTCCTTTCTTAATTTATATGCCAACCATCTCCCTGGTTTATTTTCAACTTGAAGTGTCTTTGTTGTGCCTAGTTCAATTTTGTTTCTATTTCCTGTACTGTTAACATAGACAATAGTTGCCATAACACTTTGATATGGTGTAAAATTTTAAGATCCATGGGTGTCTTTTACAGTTGAATTTCTTTCTGTCTCGTTGAAGCCATTATCCTTTGTCTCTTTTCCTGTGATTTTTTCTTCTCTAAATGATTGTGCTGTATAAAATAGCCCCTTCTAACATCTTTATTAGCATTCGATACTGTCGTTGAGCTTGTCCTTTTACCTAAATTATTCTCAAAGTACTCTTGCAGTTTCTTTTTGGTCTTTTATAATCCTTTTCTTTTGTAGCATAGCTTCATTTAATCTCCATCTAAAACTCGAGTTCTTTCCTCTTAAAACCAGAAGCACAGGATTATGATCAGAACAAGATTTAGGCAGAATGTCCACTTTCAGAATTTTATTTGAGAGATTTTTATATATCCATATCATGTCAATCCTTGAAAAAGATTAATGTCTTTCAGAAAAAAGGTATATTCTCTGGTGTCTCCTGTCACTGTGTTAATTTGTTTGTCAACTTGAGCTTATATTCTGAGTTATACAGTAGAAATTGTTTCTTATCTGACAATGATTAATGCGCATGTCTCATAGTACGTCACACATTTTTTACTTTCCTTCTGATCTTCCGTTCGCTTGCCGAAGGAGGTGGGCAATATAGCTCTTGCCAAAATGTAAGATTTAGATAGTAAGATTTGTATTATTTTATTTTATATTAAAAGTTGTTTATTAGAATATGTTTCCGGGTTTCATTTTTCTGCTTATTCGGAGATATGCTGCTTGGAAAGCCGGCGGTCCATACCTCATTAATTAAGGGGGGGGAACTCCCTCCTTCACAAATGGTAGCAGTGGATGGTTTCGATCCTCCTTCACATCTCCACTTTTATTTCTCCATGAATCTATTAATATTAGATTGTCCATCATTTCAAAGAAAGTCTTTAATAATTTACCCTGTGAGGGTTTAATCCCCTTGATGTGGTGTTCTACCCAAAGCTAGTGCAGTCATTCCTTTCCAATCTCCCATCATAATCCAGTTTCCACATGAAAAGGGCTGTAACTGGTCCATTATTTTTTTAAAAAAAAAATGCTTCTATCATCATTTGGCGTATACACACCTACCACTATTGATTTTATTCTGTTGAGTTCAATTAAAACTACTGCAAGTCTACCATATTCATCTGCTATAGGTATACACCTATATTCCGGGTGCCGTCCACTAAACAATGCCAGAGGGCGACACCCAGGAGTAGGGCCTTCTCTGTGATGGGCCCAGCCCTTTGGAATGACCTCCCCCTCGACATTAGGATTACCTCTGATCTCCGCTCCTTCCGTTCAAAACTCAAGACCCACCTTTTTCAATTATCTGGCCTGGCTCAAGCATAGTTCCATCTTATTCCTCCTGACAGTCTTTTTAAATTAGTAATTTTAAACTGGGGTATTTAATTTCTAATTTCATTATTATTATTTTATGTATTGTAATGGTTGTTACCTCCTCCGTTTAATGTAATATATATATGTGTTTTTATTTATTGTACGCCGCCCCGAGTCCCTTGTGGAGAGGGAGCGGCTAACAAATCAAATAAATTGAAATTGAATTGAAATGCACAATAAAATAGCAGAGTTGGAAGGGAGATTGGAGATCTTCTAGTCCAACCCCCTGCCTAGGCAGAAAACCCTATACCATTTCAGACAAACGGCTATCCAACATCTTCTTAAAGACTTCCAGTGTTGGGGCATTCATAACTTCTGGAGGCAAGCTCTTCCACTGATTGATAATTCTAACTGTCAGGAAATTTCTCCTCAGTTCTAAGTTGCTTCCCTTCTTGATTAGTTTCCACCCATTGCTTCTTGTTATACCCTCAGGTGCCTTGGAGAATAGTTTGACTCTCTCTTCTTTGTGGCAATCCCTGAGATATTGAAACACTGCTATCATATCTCCCCTAGTCCTTCTTTTCATTAAACTAGACATACCCAGTTCCTGCAACCATTCTTCATATATTTTAGTCTTCAGTCTCCTAATCATCCTTGTTGCTTTTCTTTGCACTCTTTCTAGAGTCTCCACATCTTTGCTACATCATGGCGACCAAAACTGAATGCAGTATTCCAAGTGTAGCATTATCAAGGCATTATAAAGTGGTAGTAACCCTTCACGTGATCTTGATTCTGTCCCTCTGTTTATGTAGTCTAGAACTGTGTTGGCTTCTTTGACAGCTGCTGCACACTGATGGGTCATATTTAAATGGTTGTCTACTAGAACTCCAAGATCCCTCTCACAGTTACTACTATTGAGCAAGGTAGTACCTATACTGTACCTGTGCATTTCGTTTTTGGTGCCTAAATGTAGAACCTTACTCTTTTCACCCTTGAATTTCATTTTATTAGATAGTGCCCAATGTTCAAGTTTGTCAAGATCCTTCTGTATCTTTAGCCTATCGAGTGTTGGCTATTCCTGCCAGCTTGGTTTCATCTGCAAATTTGATGAGTTCCCCATTTATTCCCTCATCCAAATCATTGATGAAGATGTTGAAAAGTACTGGGCCTAAAACAGAGCCTTGGGGTACTCCACTGCATACTTCCCTCCACGTAGATGCAGTTCCATTGAGGACTACATGTTGAGTGTGGTTGGTCAGCCAGTTACAAATCCATCTGGTGGTGATGCTGTCTAAACCACATTCTTCTACTTTATCTAGTAGTAGGTTATGGTCTACCTTATCAAATGGCTTTGTCAACTTCTAAAGCGTTGCCATGACTATTAACAGGCTGGCGTGGAGGGGGAAATTCCATGCATGCCTTCGGCCGGAGTCGGATCTCATGTCTACAGCCTAGTTGGAGAATATGAGTTATGACGCAGGACAGAAGGGAGGGTATACAGGGGTAAAGTTCAAATGAAATTAAGCGAAAGCAGTTTTGGCTCCACAGGAGTTCACGCCAGAATATCGATCCTGATAAATGTTTGGATTTCTTTTGAACTTTCTCTCGAGGCTCATAAATTAATTAGGTCATCTTCTGGGAACTTCACAGAGAGCCAAAACTGACTTTAAAATAAAAAAAAGAAAATCTGGGTTTCCTGAAGCCCAGGCTCTCCGAGCATTCCCCCAATGTTTGGGCTGATTGGAGGGAAAAATCAGGCAACAGGAGATTGATTGCAGCTGGAGGTATGCGGCAATGCCAAGCAGAGGTGCCTTTCTAAGAAGCAGAAGCAAGAGAAGATAAGTACTGGTGGAAATTCCCTTGCCCTAGTCCCCAGATACAGGGAAGGGTCTCAAGCAAGCTGGCAAGGGTGGACAGGAGTTGGGACTGGAAACAAGTCAGGCTCCCAAAGCCCCAGATGGAATCCCTGGAGAGTGCAAAAGAGCAACAGAGGGAGGATTTTTACCGAGCCACCCTTCATGATGAGGGGCCATCATGCTGCCCAAAAGAGAGGGGAGGAACATCTGATCCTGTTGAAGGGAGGAGATGCAGACTGGAGCGCAGCCCCCCTCCCCCTCCCGATAGAAGGAGAAGGAGCCCAAAACGGCAACCAGTGCCTCTCCCACACAGCAGGTAGGCTGCCAAGAGCAGGCAACCCCCTCCCTCTCTCCGAACTAGGGTTGAAGAAGATGACCAGCCATATCAGGTGCAAGCATACCAAGGCCGACAAGAGGCTGGGGGATTAGGGCTGAATCACCCACCCCAATTCAGGGGAAAGTTTGACAGAGACTCAGACCAGCTAGCTCCCTATTCCTTGATTCAGCTCATATCCACCTAGAATACTATGAGCACCTCTACCCATCCCCAGAGCCATGGTGAATGCCATCGCAGAGGGTCTAGAGGGAGAAGCAAGGGAATGGCTAGCAGCCCTCCACAAGAGGAGAGCCCCCCAACTGCAAGACATAGATGACTTCCTGCAACTGCTAGAGGCCAGATTTGAGGAGGTGGAGGAGGACCCATATACAAAAGAGGAACTCAGCAACCTAAAGCAGAGGGGCCACCCCATCAAAGAGCACATCTGTGAATTTAGGAGGGTTATAGGAAGGCTACCCCCTTTACCAGAGCGGCTGCTGATGCATTTTTTCAGAACAAGCCTGGACAAGCAAATTGCCCAAGTAACTGCATACTGCAACATCCCAAATCAACTCTCTGAGTGGTCCCGAGTAGCAACAAAAGTCGACAGCGTGTTGCTCACCAACAACATGACAAAGCAACCGGACACACAAGAGAAAGGTCAACCCGACCTGAAACCACCCAGCTGGCAGGGAACCACAGCACCACAGCAGGATCTGAGAGCAGCCCTCCCTCGAACTCCTCTGAAATGCTACAGATGTGGGGGTATGGGCCACATGGCAGCTGCATGTCCAACCCCAGCCCCAAATCCAAGGCCAGACCCACCGCCCAGGGCACGGCCAGAACGAGGGCCCAAACGGACCACCAACACGTCCAGGAAAGCCCTCCAGTCTGCAAAGGTCCCTTCCACCTCAGGTGAAAGTGATGGAACCCCAGGCAACGACAACCAGTCGCCTGAATCATATGACAGCGAGGATGAGGGAGAAAATGACCCAATGGTGAGTGAATCAATTCACCCTTTCCTTTTTCCAATACGCCTCACAGCCCCAAAAACAGGAAATCAGGGGGATTTTCAAGCCCTAATAGACTCAGGCTGCACAAGGTGCTTGATCAACCTAACCACAGTCCTGAAACTGGGGATCAGAGCAAAAAGACTGGCCCACCCAATCCGGTTCGAGCAGGTCGACGGGTCCCTAATGGGAGGAGCCTATGCCACCCACCTGACTGAACCAGTGAGGCTAGAGTTAGCGGATCACTGGGAAGTAATTCGATTCATAATAGCCTCCAAAATGACAGACACAGTCATACTGGGACTTTCCTGGCTAGACAAGTAGGGACCGACCATCTGGTGGAAAGGGGGTACCTGCTGACTTAGGATATCAAGGGGCCCGCAACCCCTCCCACACCAGCAAGCAGAAACACCATCCACACAGGAACCCCCCCAAAAGAGGCCACGAGAACAACTGGCAACCACATCCGACAAAACCCCAGAGGCCGAACTGATTCCGATAGAATATCAGGACCTCGCAGATGTATTCAGTGAGGCTGAGTGTGATGTTCTGCCTCCCCACCAGGAGACAGACTGTGCCATCGAAATCATCCCAGGGCAAAACTACCCAAGCCCAAACTGTATGCCATGACGCCCCGGGAAATGCAAGACATGCACAAATGCATAGACAAAAACCTAGCAAGGGGGTTCATTGAGCCAGCCAAGCCACAAGTCGCGGCACCAGTCCTCTTCAAAGAAAAAAAAGATGGAACCATGAGATTGTGTGTGGACTTTCGAGGGATAAATGGGGTGTGCATACACAACCTATACCCCTCCCCCTCATGAAGGACATGCTGTCTCATCTGGCCAAGGGAAAAGTCTTCACCAAACTAGACCTCAGAGAAGCATACTACCAAGTACGTATCACGGAAGGAGATGAGTGGAAAAGAGTGTTCAACTGCCCCCTAGGGAGCTTTCAATTCAAAGTGATGTCTTTCGGGCTGCAGGGGGCCCCCAGCGGTATTCATATAGTTAATAAATGAGGTGCTGCACGAGCATCTCTACAAGGGGGTCCTCGTCTATCTAGATGACATCCTTATCTACAGACCATGGACAACCACGTACCCCACGTACCCCTGGTCCGCCAAGTACTGGAGAAACTTCTGGCAGCCAACCTGTACGTCAAGGTATCAAAATGCAAATTCCACCGTGCACGGTTAGACTACCTGGGTTACCGAGTGTCAAATGAGGGAATAGAGATGGACCCAGAGAAAGTGCAAGCCGTCCTAAGCTGGCATCCCCCTCACACCCGCAGACAGCTACAAAGCTTCCTAGGATTCGTGAACTTCTACAGGCAATTCATCACCTTCTTTGCAAAGATTGCCAAACCCCTGACAGACCTCCTGAAGACAGGGAGCCCAGGAACAAAACCTCGTCCAGGAGAACCCTTACCATGGGACCTAACCTGCCAAGAGGCATTCGAGACACTAAAAGAAATGTTTGCAAAGGAGCCAGTGCTGAAGCATCCTGACCCCGAGCAACCTTTCATGATCCAGGCAGACGCCAGCGATGTGGCAGTGGGAGCGGTGCTACTTCAAAGAAACAACCAAGGAAACTTACAACCCTGTGCCTACACCTCCCGCAAGCTAACAGACACAGAGAGACGATGGGCCGCATGGGAAAAGGAGTGAGATGGGCACTGCTGGGCACTGCTAACCTGGAGACACCTGTTGGAAGGGAGCCAGAAACCGTTTGAAGTCTGGACCAACCACAAAAATCTGGAGGCGCTTAGGACCCCACGGAAACTATCACCCAAACAAGTCTGATGGGCTCAATACTTCAACCGTTTTGATTTTGTCTTAAAGCACATTCCAGGCGGGAGGAACTTTCTAGCTGACGCCCTCTCCCGCATGCCTCAGTACAAATGCGAATGGGAGCACGTAGTGGACGCCATCATTCCCTCTACTCAAACAGCTGCCCAAGTAACCACCAGGCGGCAATGCCATGACCGGCAAGAGCAACCCGCAAGCGACCTAACCACGAGACTCAAAACTGAACTGCTAGTAGACCCCTGGTTCCAAAACAACCAACGCATCTTGACGAAAAGAGATGACCTTGCATGGAAGGGGACGAAAGTCTATGTCCCAGAATCCCTATGTACCCTAGTTCTCCAGAGGAATCACAACACCAAACTGGCAGGCCACTTTGGGTTCCTAAAGACTTTACACTTAGCCTGGAGGCAATTCTGGTGGCCTGGCATAAAGCAAGATGTGGATAGTTACGTGAAAAGTTGCACCATCTGCGCAACAATGAAGAGACGACCAGGAAAAAACCCCGGACTGCTGCAAACAGTAGCAGAGCCAACGAGGCCATGGGAGGAGATTGCAATGGACTTTATAGTAGAGTTGCCAAAAAGTGGGGGAAACACAGTGATTTGGACTGTAATAGACCTGTTCTCCAAACAGGCACACTTCATACCCTGCAGCGGACTACCCTCGGCTCACAAGCTGGCTAAACTGTTCGTGAAGCATATCTACCGACTGCATGGAGTACCTCGAAGAATTATTTCAGACAGAGGGGTCCAGTTCACGGCTAAGTTCTGGAGGGAGTTCCTGCGGTCCATTGGGTCATCTCAGGGTCTTAGCTCAGCTTTTCATCCGAGCACCAATGGGGCAGCAGAGAGACTGAACGCCATGATAGAGCAGTACCTGAGGTGTTACGTGAACTATCAGCAGTCCAATTGGGCAGACCTTTTATCTTTTGCTGAGGTCGCGTACAATAATGCTGTTCACAGTAGCCCAGGTCTCACACCGTTCAAAATAGTGAGCGGTATGGACTTCGCCCCAATGACTGAGTATCCAAGGGATCCCCACTCCTCAGTCAGCTTGACTGATTGGATGTTGATGATGAAATCAACCTGGGAAAATGTCAAAAAGGCACTGGCTAAAGCGGCACAAACCTATAAGAAACAGGCAGATAAACACCGGGCTCTGCAGTGGCCATTCCGGGTGGGAGAGAAGGTTTACCTCTCCACAAAATATTTGAGATTAAAACTGCCTAGCAAGAAACTGGGGCCGAAGTTTATGGGACCATTCCCCATAGTAAAGATCATCAACCCAGTCACAGTGCAATTGAAACTACCTCGATTGTTGGGGAAGATGCACGCTGCGTTTCATAGTAGCCTCTTAAAACCTGTGATCGGATCCTCTCTGAGACATAGGGGGCCAAACCCATTATGAAGTTCAATGAATCCTCGATTCAAGTTGGCACAGGAGACAACGGCAATACTTAATCAAGTGGAAGGGCTACCCATTATCGGAGGCATCTTGGGTGAAAAGTAGAAATATCCAGGCTGATCGCCTCATAGCAAAATTCCATGCAGAAAATCCAAGCAAGCCTGGGGGAGGGACACATCCCTCAGTTATATACCTGTACTCAAATTGTCTTTGTGTCACACAGGTCGCTTTCAGGAAGTGAGGGGAGCCGGATGTCAACTTCTAAAGCATTGCCATGACTATTATCAGGCTGGCATGGAGGGGGAAATTCCATGCATGCCTTCGGCCGGAGTCGGATCTCATCTCTACAGCCTAGTTGGAGAATATGAGTTATGACTCAGGACAGAAGGGAGGGGATACAGGGGTAAAGTTCAAACGCAATTAAGCCAAAGCAGTTTTGGCTCCACAGGAGTTCACGCCAGAATGTCGATCCTAATAAATGTTTGGATTTCTTTTCAACTTTGTCTCGAGGCTCGTAAATTAATTAGGTCATCTTCTGGGAAGTTCACAGCCTTACTGAAGTCCAAGTAAACTATATTGACAGCATTCCTCTGGTCCACTAATTTTGTCACTTTGTCAAAGAATGCAATAAGATTAGTCTGGCATGATCTGTTTTTGACAAACCCATTGTTAGGGTTCTAAATACCATGCAGAAATAAATCATTGTCCAAGGCAAAACATCCTTAATGGTGCAATTTATTCCGCAAGCATGTTAGCACGGCTATGGAAATTTCAACTCTGGAAGTACATTCTCTAAGTTCAACCAGTTGAAAGCTCATGATCTCTCCCCACACCCACAAATCCATCACATGTTCCAATCATCATCTTCCACGCTGGCATGTACACCCATCTTCTTCCGGCCAGGTGTCGAGGTGCTGAGACAAAAGATGACCTTGGCTTCTACAAAAGAATGTCAACAATCCATTCTACAATCCTACTCCTTTCTATTCCCCCCTCCCAACTACTACACTATTGAAACAGCATAAAAAAATATAAGAAAGTGTGGCAGGCCAAAGATCCTAAAAAGAACATAACTACAGGCCTGACAGGCGGCCTCTCCTCAAAAGAAAAACGTTTCCTGCAAAGAGAATAACATAAAAGTTAACATAACAAAATTAACCACCTTTTCTCCACCCAGGGGAACCCCTTGACTTCTCGGGAAACTTCCCATTGAATTGCTTTACTAACTTCTCCACTTTCAGGTTCCCACTGTTTACCCAATTAGCTTCAGACCAAGGGTAACCCTTCCAATGCACTAAGTACTGTAAGCAACCCCTATTCAGCCTGAAATCTACAATTTTTTCCACCTCATATTGTGTTTCCCCTTACATCACTAAAGGAGGAGATTGAGCTTGGGTGGATGCTCTTCTGTTAGACCCAATTACTGGTTTCAACAAGCTACAATGAAATTCTGGGTCAATTTCCCCTAGACTTCTGGGTAGACTGAGTTGAACTGTAACTGAGTTAACTATCTTCACTATTGGGAATGGACCTAGAAATTTTGGACCCAATTCCTTGCTAAGCATTTCTAATCTTATGTATTTGGTAGATACAAAAACATTGTCCCCCACACGGTAGGGGTTTTGGAGCGAGCGATGTTGATCATCTTGCTTCTGGTAGGCTTCTGCCGCAACTGCTAGAGCCTTCTTCGTATTCTCCCATCCTTTCTTTAGCATGTCCATCCATTCACTCAAAGACATGAAAGAAGGAGGTTCTCTAGGCAACTCAGGCATGGCAACAACTTCCATGCCACTGGTAATCTGGAAACCCGCTAATCCTCTGCTGCTGTGGACCGCATCGTTGTACGCCACTTCGGCGAAGGGTAGCAAGTCCGACCAGTTGTCGTGCTGATAGTCCACAAAACACCTGATGTATTGTTCCACCACCGCATTGGCTCCCTCTGCTGCGCCGTTCATGCTGGAATGAACCTCTGAGCTCAGTTCTTGTGTGGACCCAATAGATCTCAGGACCTCTCTCCAGAACTTGGCTGTGAACTGGACTCCGCGGTCTGAAATGATCCTCTTGGGTACTCCGTGCAGGCGATAAATGTGTTTCACAAACATTTTCGCTAATTCGTTTGCGGATGGCAATCCTGAGCAAGCAATGAAGTGTGCCTGCTTAGAAAACAAATCAATCACAGTCCAAATTACTTTATGCCCACTGCTGTCTGGGAGTTCCATGATGAAGTCCATTGCGACCTCTTCCCATTGCCGTTTCGGGCTCTCTGCTGCAGGTGCTGTAGGTTCTGGGCTCTTGGATCCATTCATCCACGGCTGGCCTTGTTCCTCCTCCGAGGCCTCCCCCTTGGTAGGACTCTTCGTCACCTGAAGTTGAGGGTCCTCTTCCAGAGGTCGGTTGGGCATTTCCCCCTCCGAGGCCTCCCCCTTAATTGGACTCTTTGTCACCTTAAGTTGGGGATCCTCCTCCGGAGATTGTTTGCCCTTTTCCTCTTCCAAGGCCTCCCTCTTGGTAGGACACTTCGTCACTTTAAGTTGGGGATCCTCTTCCAGAGGTTGTTGGCCCAGATGACTTTTCTGTGCAGGCATCTGGGGCCCTCTCTTAACCATCGTGGCAATTGGTACACACGTTTGTTCTTCGGCAATTCCCTCCTCCGAGGCCTCCCGCTTGGTAGGACTCTTTGTCACCTTAAGCTGGGGATCCTCTTCCAGAGGTCGTTTGCCCAGATGACTTTTCTGTGCTGGCATCTGGGGCCCTCTCTTTACCACCATGGCGACTGGTACACACATTTGTTCTTCGGCAATTCCCTCCTCCGAGGCCTCCCCCTTGGTAGGACTCTTCGCCACCTGAAGTTGGGGATCCTCTTCCAGAGGTCGTTTAGGCTTTTCCCCCTCCGAGGCCTCCCCCTTAGTTGGACTCTTTGTCACCTTAAGTTGGGGATCCTCCTCCGGAGATTGTCTGCCCTTTTCCTCTTCCGAGGCCTCCCCCTTGGTAGGACACTTCCTCACCTTAAGTTGGGGATCCTCTTCCAGAGGTTGTTGGCCCAGATGACTCTTCTGTGGTGGCATCTGGGACCCTCTCTTTACCGCCGTGGTGGTTGGTGCGCACGTTTGTGGCATTGGGGCTGGAGCCAAACACTCTGACGCTCTGTGGCCAAGTTGACAACAATGGTGGCATTTAATTGGCCCCCACGAGGAATGGAACCTAGTTACATCTCTAAACTTAGGAACCGTTTCATCACACTGCCTTGCTCTCCAACTTGCAGCTGCCCCCTTGGTAAACCCTTCTTCCATGGTGGAGATTGCTTCTCTGTAGGAAGGTGGAGTAAGAACCTTTTGGGGCATTGCAGATGCACCTTGTCCCGCTTCCCATCTTGCAGGCCTGGCTTTGGTAATCCCTTCTTCCATGTTGGTGATTGCTACTCTGTAGGAAGGTGGGGTAAGAACCACTTGGGGCCTTACAGGCGCACAATTTCCCGCCATCCATCCCGCAGGCCTCCCTTTGATAATACCTTCTTCCATGGAGATTTCTTCTCTGTAGGAAGGTCTGGTAAGAACCTTTTGGGGCCTTGCAGGGGAGACTGGAACCGGTGGGGAGGTCAATCCCTCGGTTGGCCACTGCCCAGCTTTCTGCCATGGTGCCATCTGCTGAGGGAGGGCAGGTGCCCACTGGCATCCCTCCCATCCATGACCTGGGGTTAAGACCCATCCCGGGGTTGCCTGCTTCACAGGTTGCAGCTCAACCAATGATGGCTGGCTAGGGGGTTTTACGTGCCAAGGACCCTCCTGCTGGCTTGGAGGAGTTATGGGCCAAGTAGGTGCCCTTTGCTGGCTTGGATGAGTTATGGGCCAAGTAGGTGCCCTCTGCTGGCTTGGAGCATTTCCCCATGCTGATGGCAAAGGAGTTTGTAAGTAGCATCTTTTCCATCCAAGTCCTGGGAGGAAAGCCCAATTTACTGCCCAATTTGCTTCATTTACTGGTTGCAGCCCCATTTGTGGTGGCTTGCAAGTGACAGATGCTGGAAAAATTCCTTCTTCCTGCCTCCTTTGAAATTCCCATTTTGAAAGGGAATCTCTCTCCCATCTAGTTGCAGGGTGATATGCCATTTCATTTATTGCCGTCTGGAAGGAGCCCAAACCTCCGTTCTAAGGGTGTTTTTTTTTCCAATCTTGCTTCTAAGCTGGGGGGGAAGGAGGGGGAGCATGCACTCACAATTTTGCTGAAGAAGTCCGTCTGAGATTTCCTTCGTCTTGTCGCGTCTCCTCCTGCATTCCTCCAGATGCAATTAAACTGGAAACAGCATTCCATTGCCTTTGAAGTTCCGTACTCCTCTTCTTATCACCAAAAGCTTCTCATTAATTCTTCGCTGATATTTACGCTGTCCCGGTCAGCATTGGGAATGCCGAGACCCACCTCACCAGATCTTCCATCACCAGCCCTTCCCCCTTGATAGGGGGAGGGAGCTAGTGAAATATTTTTAAAGTAGAGAGTTGAAATAATGTTAGGGTTCTAAATACCATGCAGAAATAAATCATTGTCCAAGGCAAAACATCCTTAATGGTGCAATTTATTCCGCAAGCATGTTAGCACGGCTATGGAAATTTCAACTCTGGAAGTACATTCTCTAAGTTCAACCAGTTGAAAGCTCATGATCTCTCCCCACACCCACAAATCCATCACATGTTCCAATCATCATCTTCCACGCTGGCATGTACACCCATCTTCTTCCGGCCAGGTCTCGAGGTGCTGAGACAAAAGATGACCTTGGCTTCTACAAAAGAATGTCAACAATCCATTCTACAATCCTACTCCTTTCTATTCCCCCCTCCCAACTACTACACTATTGAAACAGCATAAAAAAATATAAGAAAGTGTGGCAGGCCAAAGATCCTAAAAAGAACATAACTACAGGCCTGACACCCATGTTGGCTTTTGGCTATTATTATTTTTTCAAAAACTTTTTATTTATTTTTAATTTTCAAAACAAACATTAAAAACTCCTTCTTTACTTACTGTAGAAAGTGTATCAGTTGGTTACAAAAGGTTTTTGTGCATCTCTTCTACTGTCATCAAGTATAATTCATATTAACTCTGGTATCTTAACTCAAATGTTTATACATATTACCATCATCATACCTCCACTTTTATTTGACTATAATTGTTTAAACGTCCTTCATCATAAAATATAACAAAATTTAGTACATAACCACATACTGGCATTTCATTTACTTATTTATAAAATCCTCCATTAACATCAAATCCTTATATCCAATTCTAGCTAAAGATCCATAATATTTAATAACACAGTTTTCTAATCCTCCTTTCCAAATCACTGTTTACAATTTACATCCATTTTCCTTATATTATACCCATACATATATATAGATTATTATCATTATCCTTTCTTGATTTGACTATATCCTATACCATAACATTTCCCCCCTAATGATCAAAAATTAACTGTGTCTAATTTAGTTCTTTTTTTATTGTTATTATTATTGACCTTTATATATAATCCAAAAGGATTTCTAGCCTTCCCTTCACGGGTATCATTCAATATTCATATCCAATTATTGCTTATCATAACACTACACATTGTATACAGTATTATCATTATCAATTTTTTATTTAACTATACCTATTATCACTAAATTTCACTAGGTTTAGCTAGTAATTTTAAATTTTACTCTTCCATCTATCAACCTGTATCTTTCCAATAACAAAACAATCTTATGTCCTCTGCCATTTGTGGTATCAATCTTCTGAGCTTCTTCTTAATCAGCTTTGTATGGACTACTCCTAGCAACTACTTGCTTGTAAGATCTCTCATATAATCCTGATGCCCTCTTTCTGTTTCTTTATTCCACTTGTCTTTAATTGTCAGCAGTGTTATCCATATTTTTGCTAATAAAGTTTCATAGTCCATAAATTCTTTACTTTTTTCTTCTTCTTCTATATCTTGCCCTTTGAAATAGATTTCCTCTCCATTTGTTTCCCCTTTCAATATTCCATTCTTTGCATTTTCAAAAACAAACCAATTGTGATGCGTATCAGCAAGTTTAATCGCTTTATATTCCTTTTCCACTTCAATTATTTGGATTTTGATCTCCTCATTTTGCATTTGGTGAACATCATCAAATTTTTCATCACATTTTTCTGTTAGCTGTTCCAAATATTCCAGTTTTTGTTCAATTCTCTCATATGTATTTGTTAGTTTTAGTAATTCTGAAAATATTGTCTGCAAGTTTACAATCTCTGTATTTTCTTGACATTCTGCCGAAGTCGCGACAACACGATGTGCGATCTCAATGCTCTGAGTTCGCAGTCGACACTTTTGCCACTGGGGGGGTCCAAACGGATCCAAACTGTCCCGAAGAGACAGTGAACAGGAAGAATATGTCGTGCGGATCTCGGGGATATCACAAAATCTCCGAAAGAAGCAAGAGAAAATTCTTCAAACCGGTGACAAAAACTCCAGCCAAGGCTGATGAAGTCGGGGTGGCCCCAAAATGGAAGGAATGGAAAGTGAATGTGTTTCCATCTGGTGAGGAATCCTTATTGTTTTAAAAGAGAGACTGCCTATAAAAACTTAAAAATTGATTTAAATTGAAGAATAGAAGAATCAAGCGGCGAAATTAAACCTGTAACGGTTCTGGACAGTGGCTATCCTATTTTTTTATATGCGATCTTCATGGATGGAGTCTTTACAAGCTTTTTAAAATGGACGGATCAAGTCTTCTTTTTCCACCTTTTTTTTTCTGTGACTCTCTGTGATTTATAGACCAAAGCTTTCCTCTTTCATCGCTGTATCTTTTTTTAATTCATTTAAAGATTGGAGCTTTTTTTCTAATTTGAAATACAAAATAGATATTAAAAAAAAGAAATATCTTAAAAGCGCTACATGCTGGGAGGTTTTGTTGATTGGAGCTTTGTGTATTCAAGCGGAACCTTTGCCTTTCTTCATGGTTTGTTTTGCGGGTCATTACAGAGCGATAGGGGTAAGCCAAATGTCCCTTTGAAGCATGTTTTCAACGAGAGAAGAGGGGGGAAACGGCCTTTGTGAATCCATGTTTTAACTTTAAAAAATCTTCCAAGCGAGAGCGCTTTTGTTTAAGATGGCTTTTGGCTATTATTTTGTTTACTTCTAGGTGTTCACTAATTTGTTGCTTGATTATCTTTTCCAGAATCTTTCCTGGTATTGAGGTCAGGCTGATAGGTCTATAGTTTCCTGGATCTTTTTTTTTTCTCCTTTTTTGAAGTTGGGAACCACATCAGCTCTTTTCCAGTCCTCTGGCAGTTCCCCGGTGCTCCAGGATCTCTGAAAGAAATAGTTCAGCGGTTCTAAGATCTCGTCTGCCAGTTCCTTCAGAACCCTGGGGTGTAATCCATCCGGTCCTGGTGATTTGAACTCATCTAGGATAGACAGGTGCTCACTTACCATTTTCTTCCCTATTTGAACTTTTGTTCCTAATCTGATTTTTGTGGTGCTGCTTTTGATAGGTTGGACTGTTTTATCCCTTTGTGTAAAGACAGATGCAAAACATGAGTTAAATACTTCTGCTTTCTCCCTGTTGCTTGTCACCTTCTTGCCACTTTCTCCCAGCAATGGACCAATTGTTTCCTTAACCTTTTTCTTGTTTTTAACACGTTGGAAGAAGCTTTTTTTGTTATTTTTTACTTTTGTGGCAAGCCTTTCTTCATTGTGAGCCTTAGCTTTCCTCACTTCATCTTTACAGGCTCGGGCTATTTGCTGATATTCTGCCTTAGTTATGTCCCCCTCTTTCCACTATCCAAGGTAGCTTGGGTTTAAATTGGGATTTTATATATAAGACAAATTGGGGTTTATATATAAAATAATAGAATAAGAATAGAATAAATTTAATTTGTTAGCCGCTCCCTCTCCAAAAGGACTCGGGGCGGCGTACAATAAAAAACCCATACATATATACATATACATACAATACATATACACATACATACAAACACATACATGTATCTGGAGGAGGTAACACTCGTTAAAAGCATACAATAGTAATAATAGAATTAAAATTAACAATTAAAATACCCTCAGTTAAAATTACAAATTTAAAAAGATTGTCAGGAGCAATGGGATAAAACTATGGTTGAGCCAGGCCAGCTAATTGGAAAAGGTGGGTCTTGAGCTTTACACGGAAGGAGCGGAGTTCGGAGGTAATCCTGATGTCAGGGGGGAGGTCATTCCACAGGGCTGGGCCCATCACAGAGAAGGCTCTGCTCCTAGGTGTCACCCCCCCGACACTGTTTAGTGGACGGCACCTGGAGAAGTCCCTCTCTGTGCGAACTCCTAACTGATCTTTTTTATGCCAGCTGATAAAATGGCAATCCAGAACCTGATCCCTTATTCTTCTTCTTACAAAATGAATTATAACATCCCATGGTAATAATAATAATAATAATAATAATAATAATAATAATAATAATAATAATAATACTTTAATTTATAGACCGCACCCTTTCCTAAACAGGACTCGGGGCGGTGTACAGTCATATTAAAAACAATGTGAATACAAAAATATAGATATACATAGATAAATAGACGGAGGAGGTAGGATATGCACTGTACAATAATAAAGATTCGAATAAAAAATTAAAAATACCCTTAAAAACTACCCCAAAATAAGATGTTTGCCAGGAGGTTGAAAGTGGGACTATAAATCAGCTAAGCCAGCTAATTGGAACAGGTAGGTCTTAAGTTTCTGTCGGAAGGAGCAGAAGTCGGTAGTAGTTCTGATATCGGTAACTTTCTCATGATGGCAAATCTGGAGGTTTTTTTGTAAATCTTGTCCAAATCAATTTCCATTTCTTTTTCCTCTTTATTAATTAACTGGGCCAAGGCCTTCATCATCCTTAATCTGATATCTTCTCCTGGTTGGTCAGGTATTCCACAAAATCTTAATTGGGTTTTTTTAATCTGAACTTCCAGAATTGTTATCTCTTCCAATTGAGCTTCACATAAAGAGTTTGTCTTCTCCAATTTATGCTCCATACAATCTAGTCTGGCTTTCACCTGTTTCATATATCCATTCAGACATTGGATTTCTTCCCAGAGTTCCCTTGCTGGTGACTGAAACTTTGCCTCAAGCTTTCTTCTGACATTTTTAATTTGGTTTTGTGTTTTTAACATATACTTGGCCATAAAAGGCTTTAATAATTCTATATCTGCTGATCATCTCTCTAATTTTTGTGTCTTCTTTTGCATAGCCATGTCTTTGGGTTTAAAATGACAAAATTTAATTTTAAAGTTAAATGTTTTCAGAGTTATGGGTTTATAAAATACAGTATATTCTACTGGGTTTAAGACTAACGGAAGCTTGAAGAGAGTTGGCAATACTATAGTCTTTGGCTCCCTCTATTGGTGAATCAACACTATTATATAAAAAAGCCTCTAAACTTAGGCTTTGCCACAAATGGCCATTCAGGAGATGTTAAAAATGAAACTGTTCACCCCCACCTCATAGCAGTTTCAGAAGTTTGTACTTGCCCATGTTAAGATGGACCATTCTAAGGTTTCGGAGTTACTGTACATCTGGTGAAAAAATGGGCTACAGGAGTGTTTGCTATGCAACCAGGTGTCAGGGTTCCAAATAACATCCAAAATTAAATCAGAATCCAAGGCAAAGTATTGCTTAAAGTTCCAATTTATTAAGAGAGTCATGTTGGCACATCTGGGAAAACCTGAATCTGAAAGCTTCCTGGTTTTCCCCACCCAGTTGAAAGATTGGACTATGTGAGGGGCTTATGGTTGTGGGCCCCCACACCCACAAGCCCATCACATAGTCCAATCTCCCACTGCCATGCTGGCAGTTCCACCCATCCAGTTCTGGTCAGGTGCAGAGGTGTATAGACAAAGGATGACCCTGGATTCTAGAAAGGAATTTTATTTTGACAACATCACATTCTACTCATTACTATTCCCCCACTAATGAAACAGTATAGTAGAATAGAATATTCCTGTAGCAGGCCAAAGATCCCAAAAGGAACTGGCTGCAGGACTGACACCAGGGCCAGCATCTGCAGAACTACTGGAAGGTAAGGTGTTTACCTATCACAGTGCTGACACAGTGATTGAAAGTAAAGAAATGATAATCTATTATTACAGATCAAGTCCAGGAATTACAGGATATTTGAGGTCAATGCAGAAGGAATTGGCAATATGGGAAACTAGCATAGCTATAGAATTGTTTTCATTTAGAAAAGAAAAAAGGAAAAAAGCCTTGCAACTAAAGAACTAGAAGAATTGAAGCAAAGAATAATTGAACAGCTAAAAGAGCACAAACACCACAGAATAAGGTACCCTATGTTGAAGCTTGTTCCAAAGAAATGACTAGCACAAGTATTAAAAGACACCAATACTGTAATATCAAATATAATATTTGTAATATCAAATCAAATATAAGCACCAGCTCAAAGCCAGAAACAAACCAACTAATGTACAGCACAGTTCCAGTTATAACTGAATACCTAGGATGCAAAATCAACAAAGAAGGTAAAAGCCAAAAAGTGTGCCACCAAAATGAAACATCAGGCTGGAAAATAAGATTAGCAAAGTGAGATTTATTTATTACCAAATGCCTATGCCATCCATTTTGCCAAGATGACCCTACACAATTTATATTCCAATGATTAAAATATGATAAAGAATCATGAAAGAACAAAAATGCACATATTTAAAATTCACTTAAAATTCAGTTAACCAAGATGGGAGAGGGGAGTAAGGTATGCATGAGGAGAAGGTAGCAACAAATTAATCACCTCAGCAGGCATGATATTCTGACGTACAGGAGCCACAGCAGAAAAGACTCTTCTCCTGTACCCTGTCAGCCAAAATTCCTTGACCAATGGGATCCAGAGCATGACTCTTGTGCTAGCATGCGTAAACAGTTAAACCCATTGGGGTCATCAACTGGCACTTAGAATCACTGTGTCCCTCTCATTCAAGTGCTGCAAAACTATCTACTCAAACAGACTCATGACCATTGAACCTCCAGTTCTACACAGTTATTCAAGTGTTGCAAAACTCTTATCTACTCAACAGATTTATGACCATGAAACATGCTGTTCTACACAGTCATCACGCTCAATTGAAATCTCTTAAAAGGAGACAATTATGAAAATTGTATACTAGCATGTATTGGACTTCTGATGGAATTTATTTGAATTTACAAGAACTATTTTTTGTGCCAGAGATTTCTCTGGTCTTTTCTATTGAGAAAAAGGCATATGGCCAGATTTTGAATTTATCCCATGCTTTCTAGGTGATGACTACAAGTGGTATTCATTCAGGCAATTCCCTCTGTCTGATTTCTTCAGAAAAAAAATCATAGACGTTCCATGTTTAAACAAATTCTTATTTTTTATATGACTACACTTCTACTTACACATTCTACTGCATATGAATTAAAATGACCAGGAAAGAGAAATTGACAATTCACATTGAAACTATACATTTAGTCAGAGCTCACCATAAAATATGTCAATAAATCAATAATGTCAATAAATAGTTCGATACATTAATTTGTGGTGTGATTTATATTTACACGGACCCCAGTTATTGGTTCTCCAACATGTACTTAGAAAAAAGCTGAGGCAAACATAAAGATTTCTTAAAACTTTCTCTTCATGAGCTGGTGTTTATCGTTCAGTTCAGGTCTCATCACAGTGATAAAACACTTAGGAAGAAAGATGCAAACCAATAAGCCAGCACTGGAGGAGTTCATGGAGAAGATCTCCACAGCCAACATATATTTTCCCCTTGTGCTTAGATAGGTTGGAATAAAACACAACCAAACACTGCAGAAAACCAACATGCTGAAGGTGATGAATTTGGCTTCATTGAAACTGTCAGGTAAATTCCTAGCTGGAAAAGTAGCAGAGAAACTAAGCAGAGCAAGAAAACCCATAAAGCCCAAAACACAGACATCATCATCTCTCTTCAAAGACAATTTCTGTGCTAGTTAGTTAAAATTGGTTTTCTCAACTTCTGAATTTTGATGCCTGCAAACTGACAAGTTCTACTGTGCTGGCTTGCAGCTTTTACTTCAAAACCCTGAGAACCATTGCTCAAGTTTAACAGGCAGCCAGGAAAGTATATTTTCTAATATTCAATAGCAATTGCTAGAAAAGTGTTAAAAATCTTACTGATACCTTTCCTTTTCCAGAAAAGTTGTACCTAGATTAGTCAGAGATGATACTGTGACACTTTCATCAATAAAGATCTTTAAATGAAGGCAGAGAAATCTAGATTCAAAAAACAAAATACTTCACAAAACTATACGCACAAGATAGTATGGAGGAAAACAAAATAAAGCATTATTTAAACACAGCAAAGATAACACCAATCTCAAAAGAGCAAAGGGAGGCGATAAACAGGCCAATAAGGTTAGCCGAAGTGGAACTAGTCTTGAAAAACCAGAAAAATAATAAAACCCCAGGACCAGATGGAATACCGGTGGAGCTATACAAATATAATAAAATAATATTGGAAGAGTTAGGGGTGGAAATGTTTAATGAAGTTTTAGGAAAAGCCAAGATACCGGAATCATGGACAGAAGCAATAATATCGCTGATCCCAAAAGAAGAAACCAGCCTACAAGAAATTCAAAACTACAGGCCAATTTCATTACTAAACTCCGATTATAAAATATTTGCAGCAATTATGGCAGGAAGAATCAAGCAGGTTTTAAATGAACGAATACACCCAAACCAAAACGGATTTTTACCCCACAGACACATTAGAAATAATACGAGAATCATCCTAGATATAATAGAGTACTACGAGGCGCATCCAGAAAAACAAATGGTACTCGTTTTCCTTGATGCACAAAAAGCATTTGACAACATAATCTGGAAATTTATAATAACATTATTGGATGAGATGAAATTCGGAGAAAAAATTATAAAAATGATAGAAGGATTTTATAACAATCAGACAGCCAAAGTTCTGATGAATGGAGAATTAACAGAGAAGATTGAAATAAAAAAAGGAGTCAGACAGGGATGCCCCCTCTCTCCTTCGCTGTTTATATTGACTTTGGAAATTTTATTAAATGAAATTTGGATGACCAGGGAATAAAAGGTTTAAGACTCAAAAATGAAGAATATAAGGCCCAAGCCTATGCCGATGACTTAGTATTTGTTCTAGAGGACCCATTAAAATCCAGTCGGAAATTAATTCAAAAATTATAAGAATATGGCGAAGTGGCAGGATTAAAGATCAATAAAAACAAAACAAAAATGATAACCAAGAACATGACAAAAAAGCAAGAAGAGGAACTGGAAGTAACAACCAGAATGCAAATAACTAAGAAAGTGAAATACTTGGGGATCTGGGTGTTAAATTAAAGATGATAACTATAATAAATTAGTGATACAAATAAAGAAAGAGTTAGAAAATTGGAAAAATATTCAACTATCACTCATGGGACGTATAGCGACAATTAAAATGAATATTCTACCAAGAATCGCATTCCTGTTGCAAGCCGCACCTATTAATCTGGGTAAAAAATTCTTTCAAGAATTAAACAAAATAACCGCTAGGTTTATATGGCAGGGACGAAAAGCGAGGATTAAACTAAAGTCAATGCAAGACAGCAAGGAGAGGGGAGGTTTAGCATTACCAAATTGGGATCTATACGCATCGGCAGTATCAATAACATGGGTGAAGGAGTGGATAGAGCTAAAGAATAAAAGAATTTTGACCTTGGAAGGCCATGATTTGCAAGCAGGCTGGCACACATTCCTATGGGATGATAAAAATAAAACGCACAAATACTTTCAAAATCATTTAATTAGAAGAGTGTTATTGCAAAAATGGCTCAAAATAAAAAAAAAAACCACTATGTGAAAATTCCGAATTGGCTATCACCGACAGAAAGGACGACTCATCCAAATTTTATAGATTTGAACAAAATGCTAAGATTATAGAGACTTAATTGATAGACAGGGAAACTTAAAAACAATTGAAGAATTGGCAGAACAGAACATGAAAGTTGACTGGCTAACTTACCTTCAAATCAAAACTAAATACAATAAAGATACCAAATTATATGACATCGAAACAGAACCACACGAATTGGATATAATTATTCAAAGCTCAGATAGCAAGATGATAGGGAGAATATATAAATTTCTCCTGAAGTATAAAATGGAAGAGGAAATTGTGAAAGAAAAAATGATAAAATGGGCACAGAACTTTGGACACAATATTGAATTAGACAAATGGGAAAAATTTTGGGGAACAAACTTAAAAATGACACTCTCAGTTGCATACAAGGAAAACCAGTACAAAATGTTTTATAGATGGCACCTGGCACCAACAAGGTTAGCTAAAATATCAACAAATACCTCCCCAAAATGTTGGAAATGCGAATCGATACACGGAACGTATTTCCATTTATGGTGGACCTGTGAGGAGGCTAAAAAGTTTTGGAAAAAGATCAAAAATTGACTGGAGGCAATAACGGGAGTTAAAATAGAATGGAAACCGGAAATCTTCTTATTAGGAATAATGTCTGCAAAATACAAAAAAGAAATCCAGTATTTAATACTACATATAATAACGGCGGCAAGGATTGCCTATGCCCAGAAATGGAAAGACAAACTAACTCCAAGTGAAGATGAAATAATAAGAAAGGTTATGGACTGTGCTGAAATGGACAAACTAACTAAAGAAATTCAGGGAAAAGAAGAATCAGAATTCTACCAGATATGTAATAAATGGTATAGGTCAGTGGTCGGCAAGCCGCGGCTCGCGAGCCACATGCGGCTCTTTACACACTTTAATGCGGCTCTTCTGTGTGCCGGGCGCCCGCTCCCCTCCCTACGGGGAGAGGGGGCGGTCTATAAATTTAATAAACCTAAACCTAAACCTAAACCCTGCCCCAAAAGTCAGGACTCTGCAGCTAGCCTCTGTCAGTGCGTGCCCTGTGTGCAGCCCCGGCGGCCGGCTCCACACAGCTCCAGTCGGCACTGTTCCCTCTAAGGTGCGTGCCTGCGCGGCCGCGCACGTGCCTATAGTATGCCGCGCACTAATTTCTAACTGCCGCGCAGCGCCAGCGTCGCGTATTTGGTGTGGACACGCGGTCTCCAGCCAGCTCCAGCTAAATACAGTTCATTGCCGCCTGACTTGTGACTTCAGGATTCTCCTTAATCAGTAGGTCAAAAATAAAAAAGGGAAAGGGGCACTTCAAAACAAGCGCCCCTTTCCCTTTTTTCTTTTCGACCCACAATGATTAGGGAGGATCCTGAAGTCGGGCGGGGCTGAGAAGCGAGGAGGCAGAAAAAGAAACGGAGGCCAAGGAGCTTCCCCCCCGCCCCCTCCCAGCAAAAATCTAACCGGGGAGCTGGGAGGGGGCGGGGGGGAAGCTCCTTGGCCTCCGTTTCTTTTTCTGCCTCCTCGCTTCTCAGCCCCGCCCGACTTCAGGATCCTCCCTAATCATTGTGGGTCGAAAAGAAAAAAGGGAAAGGGGTGCTTAAAGTTTCAAAATATTGGAGCAAAATATCGCTTCAGAGGCAACAGTTCTCATGGGGAATTAGCCCTGGAGTTTCACTGCCCCACCCGGTCAAACCTCGCTTTCCGTGTATGCCGCGTGATCAGCTAATTTGCTACTGCCCGCTGGTTCCCTGATAAGATTTTTGCAGGGGGGGGGGGGAGAAGCTCCTTGGCCTTCGTCTCTTTTTCTCCCTCCTCGCTTCTTGGGGCTCCACCAATGGGGGAGTAAGGCCCGCCCAGCGCCATGCTTTGGGCTAACACAGAGGTCTGCAAAGTTGGCTGTTTTAAGACTGGTGGACTTCAATTCTCAGAATTCTGGGAGTTGAAGTCCACCAGTCTTAAGAGCCAATTTTGCCCAGGGATCTGCAAAATTGGCTCTTAAGACTGGTGGACTTCAACTCCCAGAATTCTGAGAATTGAAGTCCACCAAGGGCATCATGATTGATGCCCTTGGTGGACTTCAACTCTCAGAATTCTGGGAGTTGAAGTCCACCAGTCTTAAGAGCCAATTTTGCAGATCCCTGGAGAGCCCGGTCACATGACATGACATCATGCTTTGTGACCACATTTCTGACTAATAAAAATTCCAGTCCCACCCACGTTGTAATGTTAAATCATTTGGAGCAAATTAAAATCACTACTTTATAAACAAAAGGAAGGTGTTTTTTTTCCTCTTATTTGTTATGGTAGAGCCATTTTAACAATCTATTTAATTTGCAAGTAGTATGGAGTTTAGAAATTTTTTAGAATTAAAATCTTAACTACAATATAAGTACTTTAAAGTCATCCACACAGTTCACTGGGTTGTAGGAGGAGTAAGATTTGAAAAAAGTGTGGTTAAAATATTTTTCACTTCATTTTTTTAGAGTTTTGGATAATGCAATTTCCTATTCTGTTTAGCTATTCATTACTTTTTCCAATAGCAAGCAACTTCTGTGTGAGCAATCATGAAAAACAATAAGATTTTATGAGTCAAATTATTTTTTCATATTAAAAATAATAAAATTTAATGTATTGCCATTAGTTTTGCAGTAGTAGTAGGTTACTGAAACCACCTGTATAGAGAGGAACAAATTCCCACAAATTTTTAAACAATCAGCAAGCATTGTTGAACATGTAGTGTGTTGAACACACCTAGAAGCAAACAAAGTAATAGCCAAAAGTCAACATGGATTTGTCAAAAACAGATCATGCCAGACTAATCTTATTGCATTCTTTGATAATGTGACAAAATTAGTGGACCAGAAGAATGCCATTGATATAGTTTACTTGGACTTCAGTAAGGCTTTTGATAAGGTAGACCATAACCTACTACTAGATAAAGTAGAAGAATGTGGGTTAGACAGCATCACCACCAGATGGATTCGTAACTGGCTGACCAACCGCACTCAACGGGTAGTCCTCAATGGAACTGCATCTACATGGAGGGAAGTATGCAGTGGAGTACCCCAAGGCTCTGTTTTAGGCCCAGTACTCTTCAACATCTTCATCAATGATTTGGATGAGGGAATAAATGGGGAACTCATCAAATTTGCAGATGACACCAAGCTGGCAGGAATAGCCAACACTCCAGAAGATAGGCTTAAGATACAGAAGGATCTTGACAAACTTGAACATTGGCCACTATCTAATAAAATGAAATTCAATGGTGAAAAGAGTAAGGTTCTACATTTAGGCAACAAAAACGGAATGCACAGGTACAGTATAGGTGGTACCGTGCTCAATAGTAGTAACTGTGAGAGGGATCTTGGAGTTCTAGTGGACAACCATTTAAATATGAGCCAGCAGTGTGCAGCAGCTGCCAAAAAAGCCAACACAGTTCTAGGCTGCATCAACAGAGGGATAGACTCAAGATCACGTGAAGTGTTAATACCACTTTATAATGCCTTGGTAAGGCCACACTTGGAATACTGCATTCAGTTCTGGTCGCCACGATGTAAAAAAGATGTGGAGACTCTAGAAAGAGTGCAGAGAAGAGCAACAAAGATGATTAGGGGACTGGAGACTAAAACATATGAAGAAAGGTTTGCAGGAACTAGGTATGTCTAGCTTAAGAGAAAGAAGGACTAGGGGAGACATGATAGCAGTGTTCCAATATCTCAGGGGTTGCCACAAAGAAGAGGGAGTCAAGCTATTCTCCAAGGCACCTGTGGACAGAACAAGAAGCAATGGGTGGAAACTAATCAAGGAGAGAAGCAACTTAGAACTGAGGAGAAACTTCCTGACAGTTAGAACAATTAATCAGTGGAACAGCTTGCCTCCAGAAGTTGTGAATGCCCCAACACTGGAAGTCTTTAAGAAGATGTTGGATAGCCATTTGTCTGGAACGGTATAGGGTTTCCTGCCTAGGCAGGGGGTTGGACTAGAAGACCTCCAAGGTCCCTTCCAACTCTACTATTGTATTGTATTGTATTGTATGTAGGCAATAAACCCTTGAGTTTACAAATTAATGATGGAAGAAAACTCTTAGATGTGAATGAGACTTTATGTATGGGGATTTTAATAATTTTACTCATTTAAAATAGCAAATTGCACACAATACATTCACAGAAGCATACAGTGTATAGACAACTTTTGCAATTGAATGTCATTCTAAAGTTTTTGTTTTATTAGTTGTGTTATTTGTATCCTCCCGACCTATGTGGATACTTGCATGCAGAATATTCTCAATAAAAACTTATTGAAACTAAAAACAGTGTACCATCCTATGTATTTTCGGTTTTAAAAATGTGGCTCTCAAAATAAATTTCAATCGTGGTTTTGGCGAGATTTGGCTCAGTTGAAAAAAAAGGTTGCCCACCACTGGTATAGGTGGATGGAGGAAAGAAACAAGAATCAATGAAGGAATGTAACAAAACTCAAAAATAATAGTTATGAGTAAAATAAGAAAGTTAAGAATGGTGAAACTCAAATAAAATACAATTGAATGGGAAATAATATAAGGTGAGCACTATTGATTGATAATTGCTACTAGAAAGAACAGGAAGCTCCTGTTTGTATTGCACTGTGTAAATGTGTTGTACGTCTAAGTTTTGTTTGTGTGTATTTTATATGTTTGTTAATAAAATATTTTTTTTAAAAAAATAAAGTCTACTGGCCATGTGATGGAATCTACATAAATATTTAAGAACTTGTCTGCTGGAGCTGTGGGATCTATGACTCCTACTTTGACTCTAGCAAAGGATTGGTTTGGGAATGTGATCCAGTTGATAACATCAAATCCACCAATGAACTCTCCATTTTTATCAAAGTAGAACTGTTCACCAACACTGTTGTTGAATCTGACACTTCTCAGAAAAGAATGAATCTGAAACAAAGAGGCAATCAGAGAGGGACAAACCAAGGGAGGGAGAAATAATTCATGTATTCATGTTTTTATATTAACTGTGCATCAATATCTGGATATGGTGGGGACGTTATCAGCCATGCAGCACAAATACAAATTTGAACAAGGAAACAAGATAATTGAATGAAACTGACCATCCTTCCCCCCACCCATTTCCTCAGTCTGGAACCAGGTTTGGTAGCCATGAATGCTAGAAGCACAAGAAAAGTTTTGGCAAATACACATGAAACTGCCATGGAAAAGATGAGTCCAAAAGCTGGCTGTCGAAAGAGACACACAATCGTTTTGGGCCTCCCAACAAATAGAAATACACAAAGGAAAGAGAGGAGAAGAGAAACTAGGAGTGTATAAGTGAGATTCTGGTTGTTGGTTTTGATGATGGGAGTGTCTTTGTGTTTCATGAAGATTGTGATTACCAAAGTTGTCATTAAAGGAAAGTAAAGAGAAAGACCAGTCAGACTGATCCCAAAGGTTCTTCATAGGATAAAAAGGTGATGCGCTTTGGAATGCACATATTTTTGCCAGGATTTGGATATTGACCTTCTGGACATGGAGAGCAGTCATCTATGTCTGAAAAAGAATGCAAGTGAGTTGATATAAAATTATAATGTTGGCTTAATCCCAGTATATTTGGAAATTTCCTACCTTTTTCCTTTGATATTTTCCCCTCTGGACATAAATGGCAATCATAGCAATAAAACAACTTCCCTTCTTTCTTGGCCTTGCTGTATCCTGTCTCACAAGGATTGTTACACAAAGATAAAGGTAATTCCTATCAATGAATGAAAAAGAATATTTTAAGATACAGAGGGGAAAGAAAGTGCTTGGAGAGTTACCATGAGATTAAAAAGACAATATACAAACTTTTTTTTAGGCCAATATCAAATAAATAACATCACAATCGTTCTAAAATAGTGGTAGACATTACATATCAGATTTCTAAAATAAAAATAACATAGAATTGCAAAATAAACAACAAGCAAAAAATAAAGTAAAATTAAGCTCTGTGGTATAATTGCAAAAGCTACTGATGAAAGAAATGTACTTCTGGGTTCGGCTCCAAGTGGGGAAAAAGACACTGGAGACATGGAGGCTGCTTGGAAAGATGGTTTTAATAGTGGACAGGACCACATGGCCTGAGTCCTGAACAGAAAAGGTGATCACATGCTTCAATGTTGGTGGAGAAGAAGAGAAGGGAAGAGAAGGCCTGAAGAAGGGCTTGCAGGGATTTTTATAATCTGTTCGGCCCCACCTATCTGTTTCCTGTTCCTGTGTAAGAAATGTATTCTGATTGGCTGTCAGACTCACATGGGCCCATGCAAGGGCAACCCTCTAGGCTGAGTTTTGAATCCAGGTTTGATTGAGTTCAGATGCCATGTGGTCAGTTGAGTAAAGGCTTATATTATCATGCCTTCATTCCCATCCCCCTGAAGGGCTGAAGAGCTGAAGGGGAGAACTCTTTATTATGTAAAGTGGACTAGCTTGGCCTTCTTAATGGCCCATTGATAAAGTGAGGATGGGCAGGAAGCTGCAGGAATTTACTTAGTTTTTAAAATGTGTTTCTCCCTTTTTCACATCCAGGAAAATATAATATTCTGCCTTATCAATATTTCCTAGGATATTTCATTTTTCTGAGAGAGGGCTGGGTGATAACTTCCTACACTACTTAAGCCAGATCACTTCTAATAAATATATGATAAATACTTGGCTGTATAAAAGTGCCATATAATTGCACTAATTTCACACGCTAGCAAGGCTATATTGAAAGTGCTACAAGTTAGGTTTCAGCAGTATTTCAACCAAGAACTAAGAAGTACAAACGACTTTTTGAAAAGGCAGATGAATTGAAGATTAATTTTCCTGGATTTGCTGGGTTATGAGAAAGCAATGTAGTTTCAGAAAACCATCTACTTCTGCTTCATTGACCATGCTAACACCTTTGATTATGTGGATCACAACAATCTGTGGCAAGTATTTAAAGTGCTGTCAAAAGCAGGAAGAGGTGGGGAGGATGTGTTTATAGGTGATGTGAAATTGGGATGGGGAATGACAGGTGATAAAGACAGAACAGCCAGAACTTTGTGCCAGTACCACCATCCGAAGGCGAAGCCTGAGAAAGTTGTGGATTATCTGCAAATATTTCAGCATTATCAAAACATCTTGGTGAGATCTGGTTGGCTGGAAACAGATTGGTCACAGAGATTGAGGAAGAATGGGCTGTGGGTGAAGCTTTTTTTGTATCTTGCAAGCACAGAAGAATTCAGAGCTGGCTTCACATTACTGCAACCAACACCTTTAATAAAAGAACCGTTTGCTTTAACAAAATGGAGTGGAGGGTCTTTCCTTCCTAAGGGATCAGATTGGGAAAGGTCTGGAACCTGCATGCCAGCCAAGACGCAACAGTTAGAACCAGACGTGGAATAATTGATTGCTTCTAAATAGGATAAGTACAACAAGACTATATATTGTCACATTGCTTATTATTATTATTATTATTATTATTATTATTATTATTATTATTATTATTATTATTATTTATTCACATTTCTAAACCGCCCCCTCTCCCAAAAAGGGACTCGGGGCGGTGTACAGTCCACAATAAATCACAGATAAAATACAAATATAAATAGAACTATAAATATATGTATGTATGTGGAGGAGGTTAAAATTAAGAGTACTGTACAGAAGAATAAATATGAGGCTAAAAGCCCTAAAAACAATTAAAACTAAAACATTACCCTTAAAATAACCAGATGAGAATATACTACCAGGAGTTCATAGATGTAACATTTATAATCATGCCAGGCCAGCTAGTCGGAACAGGTGAGTCTTCAATTTTTGTCGGAAGGAGCGGAAGTCCGAGGTGGTTCTAATGTCGGGGGGGGAGGTCATTCCAGAGGGTTGGGCCCATCACAGAGAAGGCTCTACTCCTTGGCGCCGCCCGCTGGCATTGCCTAGTGGACGGCACTTGGAGAAGGCCCTCCCTGTGAGAGCGGATTGGCTGCAGGGATGTATGTGGGAGGATGCGATCCCGCAAGTAACTAGGTCCTGAGCCATGGAGCGCTTTAAAGATAGTAATCAGGACCTTGAAACGCACCCGAAAAACCACAGGCAGCCAGTGCAGCTCGCGCAGGAGCGGTGTTACGTGGGAGTATCTAGACCTCCCCATGATAACCCGCGCGGCTGCGTTCTGGACTAACTGCAGTCTCCGGGCGCGTCCCAAGGGAAGCCCCATGTAGAGAGCATTACAGTAATCTAGGCGAGACGTCACCAGCGCATGAGTGACTGTGCGTAGGGCATCCCGGTCCAGTAGGGGGCGCAATTGGCGCACCAGGCGAACCTGGTGGAACGCCCCCCTTGCCACGGCTGCCACATGGTCATCCATTGACAGCCGGGCATCTAGGAGGACGCCCAAATTGCGCGCCCGTTCCACAGGGGGCAGTAGCTCGTCCCCTATGGCCAGCGATGGAGTCAGCTGGCTGAACCGAGGTGCCGGAAGCCACAGCCACTCAGTCTTGGAGGGGTTGAGTTTGAGTCTGTTGTCCCCCATCCAGACCCCGACGGCTTCCAGACACCGGGACATCACTGCGACAGCCTCGTTGGGGTGGTTTGGGGTTGAAATGTACAGCTGCGTATCGTCAGCGTACAGATGGTATTCAACCCCAAAACCATGGATGATCTCGCCCAGCGGCTTCACGTATGCATTGAACAGAAGGGGCGAGAGAACCGACCCCTGCGGCACCCCACAAGAGAGTGGCCTCGGGGTCGATCTCTGCCCCCCTGTCAACACATATTGCATCCGGCCGGAGAGGTAAGAGTCGAACCACCGTAACACGGTGCCTCCGACTCCCATCCCCTCCAGCCGGCGCAGAAGGATACCATGGTCGATGGTATCAAAAGCCGCTGAGAGATCTAATAGGACCAGGATAGAGGAACAACCCCTATCTCTGGCCCTCCAGAGATCATCAACCAACGCGACCAAGGCTGTCTAAGTGCTGTGCCCGGGTCGGAAGCCGGACTGGCGTGGGTCTAGATAATCGGATTCATCGAGGTGACGCGGAAACTGCTGCACCACCACATTCTCAACAACCTTCGCCAAAAAAGGGAGGTTGGAGACTGGACGATAATTAGCTAGCTCCATTGGGTCGAGTGAAGGCCTCTTGAGTAAGGGCCTCACCACCGCCTCTTTCAAGATGGTAGGTAAGGATCCCTCACCCAACGAGGCGTTCACCAGGCCCAGAAGCCAGCCTCGTGTCACCTCCCAGGATGCCAGTACCAGCCAGGAGGGACACGGGTCCAATGAACATGTGGTGGGTCGCAGCCTTCCACGCAACCTGTCTAAATCCTCGGGGGCAACAGAGTCAAACTCCTCCCAGAGTGGACTCACAAGACTCACTGTTGACGGCCCGTCCAGACCACTGGAGGGGGCCCATCCACTCCGGATCTGAGCGACTTTGTTCTGCAGATATTCTCCAAACTCCTCTGCTCTACCCTGTAAGGGTGCCCCCCGCGTCTCTTGCACCAAGAGGGAGCGGGTGACCCTAAACAGGGCGGCAGGGCGGTTATCCGCAGATGCAATAAGAGCGGCACAATGTCTACGTTTGGCCGCTCTCAATGCCACAAGGTAAGTCCGTAAATAGGCTCTTACCTGTGTTCGGTCAGACTCGGAGCGTGAGGACCTCCACCTGCTCTCTAGACGTCTCCTCTGGCGCTTCATCACCCTCAGCTCCTTGGTATACCAAGGAGCCCGGGTGGGTCGCTGCCGTAGGAGAGGTCGCAAAGGCGCAACCCGGTCCAAGGCCCCAGCCGTCGCCCTATTCCAGGCGGCCACTAGGTCTTCCGACCGAGCGCGGGTCAGGGCTACAGGCAGCGGCCCAAGCTCCGACTGGAACCTAACTGGTTCCATCAGATGCTTGGGGCGGTACCAGCTTGGACAAACTGGTTCCGCCTCCTCGCGGTGGGGGGTAGCGCCAGGGAAGTCTAGCCGGAGACAAGAGTGATCTGACCATGACAGGGGAGTAATGTCTAAGTCCCCTATTCCCAGATCACTCGTCCACTGCTCAGATACAAAAACAAGGTCCAGTGTGTGGCCACCTTCATGTGTGGGGCCCTGAATTAGTTGGGTCAGGCCCATGGCTGTCATGGAAGCCATGAACTCCCGAGCCACCTCGGATGCTGCTCCCGTCGATGGCAGGTTGAAATCCCCCATAACCAAAAGTTTGGGGATCTCCACCGCCGTCTCCGAGATCAGCTTATTTAAATTACATGGAAAGTACATCTTTTGAAATGCCAAACTGGATGAATCACAAGCCAGAACTAGGATTGCTCAGAAAATATCAACAACCTCAGATATGCAGACGATACCACTCTAATGGCAGAAAGGGAAAAGGAAGTAAAGAGCCTCTTGATGAGTTAAAAGAGTAGAGTGCAAATATTGGCTTGTAATGCAATATTTTTAAAAAACTAAGAATATGGTATCTGGTCCCATAACTTCATACTAAATAAAAGTGTAAGAAATTAAAACAATAACAGATTTTATTTTCATGGGCTCCAAGATCACTGCAGATCCTGATTGCAGCCATGAAATTAAAAGATGCTTGCTCCTAGGGAGCAAGGTTATTGCAAACCTACATGGCATATTAAAAAGCAGAGACATCACCTTGTCAACAAAGGTCTTTATAGCTATGTACTGTAAAGTACAACTGTGAGAGTTAGAGCATAAGGAAGGCTGTGCACTGAAGAATTGATGCTTTCAATTTGTGGTGCTGGAAAAGACTCTTGGGAGTCCCTTGGAGTACGGGGAGATCAAATTGGTCAATCCAGCGAAGCAGAGTGCCCACATCAGCACATCATACCTGAAAACCCTGGAAATCACAAGGCAACCAAAGGGCAAGAAACTCGGTGAAAAAAGGATAAGGATAACACTTCTGGACAGGGAGGAAAGGGGTAAACTTTCAAGGCAGGGAGTAGAGGGTGAAGAGCAAAGCATCTCCTAGAAAACAGCTTTAGATTTCCAAGAAAAAGGAAGTTGCATATTAGTTCAGAAAGGGCCAAAAACTTGTAAATTCTTAATTTTTTAAAAAATCACTGAAATTCTGTTTTTTTAAAGAAAAAGTCCTTTTCATTTTTTTCATTTTTCTTCCAATTTTTGAATTCTTTTTCCAATTTTTAAATCTCTTTAAAAATTTCAATTTCTTTTTTCAACTAAACATTGGATGAGATGGTTGCAGATGTTGAATTTAGCCAGTTGTCTCTGATTGAAGTGAACTGATAGTCACGGCTGTGGGAGGCTCTGCCAACCCGCCCCGACAAAATGTGCATTAGGTGGTGTGCATGCGCAGACATGGCAATGTGCTCACATTTGCGAACTGGTAGGGAAGGTAAGTGAATCCCATTGTTGGATGGTTGGATAATGTCATCAGCACAATGAACTTTAATTCTGGAAGACAGTAGAGGACAGCTGGGTCTGGGCTGCTCTGGTTCATGGGTTTGCAAGACTCAGACAGGACTTAGCGACTGAATACAGCAGTTCATTATTTAATAACTGCTTGTTCAGCAACCCTCTGAAATTGCAACAGTGCGGAACAAGCAATACTTAAGACTTCCTTATTGTGCTCGCATGATCCCCAATCCCAGAAGTCAGTAATTGGTCAAGTGATGTCACAACTTCTAACTGCATCACTTAGCAATAGAAATTCTGGTCCCAATGACCATCATTAAGTAAGGGCTGCCCGTAAAATGTACAATATAATGGAAGATTGATACTTTTAGAAAGTAAAATCTAAAATTAATTCAGAAAATAAATCTACCTAAGAAACAAAGTCCCAGCAGAACTTTTATTGGGATGCATTAAAGTAGAGCCCGAGTCAACATCTGCAGGAGCTGCTGGAATTTGAAATCCTGCATTGATGTGGTGGCTTATATGTCTATCATTTGAAATCTATTATTGTTTCATCCCAAAGGAGTACATATATCTCACAAAAAGTAGGCTTAAAATCACATCCGATCTTGGTCCTCTTTTATTAAGCACCCTGAGCTATTAAAAACACGTTCCCTTCCTTCCCTTCTTCTCTCAGAGCCATGTTATTGGAAGCAAATGAAGCTGCTTTTATTCATTTCCACCCGTTTGCTCTAAAACTATGCATTTGTTGTTGAGAATAACTAGGTGTAAAAATAGTCTAAGAAGAGGTCAGAACCTGTTCTGACCCCCCTTCTCGTATACCAAAGCACTCCGAAACAAGGTCTCTGCAAGATGTTTTATTTACATACAGTTTAGACCTTGGCAGCAATCCAGGTACAGATAACACCTAGGCAGCAATCCAGCCTGCCAAGGTCCAGATAACACCTTGGCATCAATCCAGCCTGCCGAGGCACGACACAGATTTGAGAGCGTCTCCAACTCTAATGATAAGTTGATTCCTGCAAAACAATGTTCGGAAAGTCCCTCCTTAAATAGCCTTGAGAGGAGCCTGATTACGATCACCTGAATCCAATCATCTCTTGTAAATGCGTAGCTGTTCTCTCCGTCTATCAGCTCTCCGTTGCCTGGCATCCAGAAACCACTCCCTTGTCTCCTCCCCACTGCTCCAAGCCATGACATCAGGAGCACACTCCCTTTGGCTTTCACCACTGCTCCATGCCTCAGGCGCCTCCTGGTGGCCAACCAGCCTCTCTGATCCCTGCTCGGAGTCAGAACCCTGTCCAGGGTCCTCCACATCCTCCAGAGCCGACTCATAGGGAGCCTCGCTGTCGGAGTCTGGTGGCAGCTACAACGGCTCCTGCTGGGCCACAACAGACCCCTATGCCTCATTATCAGTATTACTGACAAAGTCAGACGACTTCCGGTAGCCGAAGGCGACGGACGTGTGCGTCCGCCGTTCGCTGTTTCGGTGGGCTTCCCTTAAGTCTAGGAGGAGCACAGGGTGCCTTGGAGGGGCGCCCTGCCGCAGGGGCAGCTTGCTGGGGCCCCCTGGAATGGCGGTGGCCACGGGGGGGAGTCTCCAGCTTTGCCCCAGGAGCCAGAAAGCGTGGGGGGTGCGTGGAATGCCACCGCGCGCCTTTGCCGGACGGAGACTGGAAGGAAATAATTAATTTGAAAGACGCAGCTGAAGTGCGGTGAGGTGGGGGATCTCCCCAAGTCTTTTTTAGTCTTTTACTGGCTTATTCAATTGATGAACTGCAGTTCTTTTCTCAGAACTTTGTTTCAACCTTGGGAAGAGTTAAGATTGGAGGGGGGGGTGAATTTCCACCCCCCTAAGAAAAGCAGCACTTGTAAAATCTCTCCCTCTCATAGGAGAGAGAGAGAGTTTAAAACCTACTCTCACTTCTTCTAAACAATGGAAAAATAATTTTTGACTACAATTGCGAGAGAAAGGATGGTTGAACTGATTCTTTTTTAAACTACTTATGGGAACTTTGGACTTGTTGTTTCCTGACCACCTGTAAAGGCTGAGCTAAGATGGCCAGTTCCTCCTTCTTCTTTGTCTTTATTAATGAAATTCCTCCTTTGGAAGATATTATGGTTCTGAACTAGTCTCCACCCCAGAGACCTCCAGGAGCCTCTCTAAATATGCTTTTCCCTTGGATTTGGAATATTTTGATTTACCTGTCTGATCTAGTCCTGTACTACAAGATTTATTCTCCCTTGGATCTGCCTGCCTTGTGATCTCTACCGGCTGTGCTCTCCCACAGATGCCATTTCTTTGCACAGATTAATAACTAACTCTGAACTTTATCATGGGTCCAAAGAAATTACCGCCTGGTAAGGCTTCATCGGCCCTGACATCTTCTATGTCGAGCCCAGTTACTCAACAGTCACAATTGGGGTCATTTCTACAACCCAAAGCCCCTGAAGAGAGTACAAAGGACTTATCTATCCATCAGATGCTTCAATCTATCTTAAAGGGACAGGACGAAATGAAAAAACAACTGAAAGACTTAAATGATCAGCTCAGAGAAACGAAACAACAAGCCATATGGAATGAACAGAGAATAGATGTACTGGAGGAGGGTGCGGTCGGGATGAGGGACGAGGTTAAGACAATCCAGAGGGGGAATGTAGAATTTGAAAACCACATGATAAAAACGGAATTTGAAAGGATGTCTTTTTTCCTTAGGTTCCAAAACTTGCCAGAAGTTGAGAATGAAGATCTTAAGGAGTTTATGACCACAATACTAGCAGAATATATTAATAGAGATAAACAACAGCTGTGGTGGGATATAGACTTGATTTATAGGATTAACTCAGCATATGCAAGAACACACAATGTTCCAAGGGAAGTTCATGTTAAATGTCTTAGAAAGACTACAAGAGATGAGGTTCTAGGAGCTCAAAGGGGAGGACCACTAAAATACAAAAGATAAAGAAATAACCATTCTTAAACAGATCCCAAAGAAAGTAAGAGATAAGAGGAAAAAATATTCCTCTTTAGCAAAAAGTTATATAATAAAGGGGTCTGGTTTAGGTGGTTATTACCAGAAGGCATGTTGATTTTTTGGGAGGGCAGCAGAATTAGAATTAACACAGTTGTGGAGGTGGAGGCTTTCACTAAAAAACATAGTGCTCTCCTAGATGAAATGGGGGATGATACACAAGAGATGAGGGAGGGAGGGGCTGAGGCTCTGCCAATAGACGGGGGGGAGGATGCAGCAACTAGAAGACTCAGATCACAAAAGTGACTTGAAACATTATTGCAATTGTTGTTATAATGTACCTTTACGGAAGTGATACAAAAAATGGTTGAAACATACTGATTACTTAGTGTTAAACATAAAACTGCTATTTTTTATTCAAATGTTGATGTATTTCTATTTTTTTTGTAAAAGTTGTGAGACTTGGGGGGACTGCTCTCCCCCGCACGATGTAGCTGTCAAAATTTATTATATCCTTTTTAACCCCTTTTCCCTGGAAAAATTTGTAAAAACCAATAAAACTTGTTTGAAAAAAAAAAAAAGAACATGAGCTGTGGTGGCACAGTGGTTAGAATGCAGTACTGCAGGCTACTTCTGCTAACTGCTGGCTGCCTGCAGTTCATTAGTTCTATTTTCACCAGCTCAAGAGTGACTCAGCCTTCTATTCTACCAAGGTTGGTAAAATGAGGACCTGGATTTCTGGGGGCAATATGCAGCATGCTGACTCTGCAAACTGCTTAGAGAGGACACTGTGAAGTGGTATATATTTTTAAGTGCTAAGGTAATTTCATTGAGAGAAGTATCTTCTAAGGAATTTTGTACAATGCCATTTACAATTTAAATATCAGCATATGAATGCTTTCAGTATTACATCTCGCTTGTGGATTCTCAGACATCAATATCCCTGGAGAATAATCTTTGCTAGAGTTTATGTACACCTATTGCAACTACAGTGGCTATTTATGTACCACTCTGCTAACAGACCTACCTGCCACCATACTTGATTATGAAAAGATTTCCTTCTTTCTTTCATCATTGCTGTTTCTGTAGATTTGGACAGAGAGAGAGATTGCAAAGCATGTGCCACAGCATAGACTGCACTGTAAATATTGTAACTCTGAACACTCATTAGTGTTTCAAATGCAGATGTGGGAAGAATTTGAAAACCACATGATAAAAACGGAATTTGAAAGGATGTCTTTTTTCCTTAGGTTCCAAAACTTGCCAGAAGTTGAGAATGAAGATCTTAAATGTCTTAGAAAGGCTTGTGGATTCTCAGACATCAATATCCCTGGAGAATAATCTTTGCTAGAGTTTATGTACACCTATTGCAACTACAGTGGCTATTTATGTACCACTCTGCTAACAGACCTACCTGCCACCATACTTGATTATGAAAAGATTTCCTTCTTTCTTTCATCATTGCTGTTTCTGTAGATTTGGACAGAGAGAGAGATTGCAAAGCATGTGCCACAGCATAGACTGCACTGTAAATATTGTAACTCTGAACACTCATTAGTGTTTCAAATGCAGATGTGGGAAGAGTCTTAAGCCTCTCCTGTCCAGTAAATGTCTTCTCAGAGGTCTCAGTTTGCAATTGAAGCAATTGAATGCCTGTTCCCAAAAATCTTTTCAAAGATCACACTGGTTGTTGTTTGGATTCAAGTTCTGAAGAAATTCCTGGAAATCTTAGACCTCCCTTGTGTGAACTGAAAAGGATAAAGCACCATGTAGAAAATGGATATCCCAAGATTTATGAAAGGCGATTTATGTGTAATCTGTCTGAGCAGTTATAACACAGATCTTATTCTTCTTTGGTATATCCTCCATTTCTGAAAACTGAAGGCAACTTCTCAAAACTGATATGGACTGAGTTTCACCATATAAGATTATAACTTTGGCTATGCTGTTCATGAGAACATGGTGTATATGTAATCCTTAATCTATGAGATCAGTAAAATCATTGCAAATAGCTATGTTTGGTAACTCTGCTATAAATTCAATGCAGATGCCATGCTCCAAAAATGTGGGGATCATCTCCAGGAAAATTTCTCTCCTTTTTCATCCTTTACTAGAAGAATTCCAATCCAGATCCATCTGAAATACAGCAATAACTGCAGAATACCCTTGCATTGGTGGGATTCATTCGGAAACATTTGTTGGAAGAAAACAGCTTGAGTCTCTTTATCCATAACTGGAGCATAATCATATATCAACTACAGAAAGGTAAACATATGCAATTGCAAAGGTCTATGTGAGCCTCTGAAAATGTGTACATTCATTTGAGTGTTTTCTTATTTTTATATACTGAAACATTATGCAACTGCCGTATTTTTCACAGCATAAGACAGACATTTTTCCCTCAAAAAAGAGGATGAAGAGGATGGGTGCGTCTTATACACTGAATACAGCATTTTTTGCTTGCTGAAACCTCACCCCTTCAACAAAATGTTGAATAACTATTTGTCTGAAATGATATAGGGTTTTCTGTCTAGGTGGAGGGTTGAACTAGAAGACCTCCAAGGTCCCTTCCAACTCTGTTATTCTATTCTATTCTAAGATGGCAGCACCTATGGCACTGCTGGGAGAACTGGTTTGGGGGTGTGGCAGACTGCCAAACCAGTGGTGGGTTCCTACCAGTTTGGACCAGTTCGGCCGAACCAGTAGGAACCCACCACTGCTTTAAACAAAGATAATATAAACACTTTTTTATTTAAGCTGTAGGCCAGTATCAAACAAATAACATAACAATCATTCTAACAAAGAACAAGCAACAAGTTGCGAAGAGAAGTCCAAACAAATTTGATTAAGGAAATAACCAGAATATCAATGCCACAAATGGCAAAAGAAATAGGACTAAACTATTATTGGAAAGACACAGGTTGAGATATGGAAACTAAGAACAAAACACTAGTTAAATGTAGTTAATAATTAGAGCATTATGTTAAAAATGTAGTGATAATGGATAAAGCTAGATAAATAATTGATAGTGATAACAATGTACACATATGTATTGGTTTGATAAGAGGAAATTTGGTATAAATTTTAAATAGTGAAATTCCATGAAAGTAAGTTTAAGAACTCCATTATGTACGAAAGCCTATAATATGACAATGATAATAATGTAATAATTGTATTGACATGATAAAAGGGAAATTGGATATAAATTGTAAACAGTGATTAAGAAAAGAGGTCCAAAAATTTTGTTATCAAATATAATTAATTTTTATTTTGAATGTGTCATAAAGATATAATGTTGATGGATGATATTGAAAATAGATAATGGGGGAAAAGGAACTGACATTGCGACAATACGACATGCGATCTCGGGGCTCCGAGATCACAGTCGATACTTTTGCCGCTGGACGGTCCATCTGGACCTAAACCTTCCCGAAGAGACGGTGACAGGGAAGAGTACATCTTACTGATCTCAGGGACATTGCAAAGTCCCTGATTGATCCAAGAGAAGCTCTTCTAGCCGGCAACAAAAAGCACAGCCTCAAGCTGCTGAAGTCGAGACAGCTCCGCAACAGAAGGAAAAGCGGAAAGAGAAAGTGTTTCCATCTGGTGAGGAAATTTTATTTTTATAAAAGACTCCCCAAAAAAGATTGACGTTAAATTAAATTGGTAAAGAAAAGGAAAGAACCGGCGGAATTAAGCATTCTTGGACAGTGTGTTATCTTTTTTTTATTTTATTTTTTCTATCGATGGAAGCCTTGTGAATATTTTTTACTTTTTAAAGTGAAAGTTTCGGATTTTCTTCTTCTATTTCTTTTTTTATCTATGGATTAATTTTTTTCCTTTACTTCTACAATATTGGTTGGGATAGATTTTTTTCTTTGTATTTGGTTTCATTTAAGAACTTTATTTCTTCCAAAGCCTGAAACATAAAGAAGATTTAAAAGGTATATAAAGAGAGTAGCAACCTTAGAGGGAAAAGAAGTTACACTGCCACTTGGAGGTTGGAGGTTGAGACCTGGAAACATTGCTTTTTCTTTGTTCCCTTTGATCATTTTGACCTTTCACTTCAAAGGCTTCAACTTGTTTATAAAGAAGGGCATGGATTGTTTATGCAAGTGCTCTCTGGATGCTTGTTGCCAGCTGGAAAGAAGTGAAAACAAAGATTTGTTTTTAAACTAGAGTGGCAGTGTTTATTAATTGCAAGGATGATACGACTTCAAAAAGAAACCATAACACTACAACAGATTATGTCGGGAATTCAAAAATTATTAGAAACAATAGAGAGAATTGAGAAGAGATTGGAAAATTTTGGAAATATAAATTTTAATGTGGCAAAAACTGATGGAAAAATGGAAGATACTCAGCAAATTGAAGATATTCAGCAAATGGAAAAAGTGGAGGCTGGAGTTCTAAAAACCCAGGGGAGAAATGAACAAAGAGGCAAGATAACCGTGGATATTGATAGTGAACTGAGTGTGGATGGAGATGGAAAGAGTGGAACAAGGAAAGGGAAGATAGATGGAAAGGTGCTTTACTACAGATTTCATGGTATAGAAGAAGGAAAAAGAGAAGAATGGATGGACTTAAGGAGAGAAATGTTGATCAAAACACTACTGATAACCAAAGATAAACTGATTAAGGAAGCTGATGGAGGGTTTCAAGATTTTATAAGCTATGTAATAAGCAACAAGTTGCGAAGAGAAGTCCAAATAAATTTGATTAAGGAAATAACCAGAATATCAATGCCACAAATGGCAAAAGAAATAGGACTACACTATTATTGGAAAGACACAGGTTGAGATATGAAAACTAATAATAAAATACTAGTCAAATTTACTTAAAATCAGAGCATTATGTTAAAGATGTAGTGATAATGATAAAGTTAGGCAAATAATTGATAATGATAACAATGTATACATATGTATTGGTTTGAAAAGAGGAAATTTGGTATAAATTTTTAAATGGTGAAAAAAGGGGGAAAAGTTAAACATAGTTAAATTAAATGACTAATAATGATAATAATGTAATAATTTGTATTGACATGATAAAAGGGAAATTGGATATAAATTGTAAACGATTAAGAAAAAAGGTTTAAAATTTTTGTTAAAATTAGAGCATTATGTTAAAAATGTAGTGTTAATGGATAAAGTTAGATAAATAATTGATAAGGATAACAATGTATATATATGTATTGGTTTGATAAGAGGAAATTTAGTAAAAAAAATTAAATGGTGAAAAAAGGGGGGAAAGCAAGTTAAATTTAGTCAAACTATCATTAAATATATGACTGATAATGATGATAATGTAATAATTTGTATTGACAGGATTAAAGGGAAATTGGATATAAATTGTAAACAATGATTAAGAAAAGAGGTTTAAAAACTTTATAAATTTGGTATAAATTTTTAAATGGTGAAAAAAGGGGAAAAAGTAAGTTAAACACAGTCAAACTAAATGACTGATAATGATAATCATGTAATAATTTGTATTGACAGGATAAAAGGGAAATTGGATAAAAGTTGTAAACAATGATTAAGAAAAGAGGTTTTAAAACTTTGTTATTAAACATAATTATTTTTTTATTTTGAATGTGTTATATAGGAATAATGTGATTGGATGATATTCAAAATAGATAATGGAATGCCATTATGTGGTTTTGTTTTAAATTTTGGAATATTTGTTATAAAACAACTACAGTCATATGAAGTATGAGGTATGATGATAGTGATGACTGTGGAAGGGATGCACGAAAGTTCTTTGTAACCAATTGACACACTTTTTACAATTTGTAATGGAAGATGTTTTTATGGTGTTTGTTGTGTCTTGTTTGTGTTTATTCAAAAATATTTTTTTTAAAAGAAAATTAAACTCTGTAGTTTAATTGTGAAACTACTTAAGCCAAATGACTTGTAATAAATATATAATAAATACTAAGATGCTTGAAACTACCATATGTTTGTTCTCATTTCACACACTAGGAAGGTTGTACTCAAAATTCTACAAGCTAGAGTTCAGCAGTATGTGAACCAAGAAGTAAGAAGTAAAAATGATTTTTTGAAAAGGCAGAGGAACTGGAGATCAAATTTGTGGTTTATGAGAAAGCAACATAGTTCAAGAAAACCTTCTACTTCTGCTTCATTGATGATGCTAAAGACTTTGATTATGTGGATCACAACAATCTGTGGCAAGTTCTTAAAGTGTTGGGAGTACCTGTCTACCATAACTGTCACCTGAGAAGGTTAATGTCCCCTCTGCCTGATTCAGCTTGGGAGTACCAGATCACCTGAGAAACCTGTGTGCAAGTTCAAGAAGTAATAGTTACAACCAGGCATAGAACAACTGATTGATTCAAAATACGGAAAGAGTACTACAAAGGTGTATATTGCTCATTTAAATTGTATGCAGAGTTAATTATATGAAATTCCACGCTGGATAAATCACAAGCCAGAATTAAGATAGCCAGGAGAAATATCAACAACCTCAAATAAGATGATACTACTTTAATAGCAGGAAACCAATGAATCAGAATAGAGTTGGAAGGGACCTTCGGCTTGTGGAGAAGACCCTATAGCATTTCAGACAAGTGACTGTCCCATCTCTTCTTAAAAACTTCCAGTGATGAAGAAGCCACAACTTTTGAAGGCAAGCAGTTCCACTGGTCAATTGTTCTCACTGCTTGGAAGTTTCTCCTTAATTCCAGGTTGCTTCTCTCTTTGATCAGTTTCCATCCATTGTTTCTTGCCCTGCTCTCTGGTGCTTTGGAAAATAAATTGATCCCTTCCTCTTTGTAGAAACCTCTCAAATACTGGAATACAGCTATCATGTCCCCCCTAGTCCTTCTTTTGTCTAGACTAGCCAAACCTTGCAACCGTTCTTCATATGTTTTTGTCACTACGTTAAAATGTTTGCTAGACTGAACTGACACTGAAAGAGTTAAACTGAGAAAGAGTTATTGCGCAGGTCATAAAGTCTTATCTGACAGTGATGTACTGCGCCTGCTCTTCACACATTCCAGAGAGAGAGCTACTTCTGATCTTTTGTCCGGCTGCCAGGAAAACTGGCAGACGGAACTTTCTTTTATCAAAATGTAACAATTAGTTAGTTTCTGTTTTATTTCTTCATTTATTATTTTTGTATTAAAGTTTGTTTATTAATTAGAATATGCTTCCCCAGAATCTTTATTTTCTTTTTCTTCACATCTTAAAGTATATGCTGTTGGAATCAGCCGCGATCTTAGACCTCATTTTGTTCAGGGTGAAATCTTCCCCTGACAATTAATGGTAGCAGAGGATGGTTATAATTTACAGCTGTTTTTCCTTCGAGCTATCTTAAGAGATAACCGGCTAGGCTAATTAGCCATGTCGAAGAAAAAGAAGAAGAAGAAAAATGGAACGAGCTCAGATGGGTCCACTTCTTCTGATACAGAGATTCCCTCAGACACAGAGAAGCAAGCTTCTCCAAACTTACTTCAAAAGCAACAAATTTCTCCAAACGCCGAGCCTGCTGTGGAGGAAGGAGCTACAGGAGGCGAGATCTACGAACAGAGGTCAGTAGTTCCCCCTTCTCACTATGAAAGCTCACAAATACCTCCAGGAGATTATGATTTATTGGGGGCCAAGCCAAAACTTCCCACGTTGCCAGAGCAACCTCACTCCCAAACTCTTGGAGATTATAAAACAATTGATGAATGGCCAAAGCCTCCGTGGCAACTGCCGGCAGAGGAAAAACACCCCCACGCAGAAAGCGAAATTTATGAATCCTTCTCAGGCACTGGGGAAGAAATGCAAAGCTGTCGTGATCAGTTAGAGCGATTTGAAAAATACGCCAGGGAAGCCAGAGAATGTTTTGAGGAAATGAAAAGAAGTAGGAGGAGTTCCCCCACTCCCAAAATGTCTGAGGACGCCATCTTGTCTTCTTCAAAACAACAGCCTAAAACACACCCCACAGAGGACATTGCTTTAGGTGAATCAGAACAAAGAGATATGTACACGTCACCGAGGTCACGTGATCCCTTTTGTTCCACCACATTTCCGGCCACGTATAGAGGGCTGATGCAGCCAAGAAGTGAAGCTGCACTGCCATCTGCTGGCGGAGAAAAATTATTAGAGCAAAAGCTAAAGCAGCTATGCCAAAGCTTTAAAGATTTATCTATGAGTCCTCTAGAAGCCAAAGTTTTGCCTCCAAAGGTTAAGTCTTCAACGCCCCCTGGTGGTGTTGGATCCTCCCTAGATGGAAAAAGGCAAAGCCAAAGGCGAATGCAAGGAAGTCAATTTGATGTTGCCACGCAAAGGCCAATGGTGCAATTGCAGCACCCCCTGGTTCAACAACCAGCTTTGCAACCTGCACAACAAGTTGTTCCAATGCATATTCCTCAGCAGGCATTTTCAGTCACTCCTTTGACTGGTGAGTCAAAATTAAAGGAGTCAGGAGAGAATTATAAAGCCTGGGTCAGTGAAATTGCGCTCTTGCTTCGCAGAGAAGGCACATACTGCATAGTTTTTAATCCTCCTGCCCAACCATGGACACCTGCAATGAGAGACCTGGAAAACAGAGCAATCACGACTTTGCTCATGTCGATGGAAATTGAGCTCCAGGGTACCTTTCCACTTGATGCAACAGCCCAACAAATTTGGGCTATTTTGGAAGATTGCTACAGGCCCGTTTCAATTGAATCTTCATGTTTGCTCATGTCTGAGTTCCATGGTTCAAAGTTGAAACCTGGTGAACGAATTGGTGGACATTTGACCAAACTGAAAAGAATGAGAAGTGAATTGAGACAAAATGGCCATGTAATCGATGATATCCAAATGATTAGCATCATTATTAACTCATTGAATTATGAATGGAAAGATGCTGTTGCAAAGATTAACTACGTGCCTATTGCTCAACGCACAGTTAACCACGTTTGCAGACTTTTAGTGGAGGAGGAAGCTATCAAGTTAGCTACACCACATCTGCAACGACCCCCAGCATCAAAGGCTCCAGCTAGACGTCCCTTCCGAGGAAGAGGCTACGCTCCAAGGATGCCAAAATGCTACACCTGCAACCGTGTGGGACATGATACCCGGGATTGTCCCCAACGAGTTCCAGCTCCCGTCACATACCAGCCCAGAGGAACAGACTCCAGAGGCAGAGGTAGAGGCGGAAGACAAGGTCGTCGTGGTCCAAGGCGTGATCCACAAGCTCCACTCGCAACATTGGCCATAACCAATGTTCCACAACCTGATCCAAAGTACGACAGACGTCTTTTGTGGACTTTAGATAGTGGAGCAGCTGTGCACGTTACCCACAGAAAGGAACTTTTCACAGAGATGGGCGAGCCAGAGCCCGAGTATCGAGAACTGTATTCCTTCACCAACCACACTTGCAAGGTTGTGGGAAAAGGAACTGTTTACATTGAAGAGCTCGATACATACATCCCTGATGTTTATTACATACCTTCAGCAACCAGTAATTTGCTTAGTCAAAGTCACTTGTCTAGAGATTTAAAGTTCCAGGTTCACCACCTCGAAAAAGCAAGTTACATAGTTAAAGATGGAGATATTGTTGCTGAAACTATGTTGATTGGTGGTGTTTATTACTTAAAGCCAAAGCCTAAAGGGCAAGCACAGGCAAATATGCAAACCCCAAAAAGGCACAACACGGGCCCAGAGAGAGTTGGTTCAGAGAGAGAACCCGTTACTGTGCCAAAGGCTCCTAAAGCCAACAAACAGAAAAAACAGAAACAGGTTGCTCAGAGCAAGCCTGAGGTTCCTCATGAAACTGTTAATGTTGAGAATTCACTAACTGGTAAACCTTTGCATTCCAGGTGTATCCACAAGTGGCACAGAAGATTGGGGCATGCCAGTTTCCGTGTTCTTAGAAAGATGCCGGAGTTCGCAAAAGGTTTGGATCTAAAGGGGTGTAAGGTGTTTTTGGATTGTGCAGTTTGCAAGAAGGCTAAATCCAAGGCGACTGCAATTCCCAAACACGCTACACGCCGGTCAACACGCATTTTTGATTTGGTACACACTGACATAGTGGGTCCTTTCCCACCAACAATTGGTGGCAGAAAGTATTTTCTAACAATAGTAGATAATCGTTCTAGATATGGATTTGTATATCCTATGAGAGAGAAATCTGAAACCTTTCAGATCTTTAAAGACTTTGCAGCTTTTGTTTCTACGCAATACCGAGTTCGCATCGCCAGAATCCAGAGTGACCGTGGTGCAGAATTCATGTCTCAGCGTTTCCAGGACTGGATGCGTAAGAATGGAATTCTTCATCAGACATCCGCTCCATATACACCGGCTCATAACGGAGTCGTAGAAAGAAGACAAGGGGTTCTACAAACCATGATGCGTTGTCTTCTAGAAGATGCCAACCTCGGTAGCATATACTGGGGTGAAGCAATCAAATATGCAAATCACATTGTCAACCGTACTTGGAGCAGTGTAATCAATCAAACTCCTTTCTACATGCTGTATGGCTACAAGCCTGATCTCAAGAACCTCCACATTTTTGGTTCATATGCTATCGTGAACACTCCTTTAACTCAAGGACCAAAGAGACTGAGATTTATGGGTATTGATGATAACTCAAAATGGTGCAAATTCATTGATACTAAACATGTGATTGTCATTTCACAATCTGCTAATTTTGAGGAAGACATTGACTGGTCCAGGATTCATTCCAATGATCCTGGAGTTTATTTTCCTAGAGATGGTGTTCCAGATGCCACGCAGCCTGATGACAATTCGCAGGCAGATATTCCTTCTACCAGTTCTTCACAACCTGATGTTCCGTCTTCGCAAGCCGCGGATGCTGATGCTAGCGATGAACGTGAGGACGAGGATGAAGAAGAAGAAGAAGACTGGACTGTTGTTCCTAGACGTTCCAAGAGGGTCACAAAAGGAATCCCTCCACAACGATATTCATGGCAACTGACAAAAACACCATTACCTTTGATTTGCAATGTTACTCTTCCTCCTGAGACATTCACACAAATCAAACAGCTTCCTGATTCAGAGCAAGACAAATGGTATGATGCAATGCAGGATGAAATGGACAGTTTAAAGAAACTTAATGTATTTACACCTGCAAAACCTCCAGCAAACAAGAAAGTCATTGGCACTCGATGGGTCTACAGAATCAAGAAAAACCGAATGGTGAGTCTTTATACAAAGCCAGACTTGTAGCTCAGGGTTTCGCTCAACGTTATCCTGAGGACTACACAAACACTTACTCACCAACAGTCAGAACTGAAAGCGTAAAAATTTCCTTAACCACTGCAACTATTCTTGGTTTAGAAGTTTTCCAATTTGATGTGGACACAGCTTATCTACATGCAGACCTAGATGAAGAGATCTACGTAAGAAGCCCTCCAGGATTCCGAAAGCAAGAAGGGGATACCTGGTTCCTGAACAAAAGTCTTTATGGTCTGAAACAGTCAGGTTTAATGTGGTATTTATGTCTTACTGACAAACTAAATTCAATGGGCTTTATTAAGTCCGAAACTGATGAATGCGTGTTCACAAAAAGATCTAACAATGCATATGAGATAATTCTTGTTTATGTTGATGATATTGTTTACATTGGTCCAAATAAGAAAATGAGTGAGATTTTTGCCAAAAGTTTGCAGAGATATTTCACACTGAAATCTTTAGGACACATTAGCACTTATTTAGGTGTTCAGATTGAAAAGACACAGAAGGGGTTTAATCTTTCACAAGAAGAGAAAATTGACCACATTCTGCATCATTGCAACATGAAAGATGCTAACGCAACAAAGACACCCATGCAAACAGATTTTTACAACTTAACACATGAACCAAGTCCTGAGTTCGAGGATCAAACACTTTATCGTTCAGTCATTGGTTCACTATTATACATTAGTAGTAGGACCAGACCTGACATTGCACTTAGTGTTAATCTTTTATCACGACACGTAGGTAAGGCAACACAATTTCATTGGGCATGCATTAAGAAGTTGTTGAAATACCTAAAACACACTAAACACATGAAGTTATTGCTAGAACCAACACACACTGATCATCCACAGTTAATTTGTTATGCTGACGCCGACTGGGCGAGCGATAAGAAATCACGCAAAAGCACTTCTGGTTACATGATGTTCCTGAATGGATGTCCTGTTTACTGGCAAGTGAGAAAACAGAGTTTTGTTTCATGTTCATCTACTGAAGCTGAATATGCTTGTGTTTCAGATGCTTGTAATTCTCTAAGTTGGTTTGATGCTTTGATCACAGATATCTGGACACGTCCGATTCGACCAATCACCGTGATGGAAGATAATGTATCTGTGGTTTATATTTCTGAGTCACATTTCACAGGTTCTAGGTCCAGACACATTGACATTCGTTATCAAAACACAAAGCAATTAGTTAAGCAAGGTTTTGTTAAATTGCAATATGTTTCTACACATGATCAGATTGCTGATATGCTTAACAAACCACTTCCTGTAAATCAACACGAGTATCTGCGAAAGAAGATGTGCCTTAATTGATGATTTGATGACGTCAGCCCAAACTAGCAAAAGAAGGGGTGTCACTACGTTAAAATGTTTGCTAGACTGAACTGACACTGAAAGAGTTAAACTGAGAAAGAGTTATTGCGCAGGTCATAAAGTCTTATCTGACAGTGATGTACTGCGCCTGCTCTTCACACATTCCAGAGAGAGAGCTACTTCTGATCTTTTGTCCGGCTGCCAGGAAAACTGGCAGACGGAACTTTCTTTTATCAAAATGTAACAATTAGTTAGTTTCTGTTTTATTTCTTCATTTATTATTTTTGTATTAAAGTTTGTTTATTAATTAGAATATGCTTCCCCAGAATCTTTATTTTCTTTTTCTTCACATCTTAAAGTATATGCTGTTGGAATCAGCCACGATCTTAGACCTCATTTTGTTCAGGGTGAAATCTTCCCCTGACAGTTTTTGTCTCAAGGCCTTTGATCATCTTTGTTGGTCTTCTTTGCAGTTTTACCTTCATCAAGAACCTCTTGATGAAAGTAAAATATGAGAGTGCAAAAGTTGGCTTGAAATTCAACATTAGAAAACTAAGATCATGGCATCCAGTCCAGGGGTGAAATCCTCCTGGTTTGGCCAAACTGGCAGGGACGATTAGCATCAGTTCTCTGAACTATTCGCAAAAATACCTGGTGGCCCCGCCCACACCTGCCTGCTCACCCTGTCGCTGCTCATCTCTACCAGCCGCTTGATCCGCTCACCCAATCCGAACATTTCTTCCTCCATTCACAGGAAAGTTTCTTCAGCCTGGCCCTTTAAGGAAGACCCAGCGAGGGAGGGGGCAGGGGGCATAAAGGGAGCAGCAGCTTCGCTGTGAACAGAGGGAGAAACATTTGGATTCTCTCTGTTATAGAATTCAATGTTAAATGCCGCAGGGAGAATCCAAATGTTTCTCCCCCCCACCGTTCACAGCTGTACTGCTGCTCCCTTTATGGTCCCCCTGGCCCCCTCCCTCCCAGGGACAGGTCCAAGGAGCTCTGCTGTGATTGGAGGGAGAAACGTTTGGATTCTCTCTGCCACAGCCTTCTCGTGTTCATCCATATATTTTTTCCTACCACGTTCTGTGGGTGTGACTTGGTAGTGGTGGGGACATGTGACAGTGGGCGTGGCCATGAGTTATGTCAAGTTGGCCAAGCGCACTCAGTCATAGGATCTCCTCACCAAGCCACACCCACAGAACTGGTAGGGAAAAATTGAATGTCACTGTCAGGCCTGTAGTTATGTTCTTTTTAGGATCTTTGGCCTGCCACAGTTTTTATTAATTTCCTATGCTGTTTCATTAGTGTAGTAGTTGGGAGGGGGGAATAGAAAGGAGTAGGATTGTGGAATGTATTGTTATCATTCTTTTATAGAAGCCAAGGTCATCTTTTGTCTCTGCACCTCGACACCTGACCGGAAGCAGAGGGGTGTACATGCCAGCGTGGAAGATGAAGATTGGACCATGTGATGAATTATGGGGTGTGGGGATAGATAATGAACTTTCAACTGGGTGAACCCACAGGATGTACATTAGAGTTGAAATTTCATAGCACAATGCCAACATGTCTGTCTTATTAAATTGGAACTTTAAGGAAGGTTTGTCTTTGATTCTGATTTAATTCTGCATATTTGGAATGCTGACATTCAGCATTTGGAATGCTGAAATCTCACCTTTAAAATAATTCACTAGCACACTCCCCCTTGTAAAGGGGGGAGGGGCTGGTGATGGGGGGGTGCTGAATTCCCAACGCTGACCGGGACAGCGTAAAATATCAGCGAAGAAATAATGAGAAAGCTTTTGGTGATAAGAAGCTGAGTGCCAAAGCTTCAAAGGCAAATGGAATGCTGATTCAAGATTTATAGCATCTGGCAAGAGGACGGAGGGGGCTGGAAAAGGCTTTTCTACACCCGGTTAGAAGATGAAAGGAATGGAGATTCCAGCCATCCCCACGCAGTCATCTCTGATGGGCTTACCGTTACGGACAACTAACCGTGAGTGCATGCTCCCCCTCCTTTCCCCCAGCTTGGAAGCAAGGCTTGGAAAGAAACCTGGAATTGAGGTTTTGATTCCTTCCAGACAGCAATAAATGAAATGTCTTATTACCCTGTAACTGAGTGGGAGACAGATTCCCTATCAAAATGGGAATTTCAACCCAGACAGTAAGAAGGGATTTGGCCAGCATCTTTCACTTGCCAGCCACCACAAATGGGGCTGCAACCAGTAAGTGAAGCAAAACCAGACTGGGTTTTCTTCCCAGAGTATGGATGGATGAGATGCCACTGGCCACCTCCTTTGCCATCAGCATGGGAAAATCCTCCAAGCCAGCAGAGGGCACCTACGTGGCCCATAACTCCTCCAAGCCAGCAGGAGGGTCCTTGGCACATAACCCCCCCTAGCCAGCCATCTTTGGTTGAGCTGCAACCTGTGAAGCAGGCAACCCCGGGATGGGTCTTAACCCCAGGTCATGGATGGGAGGAATGCCAGTGGGCACCTGCCCTCCCTCAGCAGATGGCACCATGGCAGAAAACTGGGCAGTGGCCAACCGAGGGATTGACCTCCCCACCGGTTCCAGTCTCCCCTGCAAGGCCCCAAAAGGTTCTTACCCCACCTCCCTACAGAGAAGCAATCTCCAAAGGGGAAGAAGGGATTACCAAAGAGAGGCCTGCAAGATGTATGGCAGGAAAATTTGCACCTGCAATGCCCCAAAAGGTTCTTACCCCACCTTCCTACAGAGAAGCAATCTCCACCATAGAAGAAGGGTTTACCAAGGGGGAAGCTGCAAGTTGGAGAGCAAGCCAATGTGATGAAACGGTTCCTAAATTTAGAGATGTAACTAGGTTCCATTCCTCGTGGGGGCCAATAAGATGCCACCATTGCTGTCAGCTTGGCCACAGAGCGTCAGAGTGCTTGGCTCCAGCCCCAATGCCAGAAACGTGCGCACCAACCACCACGGCGGTAAAGAGAGGACCCCAGATGCCACCACAGAAGAGTCATCTGGGCCAACAACCTCTGGAAGAGGATCCCCAACTTAAGGTGACGATGTGTCCTACCAAGGGGGAGGCCTCGGAAGAGGAAAAGGGCAAACAATCTCCAGAGGAGGATCCCCAACTAAAGGTGACAAAGAGTCCTACCAAGGGGGAGGCCTCGGAGGGGGAAATGCCCAAACAACCTCTGGAAGAGGATCCCCAACTTCAGGTGACGAAGAGTCCTACCAAGGGGGAGGCCTCGGAGGAGGAAAAGGGCCACTCCATTCGCTGATCTGAGCTTTCCCTGAGGAGTTAGACCAAAGTGTATATTAGAATTGGCAAAAGAGCCCAATTCAGCCAGAAATGTAACTTTTGACCTAGAGTTAAGTTTCCAACCACATCCATATGTTAGTGGTGTCCTGAGTCGGGGAAGGTAAAAAACCACTCCATTCGCTGATCTGAGCTTTCCCTGAGGAGTTAGAGCAAAGCTTATCTCCCAATTGTCAAAAGAACTCAGTTCAGCCAGAAAGGTAACTTTTGACCCAGAGCTCAGTTTCGAACAACATACACACGTTAGGGGTGTCCTGGGTCTGGGAAGCTAAAAAACCACTCCATTCGCTGATCCGAGCTTTCCCTGAGGAGTTAGACCAAAGCTTATATCAGAATTGGCAAAAGAGCCCAATTCAGCCAGAAACGTAACTTTTGACCCAGAGCTCAGTTTCGAACCACATCCATATGTTACTGGTGTCCTGAGTCGGGGAAGCTAAAAAACCACTCCATTCGCTGATCTGAGCTTTCCCTGAGGAGTTAGACCAAAGCATATATCAGAATTGGCAAAAGAGCTCAATTCAGCCAGAAACGTAACTTTTGAGCCAGAGCTCAGTTTCGAACCACATCCATATGTTAGTGGTGTCCTGAGTCGGGGAAGCTAAAAAACCACTCCATTCGCTGATCTGAGCTTTCCCTGAGGAGTTAGACCAAAGCTTATATCAGAATTGGCAAAAGGGCCCAATTCAGCCAGAAACGTAACTTTTGACCCAGAGCTCAGTTTCGAACAACAAACAAATGTTAGTGGTGTCCTGAGTCGGGGAAGCTAAATAACCACTCCATTCGCTGATCTGAGCTTTCCCTGAGGAGTTAGACCAAAGCTTATATCAGAATTGGCAAAAGAGCTCAATTCAGCCAGAAACGTAACTTTTGACCTAGAGCTAAGTTTCGAACCACATGCATATGTTAGTGGTGTCCTGAGTCGGGGAAGCTAAAAAACCACTCCATTCGCTGATCTGAGCTTTCCCTGAGGAGTTAGACCAAAGTTATATCAGAATTGGCAAAAGGGCCCAATTCAGACAGAAACGTAACTTTTGACCCAGAGCTCAGATTTGAACCACATCCATATGTTACTGGTGTCCTGAGTCGGGGAAGCTAAAAAACCACTCAATTCGCTGATCTGAGCTTTCCCTGAGGAGTTAGACCAAAGCTTATATCAGAATTGGCAAAAGGGCCCAATTCAGCCAGAAACGTAACTTTTGACCCAGAGCTCAGTTTCGAACAACAAACAAATGTTAGTGGTGTCCTGAGTCGGGGAAGCTAAATAACCACTCCATTCGCTGATCTGAGCTTTCCCTGAGGAGTTAGACCAAAGCTTATATCAGAATTGGCAAAAGAGCTCAATTCAGCCAGAAACGTAACTTTTGACCTAGAGCTAAGTTTCGAACCACATGCATATGTTAGTGGTGTCCTGAGTTGGGGAAGCTAAAAAACCACTCCATTCGCTGATCTGAGCTTTCCCTGAGGAGTTAGACCAAAGTGTATATTAGAATTGGCAAAAGAGCCCAATTCAGCCAGAAACGTAACTTTTGACCCAGAGCTCAGTTTCGAACAACATACACACGTTAGGGGTGTCCTGGGTCGGGGAAGCTAAAAAACCACTCCATTCGCTGATCCGAGCTTTCCCTGAGGAGTTAGACCAAAGCTTATATCAGAATTGGCAAAAGAGCCCAATTCAGCCAGAAACGTAACGACGCAGAGCTCAGTTTCGAACCACATGCATATGTTAGTGGTGTCCTGAGTCGGGGAAGCTAAAAAACCACTCCATTCGCTGATCTGAGCTTTCCCTGAGGAGTTAGACCAAAGCTTATATCAGAATTGGCAAAAGGGCCCAATTCAGCCAGAAATGTAACTTTTGACCCAGAGCTCAGATTTGAACCACATCCATATGTTCGTGGTATCCTGAGTCGGGGAAGCTAAAAAACCACTCCATTCGCTGATCCGAGCTTTCCCTGAGGAGTTAGAGCAAAGCTTATCTCAGAATTGGCAAAAGAACTCATTTCAGCCGGAAAAGGTAACTTTTGACCCAGAGCTCAGTTTCGAACAACATACACACGTTAGGGGTGTCCTGGGTCGGGGAAGCTAAAAAACCACTCCATTCGCTGATCCGAGCTTTCCCTGAGGAGTTAGAGCAAAGCTTATCTCCCAATTGTCAAAAGAACTCAGTTCAGCCAGAAAGGTAACTTTTGACCCAGAGCTCAGTTTCGAACAACATACACACGTTAGGGGTGTCCTGGGTCTGGGAAGCTAAAAAACCACTCCATTCGCTGATCTGAGCTTTCCCTGAGGAGTTAGACCAAAGTTATATCAGAATTGGCAAAAGGGCCCAATTCAGACAGAAACGTAACTTTTGACCCAGAGCTCAGATTTGAACCACATCCATATGTTACTGGTGTCCTGAGTCGGGGAAGCTAAAAAACCACTCAATTCGCTGATCTGAGCTTTCCCTGAGGAGTTAGACCAAAGCTTATATCAGAATTGGCAAAAGGGCCCAATTCAGCCAGAAACGTAACTTTTGACCCAGAGCTCAGTTTCGAACAACAAACAAATGTTAGTGGTGTCCTGAGTCGGGGAAGCTAAATAACCACTCCATTCGCTGATCTGAGCTTTCCCTGAGGAGTTAGACCAAAGCTTATATCAGAATTGGCAAAAGAGCTCAATTCAGCCAGAAACGTAACTTTTGACCTAGAGCTAAGTTTCGAACCACATGCATATGTTAGTGGTGTCCTGAGTTGGGGAAGCTAAAAAACCACTCCATTCGCTGATCTGAGCTTTCCCTGAGGAGTTAGACCAAAGTGTATATTAGAATTGGCAAAAGAGCCCAATTCAGCCAGAAACGTAACTTTTGACCCAGAGCTCAGTTTCGAACAACATACACACGTTAGGGGTGTCCTGGGTCGGGGAAGCTAAAAAACCACTCCATTCGCTGATCCGAGCTTTCCCTGAGGAGTTAGACCAAAGCTTATATCAGAATTGGCAAAAGAGCCCAATTCAGCCAGAAACGTAACGACGCAGAGCTCAGTTTCGAACCACATGCATATGTTAGTGGTGTCCTGAGTCGGGGAAGCTAAAAAACCACTCCATTCGCTGATCTGAGCTTTCCCTGAGGAGTTAGACCAAAGCTTATATCAGAATTGGCAAAAGGGCCCAATTCAGCCAGAAATGTAACTTTTGACCCAGAGCTCAGATTTGAACCACATCCATATGTTCGTGGTATCCTGAGTCGGGGAAGCTAAAAAACCACTCCATTCGCTGATCCGAGCTTTCCCTGAGGAGTTAGAGCAAAGCTTATCTCAGAATTGGCAAAAGAACTCATTTCAGCCGGAAAAGGTAACTTTTGACCCAGAGCTCAGTTTCGAACAACATACACACGTTAGGGGTGTCCTGGGTCGGGGAAGCTAAAAAACCACTCCATTCGCTGATCCGAGCTTTCCCTGAGGAGTTAGAGCAAAGCTTATCTCCCAATTGTCAAAAGAACTCAGTTCAGCCAGAAAGGTAACTTTTGACCCAGAGCTCAGTTTCGAACAACATACACACGTTAGGGGTGTCCTGGGTCTGGGAAGCTAAAAAACCACTCCATTCGCTGATCCGAGCTTTCCCTGAGGAGTTAGACCAAAGCTTATATCAGAATTGGCAAAAGAGCCCAATTCAGCCAGAAACGTAACTTTTGACCCAGAGCTCAGTTTCGAACCACATCCATATGTTAGTGGTGTCCTGAGTCGGGGAAGTTAAAAAATGACTCCATTCGCTGATCTGAGCTTTTCCTGAGGAGTTAGACCAAAGCTTATATCAGAATTGGCAAAAAGGCCCAATTCAGCCAGAAACGTAACTTTTGACCCAGAGCTCAGTTTCGAACCACATCCATATGTTACTGGTGTCCTGAGTCGGGGAAGCTAAAAAACCACTCCATTCGCTGATCTGAGCTTTCCCTGAGGAGTTAGACCAAAGCTTATATCAGAATTGGCAAAAGAGCTCAATTCAGCCAGAAACGTAAAATTGAGCCAGAGCTCAGTTTCGAACCACATGCATTGAATCCAAGAGCCCAGAAGCTACAGCACCTGCAGCAGAGAGCCCTAACCGACCATGGGAAGAGGTCGCAATGGACTTCATCGTGGAACTCCCAGACAACAGTGGGAATAAAGTAATCTGGACTGTTATTGATTTGTTTTCTAAGCAGGCACACTTTTTTTTTTAATTGAAAAAGTTTTATACAAACAGATTTTCCCCCTTTTTACCCCCCCGACTCCCCCCCGACATATAATATAGATCACATACAAATACTGTACCCCCTCCCCTCTCCCCGTCTTAAAATAGATTTCTCATTCAGTTATTGTGCCCCCTCACCTCCCAACAATCATAATACAAGTTTCTCTTAAAGTAGCAGTAGCCCATTAACCCCATCTTCTAAATTAATTGAGCATATATAAATCATAATATAAATTTCTCTTAAAATAACAATATCCCATTGATCCCATCCTCTAAATTAATTATACATATATATTTCCCCACCCTCCACCCTAACCCTCCCCCACCTCCCAATCAAACCCACCCCCCTGACTTCCGCTATACACCACTCTAATAATTCCAAACATCCCTATTATTTACTCTGTTCATCTGTCAATCTAAACATTCTTACCTAAAGGCTACATAGTACTTCCTAGTCTGATATTTATTCTGTATATAATCAATCCATTTTACCCATTCCTGTGTATAATTCTCCTGCTTCTGACCTTTCAAGAAAGCTGAGATTTTTGCCATTTCCGCAAACCCCGCCACTTTCTGAATCCATTGATTGATTGTCGGTAAAGAATCTTTTTTCCAGTGTTGAGCAATCAACAACCTAGCTGCTGTAACCATATACAAAACCAATTTTGTTTCCCCTTTGGTAAAATCCTTAATTATACCCAATAAAAACATTTGCGGAGTAAATTGTATCCTTTTCTTAAATACATTTTGCATAACCCACCATATTTTTATCCAAAAAGCTTTAACCTTATTGCAAGTCCACCATACATGAAAAAAGGTGGCATCTAAACACCCGCATCTCCAACATTTTGGAGGAAATGGGCAAACAATCTCCGGAGGAGGATCCCCAACTTAAGGTGACAAAGAGTCCTACCAAGGGGGAGGCCTCGGAGGGGGAAATGCCCAAACAACCTCTGGAAGAGGATCCCCAACTTAAGGTGATGAAGAGTCCTACCAAGGGGGAGGCCTCGGAGGAGGAAAAGGGCCAGCTGTGGATGATTGGATCTAAGAGCCCAGAACCTACAGCACCTGCAGCAGAGAGCCCTAAATGGCAAGAGGTCACTATGGACTTCTTCGTGGAACTCCCAGACAGCAGTGGGAACAGAGTAATTTGGACTGTAAATGATTTGGTTTCTAAGCAGGCACACTTCATTGCTTGCTCAGGATTGCCATCCGCAAACGAATTAGCGAAAATGTTTGTGAAACACATTTATTGCCTGCACGGAGTACCCAAGAGGATCATTTCAGACCGCGGAGTCCAGTTCACAGCCAAGTTCTGGAGAGAGGTCCTGAGATCCATTGGGTCCACACAAGAACTGAGCTCAGAGGTTCATCCCAGCATGAACTGCGCAGAAGAGGGAGCCAATGCGGTGGTGGAACAATACATCTGGTGTTTTGTGGACTATCAACAAGACAACTGGTCGGACTTGCTACCCTTCGCCGAAGTGGCATACAACGATGCGGTCCACAGCAGCACAGGATTAGCGGGTTTCCAGATTACCAGTGGCATGGAAGTTGTTGCCATGCCTGAGTTGCCTAGAGAACCTCCTTCCTTCATGTCTTTGAATGAATGGATGGACACGCTAAGGAAAGGATGGGAGAATACGAAGAAGGCTCTAGCAGTTGCAGCAGAAGCCTACAAGAAGCAAGCTGATCAACATCGCTCGCACCAAAACCCCTTCCTTTTGGGGGACGAAGTTTTTGTGTCTACCAAATACATAAGATTAGGAATGCCTACCAAGGAATTGGGTCCAAAATTTCTAGGTCCATTCCCAATAGTGAAGATAGTTAACCCAGTTACAGTTCAACTCAGTCTACCCAGAAGTCTAGGGAAAATTGACCCAGAATTTCATTGTAGCTTGTTGAAACCAGTAATTGAGTCTAACAGAAGAGCATCCACCCAAGCTTTCTCTCCTCCTGTAATGATAGAAGGGGAAACACAATCTGAGGTGGAAAAAATTGTAGATTTCAGGCTGAATAGGGGTCGCTTACAGTACTTAGTGCACTGGAAGGGTTACCCTTGGTCTGAAGTTACTTGGGTGAAAAGTGGGAACCAAAAAGTGGAGAAGTTAGTAAAGCAATTCAATGAGAAGTTTCCCAATAAGCCTGGGTGGAGAAGAGGTGGTTAATTTTGTTATGTTAACTTTTATGTTATTCTCTTTGTAGGAAACATTTTTCTTTTGAGGAGAGGCCGCCTGTCAGGCCTGTAGTTATGTTCTTTTTAGGATCTTTGGCCTGCCACAGTTTTTATTAATTTCCTATGCTGTTTCATTAGTGTAGTAGTTGGGAGGGGGGAATAGAAAGGAGTAGGATTGTGGAATGTATTGTTATCATTCTTTTATAGAAGCCAAGGTCATCTTTTGTCTCTGCACCTCGACACCTGACCGGAAGCAGAGGGGTGTACATGCCAGCGTTTAAGATGAAGATTGGACCATGTGATGAATTATGGGGTGTGGGGATAGATAATGAACTTTCAACTGGGTGAACCCACAGGATGTACATTAGAGTTGAAATTTCATAGCACAATGCCAACATGTCTGTCTTATTAAATTGGAACTTTAAGGAAGGTTTGTCTTTGATTCTGATTTAATTCTGCATGATATTTGGAACGCTGACAGTCACCTCTGATCCAGTGCCATCATTTTCTGGTAAATAGAAGGAGAAGAAATGAAAGAAATGACAGTTATTTTGTCAGGCTCCAAAATCACTTCAGATAGTGGCTGCAGCCATGAAATTAAGAGACACTTGCTCCTTGGAGGAAAGCTCTGGCAAACCTACACAGCATATTAAAAAGCAGAGACATCACCTTGTTGAAAAAAGTCCGTATAATGAAAGCTATTGTTTTCCCAATAGTAATGTGTTGTGGCCCAGCCGGTGCCGGTGCCGCTGCCACCAGACTCCGACAGCGAGGTGTCCTCTGAGTCGGCTCAAGAGGAGGTGGGGGACCCTGGACAGGGTTCCGACGCTGAGCAGGGCGCAGAGAGGCTGGTTGGCCACCAGGGGGCGCCTGAGGCATGGAGCAGTGGTGAAAGCCAAAGGAAGGGGGCTCCTGATGTCATGCCTTGGAGCAGTGGAGAGGAGTCACAGGACAGTGAGTCAGACAGCAGTGAGCTATTAGATGCTCGTTACCGACGTGCTACCCGGCGTAAGGAGCAATTGAGCAATTACCGGAGGTAATGGCTCTCAGCTGCTGATCATTAGACTCCTCTCCAGACTATAAAGGGACTGCTTGTGGACACACCCTTTGCAGGAATCAACTGATCATTGGAGTTGGAGAAGCTCAGATCTGTGTCGTACTTTGGCAGGCTGGATTGCTGCTAAAGATTTTACCTGGATTACTGTCAATCTGTTCCCTGGACCTTGGCTGCTAAGGTGATTATCTGGAGCTTGGTAGCTGGATTGCTGCCAAGGGGTGTCGCTGTAGCTGGATTGCTGCCCAGAGTGCTATCTTGACCTTGGCAGTCTGGATTGCTGCCAAGGTGGAACCTGTATGTCAATAAACATCTTTGAAGAGACTTTGTGTCGGAGTGTCTTGGTATACAAGAGGAGGGGGTCAGAACAGATTGATTCCTGCCCCAAACAAAACTCCATTAAGTTGCAATGGAGCAACTACAAGCTGAGATGGCCCAGTTGGCTCAACTGATTGCTTTGCTGGCTGGTCAGGTCTCTCAGCTCCAGGGGCTTGCAAACCCCCTCCAGCCAAGGAGGAAATGTCCAGTGGCTACACCAGACAAGTTTGATGGCAAACAAGCAATGTTTGCAGCGTTCCTGGGCCAATGCCAGCTGTTTATCAGCTTGAGAGCGGAGGACTTTCCCACTGACCGGACGAAGGTGGGATTTATCATCAGCTTGCTCTCAGGCACAGCAGCGAGGTGGGCCACTCCATTGCTCTCCCAACCGAGCCCCCTGCTGGACGATTTTCAGGGTTTTTGTAACCATCTCCGGCTGATGTTTGAAGATCCCATTAAGGGGGAAACAGCCACCAGACTCCTGAAAGAGTTGCACCAGGGGCGTGGTTCTTTGCAGGATTATGTCAGCGAATTCCGGCTGCTTAGTCAGGACTCTGCTTGGAATGAGCCAGCCCTTATGGACACTTTCCAGGACGGCCTATCAGATGGCCTGCAGGACGAGCTTGTGAGGGTGGACAGGCCTCCAACGTTCGACGCGTTGGTTCATTTGTGCCTCCGGATAGACGCCCGGCTGCAGAGGCGGAGGCCTCGCCGCGTGTCCCAGGAGACCAGTAGGGTGCCGGTCCCTCACGAGACTGCAGTTGCACGGGAGGAGCCCATGGAGTTGGGTGCCACCAAACCCCGCTTGTTGCGCACGGAGATGGACAGACGGCGTGCAGGGGGGTTGTGTTTCTACTGTGGGGATTTTGGACACTTGGCTTTGGTTTGCCCCAAAAAGGGTAGGGGGGCTGTGCGGACTGCGGCCTCCCCTCAGCAACGTGTCGGGAAACGGGCGGGGCCCAATCTGAGGGAGACTTCGGGTCGGGCACAGGCCGGAACAGAGGCGGAGGGGCCTCCACGACATCTGATTCTTGCAGCGCACATTCTCTTGTCGGGTAGTCCGCAGGGAATTCCAGCCCATGCCTTGGTCGATTCCGGGGCTACCACGAATTTTATGGATGCAGCGTTTGTCACGAAATATCACGTCCCTCTGTGCCCGGTAGACCCTCCGATGCGAGTGGAGACCATTGACGGCCGGGTGCTTCTGTCTGGACCCATCAAGAACGCCACGCAGCCTTTGTGCCTGATCCTCGGGGAGCATGAGGAGGCCATTCAATTTTACGTGGCTTCGGGTCTGCATTTCCCCGTGGTGTTGGGCTTGGCTTGGCTGCGGGCGCACGATCCCCAGATCTACTGGTCGCAGAACCGCATCTCGTTCCCGTCCTTGCAATGCGTGGACCATACCCGTCATGTTTGCGCGGCTCAGGTGCCCAGTTCGGCCGAGGTGACAGTGCCGCCGGATTTAGCGGAGTTCGCGGACGTGTTTAGCGAGCAGGAGGCGGATCAACTGCCACCGCACCGGCCTTACGACTGTCCCATTGACCTGGTACCTGATGCGAAACTCCCGACGGGCCGCCTATACTCCATGTCTGAACCGGAGTTGGCCGCATTGCGGGACTTCCTTGACAAGAACCTGGCCCGGGGTTTTATCCGGCCTTCGTCTTCGCCCTTGTCTGCCCCGGTTTTGTTCGTCAAAAAGAAGACCGGGGATCTAAGACTTTGTTGCGATTACCGGCGCTTGAACGCCATCACGATCCGTAATCGCTACCCGTTGCCTCTGATTCCCGAGTTGTTGGAGCGGCTCCGGGAGGCCGTGGTGTTTACAAAACTGGACTTACGTGGAGCTTACAATCTGGTTCGAGTCAGGGCGGGGGACGAATGGAAGACAGCTTTTGGCACCCGATATGGACATTTTGAGTATACGGTCATGCCGTTCGGGTTGACCAATGCCCCAGCTGTCTTCCAACATTTTATGAACGATATCTTTCGGGACCTTTTGGATCAGTTTGTCGTCATCTACCTGGACGACATCTTGATCTACTCTACATCTCGGAAGGATCACCAACAGCACTTGCGTCAGGTCTTGCAGCGCCTTCGAAAGCATCGCTTGTTTGCCAAGCTGGAGAAGTGTCAGTTCTGGCAGACCACCATCGAGTTCCTGGGGCACCGTATATCCCCTGAAGGAATTGCGATGGAGCCAGGCAAGGTGGAGGCATTACGAAGTTGGCAATCTCCTCGACGGATGAAAGACGTTCAGAGACTCCTCGGGTTTGCCAACTACTACCGGTCCTTCATCCCCGGCTTTGCTTTCTTGACCGCGCCCCTCACTCGGCTCCTGCAAAAGAAAGTGCCGTTTCACTGGGGGTCCACGGAACAACAAGCGTTCGTGGCCTTGAAGCGCGCTTTTACAAAGGAGCCGATCTTGAAACACCCTGATCCCCATCGCCCCTTTGTAGTAGAGGCGGATGCGTCCGACATCGCGGTGGGGGCGGTGTTATTGCAGGCTCACGCCCCTGATGGCACCCTTTTCCCTTGCGCCTATTACTCTCGGAAACTCAATCCTTCCGAGCGCAATTATACCATCTGGGAGAAGGAGTTGCTGGCTATCAAGGCGGCGTTCGAAGCCTGGCGACATCACCTGGAGGGGGCCAGGCATCAGGTCGAAGTCCGGACAGACCATCGGAATCTGGAGTTTTTGACAACAGCCCGGAAGCTCAATCAGCGCCAGATCCGGTGGTCTCTGTTTTTTGCCCGGTTCCACTTCAAGGTCACGTATATCCCCAGTGCCTTGAACCAGAGGGCGGATGCCCTATCTAGAAAGCCGGAGTACTCAGACCCTGCTGACTCCCTGCCCCCCCGGACGGTCCTACCCATCGAGTCCTTCGCTGCAATCCAGGAACCCGTGGATTTACGGTCGTTGATACGGAATGCGCAGCGAAACGACGAGTGGGTGGAACAACGGCGGGCAGAGGTAGGGCCGACATCCCCGTGGACCTTTGACGAGGACCTTTTGAGGTATCGGGATCGGCTCTACGTGCCTGCAGGACCGCTCCGTGGATTGGTTCTCTCCCAATGTCATGACACTCCGGCAGCGGGACACTTTGGCCTGTTCAAAACTTTGCACCTGGTTTCCCGTACGTTTTGGTGGCCTCGCCTGCGACACGACGTGCAGACGTACGTCACGTCATGTGTGCAGTGTCGACAGGCCAAATCAGCGACGGGAGCTCCTCCAGGCTTGCTACAGCCATTGCCGACCCCGGACAGACCCTGGGGAGCCGTGTCCATGGACTTCTTGACGGAACTGCCTCCGTCGTCCGGTTTCACTACGGTCCTAGTGGTGGTGGACATGCTCACCAAGATGGCGCATTTCATCCCCTGCCGGAGATTGCCGACAGCCCGCGCCACCGCCCGCATGTTCATCCAGCACGTGTTCCGGCTGCACGGCCTACCTGACCGGGTCGTCTCCGATCGTGGTACACAATTCACGGCCCAGTTCTGGAAAGGGCTGATGGCCGCTCTTGACGTTCAAGTTTGTCTGTCCTCGGCGCACCATCCCGAAACCGATGGAGGGACGGAGAAGGTGATTGGGATTCTGGAACAATATCTGCGCTGCTTCGTGAACCAGCAGCAGAACAATTGGGCGGAGTACCTCGCCGTGGCGGAGTTTGCGTTCAACAACTCGCAGCACTCCTCCACACGGATGACGCCTTTCATGGCGAACGTCGGGTACCACCCACGTTTTTTCCCTCTCACCCCCATGGACTCTCCGGTCCCCGCAGCGCAGGATTTCCTCTCTGAGCTTCAGGCGGTTCACCAGATGGTGCGCCGCTACTTGAATCAGGCGAAGGAGGATTACAAGAGGGTGGCGGACAGGTCTCGCCGTGTGGTGCCGGAATTGGCCGTGGGTGATCGCGTGTGGTTGTCCACGCGGCATCTTCCGTCCCACCGGCCTACGAGGAAGTTGGACCACCGGTATCTGGGGCCGTTCCCTGTGGAGGCCGTTATCAATCCAGTGGCCTATCGCCTGACCCTCCCGCGCTCGATGCGAGTACACCCGGTGTTCCATCGCTCGCTCCTGATCCCTGAGCGGTCGGATTGTCCTCTCCGACATCCCTCTTCGCCCCTGCCGTCGTCGCCTGAGGTGCATGCACGGCCATTGCACAGAGTGACCCGGATCCGTGACTCGAGATGGCTCAAGGGTCGGTTCCAGTATTTGGTCGACTGGGCGGACGAGGACTCGGACGGTGGGACCTGGACCGATGCGACGGCTGTGCATGCTCCAGCTTTGGTGCGGGCCTATCATGGACGTTTTCCCTCCCGACCGCATCCCGAGCGTCAGGCCCGGGGGAAGGGCCCTGCGGTGAGGGATAGTGTTGTGGCCCAGCCGGTGCCGGTGCCGCTGCCACCAGACTCCAACAGCGAGGTGTCCTCTGAGTCGGCTCAAGAGGAGGTGGGGGACCCTGGACAGGGTTCCGACGCTGAGCAGGGCGCAGAGAGGCTGGTTGGCCACCAGGGGGCGCCTGAGGCATGGAGCAGTGGTGAAAGCCAAAGGAAGGGGGCTCCTGATGTCATGCCTTGGAGCAGTGGAGAGGAGTCACAGGACAGTGAGTCAGACAGCAGTGAGCTATTAGATGCTCGTTACCGACGTGCTACCCGGCGTAAGGAGCAATTGAGCAATTACCGGAGGTAATGGCTCTCAGCTGCTGATCATTAGACTCCTCTCCAGACTATAAAGGGACTGCTTGTGGACACACCCTTTGCAGGAATCAACTGATCATTGGAGTTGGAGAAGCTCAGATCTGTGTCGTACTTTGGCAGGCTGGATTGCTGCTAAAGATTTTACCTGGATTACTGTCAATCTGTTCCCTGGACCTTGGCTGCTAAGGTGATTATCTGGAGCTTGGTAGCTGGATTGCTGCCAAGGGGTGTCGCTGTAGCTGGATTGCTGCCCAGAGTGCTATCTTGACCTTGGCAGTCTGGATTGCTGCCAAGGTGGAACCTGTATGTCAATAAACATCTTTGAAGAGACTTTGTGTCGGAGTGTCTTGGTATACAAGAGGAGGGGGTCAGAACAGTAATGTATGGCTGTGAGAGTTAGACCATAAATCTGAAATATTGATGCTTTTGAGTTGTGGTGCTGGAAAAACTATTTAAATCCCCTTGGACTGCAAGGAGAGTGAATCAGTCAATCCTAAAGGAAATGAATCCTGAGTGTCCTTTGGAGGACAGGTACTGAACTAAAGTTGAAACCGTTTGGCCACCTAACGAGAAGAGAGGATTCATTGGAAACGACCCTGACATGGGAAAGATTGAAGGCAAAAGGAGAAGAGGACAGCAGGGAATGAGGGAGTTAGATAGTGTCATCAACACAATTAATATTAATTTGGCCAAAGTCTGGAAGACAGTGGAGGACAGGGGGCCTGGGATGCGATGGTCGATGAAGTCACAAAGACTCAGATCCAACTTAATGATTAAACCGCAACAATAGAATATATAGGGCTATAAAATTGAATACTCTTCTTACTTATAAAGGCTCTTATACTTGTTGTAGGCATACGAAAATTTGATTTCAATTATTACTGTTAAAATCCACCAGACTAGGGGCAATGTACTAACAAAATAAAATTAAAAAAAAACTAAAAAATGTATATTTATATATAATAGACAGACAGACAGAGGGAATTGGAGATGGACAAAGAGATGGAGATAGAGCTGGTAGATAGATAGATAGATAGATAGATAGATAGATAGATAGATAGATTGTATTTAATTGTTTTATTATTGTATTTTTATCTGCATTGACTGTACACCGCCCCGAGTCCCTTTTTGGGAGAGGGGGCAGTCCAGAAATCCAAGAAATAAATAAATAATAAATAAATAAAGATATTGTGTTTCCCATCAAATAAGACAGCCTCTTATTTTCTTTTGACCCCCAACATAAGCATTTGTCCTTATTTTCAGGAAGGTCTTATTATTTTTGAAGTGCAGGAGGTAGTGAGCATGGTTACCTCATGGCTGCTGCTGTGTTGCAATATTTTCAGAGGAGGAATTATTTTAGTGCATGCACTCAAAACTCCACTTGGGCTTATTAACCGGGGAGGTCTTATTTTTGGGGAAACAAGGAACATAAACACACACACAGGCGCGCACACAAACACAAAGACAGATCTTTCAGCTTACAATATACAGATATTATATATTTGAATAAATTATCTTATATTCAAATCAGAGAGAAAAATAATCATAAGCATGCTAAGTTATGGTAAGCTAGATGGGGTTCAGGATCACTTCACTTTGAAGAGTGATATGCATTCAATCATGGCTCATTTACAGAACTGGGCTACAGTGTCTGATATCCCCATTCCTGATCAGCTAGCAAAAGACAAAGGCCCTAACCCTAACCCTAACCCTAACCCTAACCCTTTCCGCTTCCAATATACAGATATTATATATTTGAATATATTATCTTATATTCAAATCAGAGAGAAAAATAATCATAAGCATGCTAAGTTATGGTAAGCTAGATGGGGTTCAGGATCACTTCACTTTGAAGGGTGATATGCATTCAATCATGGCTCATTTACAGAACTGGGCTCCAGTGTCTGATATCCCCATTCCTGATCAGCTAGAAAAAGACAAAGGCCCTAACCCTAACCCTAACCCTTTCCGCTTCCAATATACAGATATTATATATTTCAATATATTCTCTTATATTCAAATCAGAGAGAAAAATAATCGTAAGCATGCTAAGTTATGGTAAGCTAGAAGGGGTTCAGGATCACTTCACTTTGAAGAGTGATATGCATTCAATCATGGCTCATTTACAGAACTGGGCTAGTGTCTGATATCCCCATTCCTGATCAGCTAGCAAAAGACAAAGGCCCTAACCCTAACCCTAACCCTAACCCTTTCCGCTTACAATATACAGATATTATATATTTGAATATTTTATCTTATATTCAAAGCAGAGAGAAAAATAATCATAAGCATGCTAAGTTATGGTAAGCTAGATGGGGTTCAGGATCACTTCACTTTGAAGGGTGATATGCATTCAATCATGGCTCATTTACAGAACTGGGCTCCAGTGTCTGATATCCCCATTCCTGATCAGCTAGCAAAAGAAAAAGGCCCGAACCCTAACCCTAAGCCTAACCCGAACCCGAACCCTAACCCTAACCCTAACCCTAAACCTAACCCTAACCCTAACCCTTTCCGCTTCCAATATACAGATATTATATAATTGAATATATTATCTTATATTCAAATCAGAGAGACAAATAATCATAAGCATGCTAAGTTATGGTAAGCTACATGGGGTTCAGGATCACTTCACTTTGAAGAGTGATATGCATTCAATCATTGCTCATTTACAGAACTGGGCTACAGTGTCTGATATCCCAATTCCTGATCAGCTAGCAAAAGACAAAGGCCCTAACCCTAACCCTAACCCTAACACTTTCTGCTTCCAATATACAGATATTATATATTTGAATATATTCTCTTATATTCAAATCAGAGAGAAAAATAATCGTAACCATGCTAAGTTATGGTAAGCTAGATGGGGTTCAGGATCACTTCACTTTGAAGAGTGATATGCATTCAATCATGGCTCATTTACAGAACTGGGCTACAGTGTCTGATATCCCCATTCCTGATCAGCTAGAAAAAGACAAAGGCCCTAACCCTAACCCTAACCCTAACCCTTTCCGCTTACAATATACAGATATTATATATTTGAATATATTATCTTATATTCAAATCAGAGAGAAAAATAATCATAAGCATGCTAAGTTATGGTAAGCTAGATGGGGTTCAGGATCACTTCACTTTGAAGGGTGATATGCATTCAATCATGGCTCATTTCGAGAACTGGGCTACAGTGTCTGATATCCCAATTCCTGATCAGCTAGCAAAAGACAAAGGCCCTAACCCTAACCCTAACCCTAACACTTTCCGCTTCCAATATACAGATATTATATATTTGAATATATTCTCTTATATTCAAATCAGAGAGAAAAATAATCGTAAGCATGCTAAGTTATGGTAAGCTAGATGGGGTTCAGGATCACTTCACTTTGAAGAGTGATATGCATTCAATCATGGCTCATTTACAGAACTGGGCTCCAGTGTCTGATATCCCCATTACTGATCAGCTAGCAAAAGACAAAGGCCCTAAACCTAACCCCAACCCTTTCCGCTTACAATATACAGATATTATATAATAGAATATATTATCTTATATTCAAATCAGAGAGAAAAATAATCATAAGCATGCTAAGTTATGGTAAGCTAGATGGGGTCACTTTGAAGAGTGATATGCATTCAATCATGGCTCATTTGCAGAACTGGGCTACAGTGTCTGATATCCCCATTCCTCATCAGCTAGAAAAAGACAAAGGCCCTTACCCTAACCCTAACCCTTACCCTAACCCTAACCCTTTCCGCTTACAATATACAGATATTATATAATTGAATATATTATCTTATATTCAAATCAGAGAGACAAATAATCATAAGCATGCTAAGTTATGGTAAGCTAGATGGGGTTCAGGATCACTTCACTTTGAAGGGTGATATGCATTCAATCATGGCTCATTTCGAGAACTGGGCTACAGTGTCTGATATCCCAATTCCTGATCAGCTAGCAAAAGACAAAGGCCCTAACCCTAACCCTAACCCTAACACTTTCCGCTTCCAATATACAGATATTATATATTTGAATATATTCTCTTATATTCAAATCAGAGAGAAAAATAATCGTAAGCATGCTAAGTTATGGTAAGCTAGATGGGGTTCAGGATCACTTCACTTTGAAGAGTGATATGCATTCAATCATGGCTCATTTACAGAACTGGGCTCCAGTGTCTGATATCCCCATTACTGATCAGCTAGCAAAAGACAAAGGCCCTAAACCTAACCCCAACCCTTTCCGCTTACAATATACAGATATTATATAATAGAATATATTATCTTATATTCAAATCAGAGAGAAAAATAATCATAAGCATGCTAAGTTATGGTAAGCTAGATGGGGTCACTTTGAAGAGTGATATTCATTCAATCATGGCTCATTTGCAGAACTGGGCTACAGTGTCTGATATCCCCATTCCTCATCAGCTAGAAAAAGACAAAGGCCCTTACCCTAACCCTAACCCTTACCCTAACCCTAACCCTTTCCGCTTACAATATACAGATATTATATAATTGAATATATTATCTTATATTCAAATCAGAGAGACAAATAATCATAAGCATGCTAAGTTATGGTAAGCTACATGGGGTTCAGGATCACTTCACTTGGAAGGGTGATATGCATTCAATCATGGCTCATTTGCAAAACTGGGCTACAGTGTCTGATATCCCCATTCCTCATCAGCTAGAAAAAGACAAAGGCCCTTACCCTAACCCTAACCCTTACCCTAACCCTAACCCTTTCCGCTTACAATATACAGATATTATATAATTGAATATATTATCTTATATTCAAATCAGAGAGACAAATAATCATAAGCATGCTAAGTTATGGTAAGCTAGATGGGGTTCAGGATCACTTCACTTTGAAGAGTGATATGCATTCAATCATGGCTCATTTACAGAACTGGGCTAGTGTCTGATATCCCCATTCCTGATCAGCTAGCAAAAGACAAAGGCCCTAACCCTAACCCTAACCCTAACCCTAACCCTTTCCGCTTACAATATACAGATATTATATATTTGAATATTTTATCTTATATTCAAAGCAGAGAGAAAAATAATCATAAGCATGCTAAGTTATGGTAAGCTAGATGGGGTTCAGGATCACTTCACTTTGAAGGGTGATATGCATTCAATCATGGCTCATTTACAGAACTGGGCTCCAGTGTCTGATATCCCAATTCCTGATCAGCTAGCAAAAGAAAAAGGCCCTCACCCTAACCCTAAACCTAACCCTTACCCTAACCCTAACCCTTTCCGCTTCCAATATACAGATATTATATATTTGAATATATTCTCTTATATTCAAATCAGAGAGAAAAATAATCGTAATTATGCTAAGTTATGGTAAGCTAGATGGGGTTCAGGGTCACTTCACTTTGAAGAGTGATATGCATTCAATCATGGCTCATTTACAGAACTGGGCTCCAGTGTCTGATATCCCCATTACTGATCAGCTAGCAAAAGAGAAAGGCCCTAAACCTAACCCCAACCCTTTCCGCTTACAATATACAGATATTATATAATAGAATATATTATCTTATATTCAAATCAGAGAGAAAAATAATCATAAGCATGCTAAGTTATGGTAAGCTAGATGGGGTCACTTTGAAGAGTGATATGCATTCAATCATGGCTCATTTGCAGAACTGGGCTACAGTGTCTGATATCCCCATTCCTCATCAGCTAGAAAAAGACAAAGGCCCTTACCCTAACCCTAACCCTTACCCTAACCCTAACCCTTTCCGCTTACAATATACAGATATTATATAATTGAATATATTATCTTATATTCAAATCAGAGAGACAAATAATCATAAGCATGCTAAGTTATGGTAAGCTACATGGGGTTCAGGATCACTTCACTTTGAAGAGTGATATGCATTCAATCATTGCTCATTTACAGAACTGGGCTACAGTGTCTGATATCCCAATTCCTGATCAGCTAGCAAAAGACAAAGGCCCTAACCCTAACCCTAACATTAACACTTTCCGCTTCCAATATACAGATATTATATATTTGAATATATTCTCTTATATTCAAATCAAAGAGAAAAATAATCGTAAGCATGCAAAGTTATGTTAAGCTAGATGGGGTTCAGGATGACTTCACTTTGAAGAGTGATATGCATTCAATCATGGCTCATTTACAGAACTGGGCTACAGTGTCTGATATCCCCATTCCTGATCAGCTAGAAAAAGACAAAGGCCCTAACCCTAACCCTAACCCTAACCATAACCCTTTCCGCTTCCAATATACAGATATTATATATTTGAATATATTCTCTTATATTCAAATCAGAGAGAAAAATAATCGTAAGCATGCTAAGTTATGGTAAGCTAGATGGGGTTCAGGATCACTTCACTTTGAAGAGTGATATGCATTCAATCATGGCTCATTTACAGAACTGGGCTAGTGTCTGATATCCCCATTCCTGATCAGCTAGCAAAAGACAAAGGCCCTAACCCTAACCCTAACCCTAACCCTTTCCGCTTACAATATACAGATATTATATATTTGAATATTTTATCTTATATTCAAAGCAGAGAGAAAAATAATCATAAGCATGCTAAGTTATGGTAAGCTAGATGGGGTTCAGGATCACTTCACTTTGAAGAGTGATATGCATTCAATCATGGCTCATTTACAGAACTGGGCTCCAGTGTCTGATATCCCCATTACTGATCAGCTAGCAAAAGACAAAGGCCCTAAACCTAACCCCAACCCTTTCCGCTTACAATATACAGATATTATATAATAGAATATATTATCTTATATTCAAATCAGAGAGAAAAATAATCATAAGCATGCTAAGTTATGGTAAGCTAGATGGGGTCACTTTGAAGAGTGATATGCATTCAATCATGGCTCATTTGCAGAACTGGGCTACAGTGTCTGATATCCCCATTCCTCATCAGCTAGAAAAAGACAAAGGCCCTTACCCTAACCCTAACCCTTACCCTAACCCTAACCCTTTCCGCTTACAATATACAGATATTATATAATTGAATATATTATCTTATATTCAAATCAGAGAGACAAATAATCGTAAGTATGCTAAGTTATGGTAAGCTAGATGGGGTTCAGGATCACTTGACTTTGAAGAGTGATATGCATTCAATCATGGCTCATTTACAGAACTGGGCTCCAGTGTCTGATATCCCCATTACTGATCAGCTAGCAAAAGACAAAGGCCCTAACCCTAACCCTAACCCTTTCCGCTTCCAATATACAGATATTATATATTTCAATATATTCTCTTATATTCAAATCAGAGAGAAAAATAATCGTAAGCATGCTAAGTTATGGTAAGCTAGAAGGGGTTCAGGATCACTTCACTTTGAAGAGTGATATGCATTCAATCATGGCTCATTTACAGAACTGGGCTAGTGTCTGATATCCCCATTCCTGATCAGCTAGCAAAAGACAAAGGCCCTAACCCTAACCCTAACCCTAACCCTAACCCTTTCCGCTTACAATATACAGATATTATATATTTGAATATTTTATCTTATATTCAAAGCAGAGAGAAAAATAATCATAAGCATGCTAAGTTATGGTAAGCTAGAAGGGGTTCAGGATCACTTCACTTTGAAGAGTGATATGCATTCAATCATGGCTCATTTACAGAACTGGGCTAGTGTCTGATATCCCCATTCCTGATCAGCTAGCAAAAGACAAAGGCCCTAACCCTAACCCTTACCCTAACCCTAACCCTTTCCGCTTACAATATACAGATATTATATAATTGAATATATTATCTTATATTCAAATCAGAGAGACAAATAATCGTAAGTATGCTAAGTTATGGTAAGCTAGATGGGGTTCAGGATCACTTCACTTTGAAGAGTGATATGCATTCAATCATGGCTCATTTACAGAACTGGGCTCCAGTGTCTGATATCCCCATTACTGATCAGCTAGCAAAAGACAAAGGCCCTAACCCTAACCCTAACCCTTTCCGCTTCCAATATACAGATATTATATATTTCAATATATTCTCTTATATTCAAATCAGAGAGAAAAATAATCGTAAGTACGCTAAGTTATGGTAAGCTAGATGGGGTTCAGGATCACTTCACTTTGAAGAGTGATATGCATTCAATCATGGCTCATTTACAGAACTGGGCTCCAGTGTCTGATATCCCAATTCCTGATCAGCTAGCAAAAGACAAAGGCCCTAACCCTAACCCAAACCCTAACACTTTCCGCTTCCAATATACAGATATTATATATTTGAATATATTCTCTTATATTCAAATCAGAGAGAAAAATAATCGTAAGTATGCTAAGTTATGGTAAGCTAGATGGGGTTCAGGATCACTTCACTTTGAAGAGTGATATGCATTCAATCATGGCTCATTTACAGAACTGGGCTCCAGTGTCTGATATCCCCATTACTGATCAGCTTCCGGTTCCGGCGGCGGCGGCGACGGGCAGCTCTTTGCCCGCTCCGGCTCCCCGGTGGGCTTCCCCACTCCTTGGGGGGCACAGGACACCCCGCAGAGGGGTCCTGCCGGAGGGGCGGCATCGCGGAGGTCTCCTGCAGCGGCGGCAGCCGGCGGGGGCTCTCTCGCGCGCCCAAGGCACCGGGGAGCAAGCTCGGAGGGCGCATCGCGTTTCCACGCCTCGCGCCTCGCTACAAGCCGACTGGAGAATGCTACAATTGAAGGAAGCAGCTGCGGTGCGGTGAGGTTGCCTCTCTCTTCATCCCTTACTTTGCATGAAGATTTGATTCAGCTTTTAAAACTTTAAAACAACTTTCGGAGCATTTTGGAGGTGCGGCTGGAGGGAGGGGGGTTTCCCCCCCCCCTTGGACAAGCGGCAAGAAACAATTTTGCTCTCAGCCCCCGGGGAAGGAGGAGGGGGGAGAGCCAACGAATGAAGCCTCACTTAGGCTGAGATGATTTTCTTTTCAATTTAATTTTACATATTACAATGATTTGAGGACTTTTGGAACTTTCTAAAACTTTGTTACGCCTCTGTGCCCAAAACTGGCAGGGCAAGATGGCACACTTCCGTTGTCTTTATGAACTCTGAAACCTGACTCCACCTTTAAAATTCAGGCTTCCGGTCTTTGTCTCCGTGTCTCCCAGAGGAACCTCTTGTGGATTGGTATTTTTTTAACCTTCTAGGGGAAATTTTCTATCTATTGCCAGACTTATTGGAGAGATTCTCTTCTGCCTGGTTATTCTGCTCCCGGATTCACCTGGCTACCCTTCTTTTCTAATTGCTTACTTCATATTTGGACTGAACTTTTAACGTTATAAAGGATGGCATCTAAAAGACCCCCTCCTGGAAAACCTGGCTTTGCCACTTCTGCTCCAACATCCGCAACATCCAGTCCAGCCACACAGTCAAAGATAACAGAGCTGATGCACCATAAGACTACAGAGATGGACTTTCAACAAATGCTTCAACAAATTCTACAGGGCCAGGAGGAAATCAAGAAACAGTTAAGGGAAATGAAAGATGAAATTAAAGAAAATCAAGCCCAAATATATAAGAACTCACAAAGACTGAATCTTGTGGAAGGGGGGGTGGAGGAGGTGAGGGGGGGGGTGGAAGCCGTGCAGAAAGGGAACAAAGATCTTGACATCCAACAGATGAAATTAGAATTTGAGAGAATGTCCTATTATCTTAGATTTCAAAATGTTATAGAAGAAGATGGGGAAAATATAAGGGACATCATGACAAACATTCTGGCTGACTATACACACAAAGAAAAACAACAGATGGGGTGGGATATAGATCTGGTTTATAGAGTGAACTCAGCTTATGCTAGAACACACAATTTACCCAGGGAGGTTCACATTAAATTCCTTAGAAAAACCACAAGAGATGAAATTCTGGGTGTACAAAGGGGGCAAGCATTGACATATCATGATATGGAGATAACCATTCTGAAGCAGATCCCTAAGAAGATTAGAGAAAAAAGAAAAAATTATCCGCAATTAGCGAATAAATTATACCAGAAAGGGGTGTGGTTTAGATGGTTGATGCCTGAAGGTATGCTGATATTCTGGGAGGAGACAAGAATCAGAATTAATTCACCCATAGAGGCGCAGGCCTTTATGGAAAAAAATAAAACACTCCTAGAGAAACCACCAGACACTACAACGGACACGCAGGACACGGGAGGGGCCAGAGCTCTGCCAGTGGAGGGAGATGGGGCAATAGCAAGAAGACTCAGATCACAGAAATAAATATGAAAATCATATTATTATAAATTGACCGAAAGTGAAAATGGAATTATATTTGGATTTTATATTGTAATGTTTAATTTGATTGAATTTAATAATAGAACTAATATGCTGATTATAATCAATTATATACTAATGCATTATATATAAATGTACGCTATGGGTATGGAGGGAGGGGGGCCTCACACACTTTGCAACTGCCAAAATTTGTATACCTGTCCATTTACCCTTTTCCCTATAAATTTTGAAAAACCAATAAAATTTTATTACAAAAAAAAAAAAAAAAAAATAAGACAGGCATGTTGGCATTAAGCTGGTGAAATTTCAACTCTAAGGTACATCCGGTGAATTCCCCAAGTTAAAAGTTCATCATCTATCCCCACACCCCATAATTCATCACATGGTCCAATCTTCATCTTTCACTCTGGCATGTACACCCCTCTTCTTCCGGCCAGGTGTCGAGGTGCGGAGACAAAAGACGACCTTGAACTTCTAAGAAATCCATAACAATACATTCCACAATCCTACTCCTTTCTATTCCCCCCTCCCAACTACTATACCAATGAAACAGCATAATATGTATGTTTTAATTATGTGGCAGGCCAAAGATCCTAAAAGGAACAGAATTACAGGCCTGACATATTATATAATTGAATATATTATCTTATATTCAAATCAGAGAGACAAATAATCATAAGCATGCTAAGTTATGGTAAGCTACATGGGGTTCAGGATCACTTCACTTTGAAGAGTGATATGCATTCAATCATTGCTCATTTACAGAACTGGGCTACAGTGTCTGATATCCCAATTCCTGATCAGCTAGCAAAAGACAAAGGCCCTAACCCTAACCCTAACCCTAACACTTTCCGCTTCCAATATACAGATATTATATATTTGAATATATTCTCTTATATTCAAATCAGAGAGAAAAATAATCGTAAGTATGCTAAGTTATGGTAAGCTAGATGGGGTTCAGGATCACTTCACTTTGAAGAGTGATATGCATTCAATCATGGCTCATTTACAGAACTGGGCTCCAGTGTCTGATATCCCCATTACTGATCAGCTAGAAAAAGACAAAGGCCCTTACCCTAACCCTAACCCTAACCCTTTCCGCTTACAATATACAGATATTATATATTTGAATATATTATCTTATATTCAAATCAGAGAGACAAATAATCATAAGCATGCTAAGTTATGGTAAGCTACATGGGGTTCAGGATCACTTCACTTTGAAGAGTGATATGCATTCAATCATTGCTCATTTACAGAACTGGGCTACAGTGTCTGATATCCCAATTCCTGATCAGCTAGCAAAAGACAAAGGCCCTAACCCTAACCCTAACCCTAACACTTTCCGCTTCCAATATACAGATATTATATATTTGAATATATTCTCTTATATTCAAATCAGAGAGAAAAATAATCGTAAGTATGCTAAGTTATGGTAAGCTAGATGGGGTTCAGGATCACTTCACTTTGAAGAGTGATATGCATTCAATCATGGCTCATTTACAGAACTGGGCTCCAGTGTCTGATATCCCCATTACTGATCAGCTAGAAAAAGACAAAGGCCCTTACCCTAACCCTAACCCTTACCCTAACCCTAACCCTTTCCGCTTACAATATACAGATATTATATAATTGAATATATTATCTTATATTCAAATCAGAGAGACAAATAATCATAAGCATGCTAAGTTATGGTAAGCTACATGGGGTTCAGGATCACTTCACTTGGAAGGGTGATATGCATTCAATCATGGCTCATTTGCAAAACTGGGCTACAGTGTCTGATATCCCCATTCCTCATCAGCTAGAAAAAGACAAAGGCCCTTACCCTAACCCTAACCCTTACCCTAACCCTAACCCTTTCCGCTTACAATATACAGATATTATATAATTGAATATATTATCTTATATTCAAATCAGAGAGACAAATAATCATAAGCATGCTAAGTTATGGTAAGCTACATGGGGTTCAGGATCACTTCACTTTGAAGAGTGATATGCATTCAATCATTGCTCATTTACAGAACTGGGCTACAGTGTCTGATATCCCAATTCCTGATCAGCTAGCAAAAGACAAAGGCCCTAACCCTAACCCTAACCCTAACACTTTCTGCTTCCAATATACAGATATTATATATTTGAATATATTCTCTTATATTCAAATCAGAGAGAAAAATAATCGTAAGCATGCTAAGTTATGGTAAGCTAGATGGGGTTCAGGATCACTTCACTTTGAAGAGTGATATGCATTCAATCATGGCTCATTTACAGAACTGGGCTACAGTGTCTGATATCCCCATTCCTGATCAGTTAGAAAAAGACAAAGGCCCTAACCCTAACCCTAACCCTAACCCTTTCCGCTTACAATATACAGATATTATATATTTGAATATATTATCTTATATTCAAATCAGAGAGAAAAATAATCATAAGCATGCTAAGTTATGGTAAGCTAGATGGGGTTCAGGATCACTTCACTTTGAAGAGTGATATGCATTCAATCATGGCTCATTTACAGAACTGGGCTAGTGTCTGATATCCCCATTCCTGATCAGCTAGCAAAAGACAAAGGCCCTAACCCTAACCCTAACCCTAACCCTAACCCTTTCCGCTTACAATATACAGATATTATATATTTGAATATTTTATCTTATATTCAAAGCAGAGAGAAAAATAATCATAAGCATGCTAAGTTATGGTAAGCTAGATGGGGTTCAGGATCACTTCACTTTGAAGAGTGATATGCATTCAATCATGGCTCATTTACAGAACTGGGCTCCAGTGTCTGATATCCCCATTACTGATCAGCTAGCAAAAGACAAAGGCCCTAAACCTAACCCCAACCCTTTCCGCTTACAATATACAGATATTATATAATAGAATATATTATCTTATATTCAAATCAGAGAGAAAAATAATCATAAGCATGCTAAGTTATGGTAAGCTAGATGGGGTCACTTTGAAGAGTGATATGCATTCAATCATGGCTCATTTGCAGAACTGGGCTACAGTGTCTGATATCCCCATTCCTCATCAGGTAGAAAAAGACAAAGGCCCTTACCCTAACCCTAACCCTTACCCTAACCCTAACCCTTTCCGCTTACAATATACAGATATTATATAATTGAATATATTATCTTATATTCAAATCAGAGAGACAAATAATCGTAAGTATGCTAAGTTATGGTAAGCTAGATGGGGTTCAGGATCACTTCACTTTGAAGAGTGATATGCATTCAATCATGGCTCATTTACAGAACTGGGCTCCAGTGTCTGATATCCCCATTACTGATCAGCTAGCAAAAGACAAAGGCCCTAAACCTAACCCCAACCCTTTCCGCTTACAATATACAGATATTATATAATAGAATATATTATCTTATATTCAAATCAGAGAGAAAAATAATCATAAGCATGCTAAGTTATTGTAAGCTAGATGGGGTCACTTTGAAGAGTGATATGCATTCAATCATGGCTCATTTGCAGAACTGGGCTACAGTGTCTGATATCCCCATTCCTCATCAGCTAGAAAAAGACAAAGGCCCTTACCCTAACCCTAACCCTTACCCTAACCCTAACCCTTTCCGCTTACAATATACAGATATTATATAATTGAATATATTATCTTATATTCAAATCAGAGAGACAAATAATCATAAGCATGCTAAGTTATGGTAAGCTACATGATGTTCAGGATCACTTCACTTTGAAGAGTGATATGCATTCAATCATTGCTCATTTACAGAACTGGGCTACAGTGTCTGATATCCCAATTCCTGATCAGCTAGCAAAAGACAAAGGCCCTAACCCTAACCCTAACCCTAACACTTTCCGCTTCCAATATACAGATATTATATATTTGAATATATTCTCTTATATTCAAATCAGAGAGAAAAATAATCGTAAGTATGCTAAGTTATGGTAAGCTAGATGGGGTTCAGGATCACTTCACTTTGAAGAGTGATATGCATTCAATCATGGCTCATTTACAGAACTGGGCTCCAGTGTCTGATATCCCCATTACTGATCAGCTAGAAAAAGACAAAGGCCCTTACCCTAACCCTAACCCTTACCCTAACCCTAACCCTTTCCGCTTACAATATACAGATATTATATAATTGAATATATTATCTTATATTCAAATCAGAGAGACAAATAATCATAAGCATGCTAAGTTATGGTAAGCTACATGGGGTTCAGGATCACTTCACTTGGAAGGGTGATATGCATTCAATCATGGCTCATTTGCAAAACTGGGCTACAGTGTCTGATATCCCCATTCCTCATCAGCTAGAAAAAGACAAAGGCCCTTACCCTAACCCTAACCCTTACCCTAACCCTAACCCTTTCCGCTTACAATATACAGATATTATATAATTGAATATATTATCTTATATTCAAATCAGAGAGACAAATAATCATAAGCATGCTAAGTTATGGTAAGCTACATGGGGTTCAGGATCACTTCACTTTGAAGAGTGATATGCATTCAATCATTGCTCATTTACAGAACTGGGCTACAGTGTCTGATATCCCAATTCCTGATCAGCTAGCAAAAGACAAAGGCCCTAACCCTAACCCTAACCCTAACACTTTCTGCTTCCAATATACAGATATTATATATTTGAATATATTCTCTTATATTCAAATCAGAGAGAAAAATAATCGTAAGCATGCTAAGTTATGGTAAGCTAGATGGGGTTCAGGATCACTTCACTTTGAAGAGTGATATGCATTCAATCATGGCTCATTTACAGAACTGGGCTCCAGTGTCTGATATCCCCATTACTGATCAGCTAGAAAAAGACAAAGGCCCTTACCCTAACCCTAACCCTTACCCTTTCCGCTTACAATATACAGATATTATATATTTGAATATATTATCTTATATTCAAATCAGAGAGAAAAATAATCATAAGCATGCTAAGTTATGGTAAGCTAGATGGGGTTCAGGATCACTTCACTTTGAAGAGTGATATGCATTCAATCATGGCTCATTTACAGAACTGGGCTAGTGTCTGATATCCCCATTCCTGATCAGCTAGCAAAAGACAAAGGCCCTAACCCTAACCCTAACCCTAACCCTAACCCTTTCCGCTTACAATATACAGATATTATATATTTGAATATTTTATCTTATATTCAAAGCAGAGAGAAAAATAATCATAAGCATGCTAAGTTATGGTAAGCTAGATGGAGTTCAGGATCACTTCACTTTGAAGGGTGATATGCATTCAATCATGGCTCATTTACAGAACTGGGCTCCAGTGTCTGATATCCCAATTCCTGATCAGCTAGCAAAAGAAAAAGGCCCTCACCCTAACCCTAAACCTAACCCTTACCCTAACCCTAACCCTTTCCGCTTCCAATATACAGATATTATATATTTGAATATATTCTCTTATATTCAAATCAGAGAGAAAAATAATCGTAAGTATGCTAAGTTATGGTAAGCTAGATGGGGTTCAGGATCACTTCACTTTGAAGAGTGATATGCATTCAATCATGGCTCATTTACAGAACTGGGCTCCAGTGTCTGATATCCCCATTACTGATCAGCTAGCAAAAGACAAAGGCCCTAAACCTAACCCCAACCCTTTCCGCTTACAATATACAGATATTATATAATAGAATATATTATCTTATATTCAAATCAGAGAGAAAAATAATCATAAGCATGCTAAGTTATGGTAAGCTAGATGGGGTCACTTTGAAGAGTGATATGCATTCAATCATGGCTCATTTGCAGAACTGGGCTACAGTGTCTGATATCCCCATTCCTCATCAGCTAGAAAAAGACAAAGGCCCTTACCCTAACCCTAACCCTTACCCTAACCCTAACCCTTTCCGCTTTCAATATACAGATATTATATAATTGAATATATTATCTTATATTCAAATCAGAGAGACAAATAATCATAAGCATGCTAAGTTATGGTAAGCTACATGGGGTTCAGGATCACTTCACTTTGAAGAGTGATATGCATTCAATCATTGCTCATTTACAGAACTGGGCTACAGTGTCTGATATCCCAATTCCTGATCAGCTAGCAAAAGACAAAGGCCCTAACCCTAACCCTAACCCTAACACTTTCCGCTTCCAATATACAGATATTATATATTTGAATATATTCTCTTATATTCAAATCAGAGAGAAAAATAATCGTAAGTATGCTAAGTTATGGTAAGCTAGATGGGGTTCAGGATCACTTCACTTTGAAGAGTGATATGCATTCAATCATGGCTCATTTACAGAACTGGGCTCCAGTGTCTGATATCCCCATTACTGATCAGCTAGAAAAAGACAAAGGCCCTTACCCTAACCCTAACCCTTACCCTAACCCTAACCCTTTCCGCTTACAATATACAGATATTATATAATTGAATATATTATCTTATATTCAAATCAGAGAGACAAATAATCATAAGCATGCTAAGTTATGGTAAGCTACATGGGGTTCAGGATCACTTCACTTGGAAGGGTGATATGCATTCAATCATGGCTCATTTGCAAAACTGGGCTACAGTGTCTGATATCCCCATTCCTCATCAGCTAGAAAAAGACAAAGGCCCTTACCCTAACCCTAACCCTTACCCTAACCCTAACCCTTTCCGCTTACAATATACAGATATTATATAATTGAATATATTATCTTATATTCAAATCAGAGAGACAAATAATCATAAGCATGCTAAGTTATGGTAAGCTACATGGGGTTCAGGATCACTTCACTTTGAAGAGTGATATGCATTCAATCATTGCTCATTTACAGAACTGGGCTACAGTGTCTGATATCCCAATTCCTGATCAGCTAGCAAAAGACAAAGGCCCTAACCCTAACCCTAACCCTAACACTTTCTGCTTCCAATATACAGATATTATATATTTGAATATATTCTCTTATATTCAAATCAGAGAGAAAAATAATCGTAAGCATGCTAAGTTATGGTAAGCTAGATGGGGTTCAGGATCACTTCACTTTGAAGAGTGATATGCATTCAATCATGGCTCATTTACAGAACTGGGCTACAGTGTCTGATATCCCCATTCCTGATCAGTTAGAAAAAGACAAAGGCCCTAACCCTAACCCTAACCCTAACCCTTTCCGCTTACAATATACAGATATTATATATTTGAATATATTATCTTATATTCAAATCAGAGAGAAAAATAATCATAAGCATGCTAAGTTATGGTAAGCTAGATGGGGTTCAGGATCACTTCACTTTGAAGAGTGATATGCATTCAATCATGGCTCATTTACAGAACTGGGCTAGTGTCTGATATCCCCATTCCTGATCAGCTAGCAAAAGACAAAGGCCCTAACCCTAACCCTAACCCTAACCCTAACCCTTTCCGCTTACAATATACAGATATTATATATTTGAATATTTTATCTTATATTCAAAGCAGAGAGAAAAATAATCATAAGCATGCTAAGTTATGGTAAGCTAGATGGGGTTCAGGATCACTTCACTTTGAAGGGTGATATGCATTCAATCATGGCTCATTTACAGAACTGGGCTCCAGTGTCTGATATCCCAATTCCTGATCAGCTAGCAAAAGAAAAAGGCCCTCACCCTAACCCTAAACCTAACCCTTACCCTAACCCTAACCCTTTCCGCTTCCAATATACAGATATTATATATTTGAATATATTCTCTTATATTCAAATCAGAGAGAAAAATAATCGTAATTATGCTAAGTTATGGTAAGCTAGATGGGGTTCAGGGTCACTTCACTTTGAAGAGTGATATGCATTCAATCATGGCTCATTTACAGAACTGGGCTCCAGTGTCTGATATCCCCATTACTGATCAGCTAGCAAAAGAGAAAGGCCCTAAACCTAACCCTAAACCTAACCCTTACCCTAACCCTAACCCTTTCCGCTTCCAATATACAGATATTATATATTTGAATATATTCTCTTATATTCAAATCAGAGAGAAAAATAATCGTAAGTATGCTAAGTTATGGTAAGCTAGATGGGGTTCAGGATCACTTCACTTTGAAGAGTGATATGCATTCAATCATGGCTCATTTACAGAACTGGGCTCCAGTGTCTGATATCCCCATTACTGATCAGCTAGCAAAAGACAAAGGCCCTAAACCTAACCCCAACCCTTTCCGCTTACAATATACAGATATTATATAATAGAATATATTATCTTATATTCAAATCAGAGAGAAAAATAATCATAAGCATGCTAAGTTATGGTAAGCTAGATGGGGTCACTTTGAAGAGTGATATGCATTCAATCATGGCTCATTTGCAGAACTGGGCTACAGTGTCTGATATCCCCATTCCTCATCAGCTAGAAAAAGACAAAGGCCCTTACCCTAACCCTAACCCTTACCCTAACCCTAACCCTTTCCGCTTACAATATACAGATATTATATAATTGAATATATTATCTTATATTCAAATCAGAGAGACAAATAATCATAAGCATGCTAAGTTATGGTAAGCTACATGGGGTTCAGGATCACTTCACTTTGAAGAGTGATATGCATTCAATCATTGCTCATTTACAGAACTGGGCTACAGTGTCTGATATCCCAATTCCTGATCAGCTAGCAAAAGACAAAGGCCCTAACCCTAACCCTAACCCTAACACTTTCCGCTTCCAATATACAGATATTATATATTTGAATATATTCTCTTATATTCAAATCAGAGAGAAAAATAATCAAAAACATGCTAAGTTATGGTAAGCTAGATGGGGTTCAGGATCACTTCACTTTGAAGAGTGATATGCATTCAATCATGGCTCATTTACAGAACTGGGCTCCAGTGTCTGATATCCCCATTACTGATCAGCTAGAAAAAGACAAAGGCCCTTACCCTAACCCTAACCCTTACCCTAACCCTAACCCTTTCCGCTTACAATATACAGATATTATATAATTGAATATATTATCTTATATTCAAATCAGAGAGACAAATAATCATAAGCATGCTAAGTTATGGTAAGCTAGATGGGGTCACTTTGAAGAGTGATATGCATTCAATCATGGCTCATTTGCAAAACTGGGCTACAGTGTCTGATATCCCCATTCCTCATCAGCTAGAAAAAGACAAAGGCCCTTACCCTAACCCTAACCCTTACCCTAACCCTAACCCTTTCCGCTTACAATATACAGATATTATATAATTGAATATATTATCTTATATTCAAATCAGAGAGACAAATAATCATAAGCATGCTAAGTTATGGTAAGCTACATGGGGTTCAGGATCACTTCACTTTGAAGAGTGATATGCATTCAATCATTGCTCATTTACAGAACTGGGCTACAGTGTCTGATATCCCAATTCCTGATCAGCTAGCAAAAGACAAAGGCCCTAACCCTAACCCTAACCCTAACACTTTCTGCTTCCAATATACAGATATTATATATTTGAATATATTCTCTTATATTCAAATCAGAGAGAAAAATAATCGTAAGCATGCTAAGTTATGGTAAGCTAGATGGGGTTCAGGATCACTTCACTTTGAAGAGTGATATGCATTCAATCATGGCTCATTTACAGAACTGGGCTACAGTGTCTGATATCCCCATTCCTGATCAGTTAGAAAAAGACAAAGGCCCTAACCCTAACCCTAACCCTAACCCTTTCCGCTTACAATATACAGATATTATATATTTGAATATATTATCTTATATTCAAATCAGAGAGAAAAATAATCATAAGCATGCTAAGTTATGGTAAGCTAGATGGGGTTCAGGATCACTTCACTTTGAAGAGTGATATGCATTCAATCATGGCTCATTTACAGAACTGGGCTAGTGTCTGATATCCCCATTCCTGATCAGCTAGCAAAAGACAAAGGCCCTAACCCTAACCCTAACCCTAACCCTAACCCTTTCCGCTTACAATATACAGATATTATATATTTGAATATTTTATCTTATATTCAAAGCAGAGAGAAAAATAATCATAAGCATGCTAAGTTATGGTAAGCTAGATGGAGTTCAGGATCACTTCACTTTGAAGGGTGATATGCATTCAATCATGGCTCATTTACAGAACTGGGCTCCAGTGTCTGATATCCCAATTCCTGATCAGCTAGCAAAAGAAAAAGGCCCTCACCCTAACCCTAAACCTAACCCTTACCCTAACCCTAACCCTTTCCGCTTCCAATATACAGATATTATATATTTGAATATATTCTCTTATATTCAAATCAGAGAGAAAAATAATCGTAAGTATGCTAAGTTATGGTAAGCTAGATGGGGTTCAGGATCACTTCACTTTGAAGAGTGATATGCATTCAATCATGGCTCATTTACAGAACTGGGCTCCAGTGTCTGATATCCCCATTACTGATCAGCTAGCAAAAGAGAAAGGCCCTAAACCTAACCCCAACCCTTTCCGCTTACAATATACAGATATTATATAATAGAATATATTATCTTATATTCAAATCAGAGAGAAAAATAATCATAAGCATGCTAAGTTATGGTAAGCTAGATGGGGTCACTTTGAAGAGTGATATGCATTCAATCATGGCTCATTTGCAGAACTGGGCTACAGTGTCTGATATCCCCATTCCTCATCAGCTAGAAAAAGACAAAGGCCCTTACCCTAACCCTAACCCTTACCCTAACCCTAACCCTTTCCGCTTACAATATACAGATATTATATAATTGAATATATTATCTTATATTCAAATCAGAGAGACAAATAATCATAAGCATGCTAAGTTATGGTAAGCTACATGGGGTTCAGGATCACTTCACTTTGAAGAGTGATATGCATTCAATCATTGCTCATTTACAGAACTGGGCTACAGTGTCTGATATCCCAATTCCTGATCAGCTAGCAAAAGACAAAGGCCCTAACCCTAACCCTAACCCTTACCCTAACCCTAACACTTTCCGCTTCCAATATACAGATATTATATATTTGAATATATTCTCTTATATTCAAATCAAAGAGAAAAATAATCGTAAGCATGCAAAGTTATGGTAAGCTAGATGGGGTTCAGGATGACTTCACTTTGAAGAGTGATATGCATTCAATCATGGCTCATTTACAGAACTGGGCTACAGTGTCTGATATCCCAATTCCTGATCAGCTAGAAAAAGACAAAGGCCCTTACCCTAACCCTAACCCTTACCCTAACCCTAACACTTTCCGCTTCCAATATACAGATATTATATATTTGAATATATTCTCTTATATTCAAATCAAAGAGAAAAATAATCGTAAGCATGCAAAGTTATGGTAAGCTAGATGGGGTTCAGGATGACTTCACTTTGAAGAGTGATATGCATTCAATCATGGCTCATTTACAGAACTGGGCTACAGTGTCTGATATCCCCATTCCTGATCAGCTAGAAAAAGACAAAGGCCCGAACCCTAACCCTAACCCTAACCCTTTCCGCTTCGAATATACAGATATTATATATTTGAATATATTATCTTATATTCAAATCAGAGGGAAAAATAATCATAAGCATGCTAAGTTATGGTAAGCTAGATGGGGTTCAGGATCACTTCACTTTGAAGGGTGATATGCATTCAATCATGGCTCATTTCGAGAACTGGGCTACAGTGTCTGATATCCCAATTCCTGATCAGCTAGCAAAAGACAAAGGCCCTAACCCTAACCCTAACCCTAACACTTTCCGCTTCCAATATACAGATATTATATATTTGAATATATTCTCTTATATTCAAATCAGAGAGAAAAATAATCGTAAGCATGCTAAGTTATGGTAAGCTAGATGGGGTTCAGGATCACTTCACTTTGAAGAGTGATATGCATTCAATCATGGCTCATTTACAGAACTGGGCTAGTGTCTGATATCCCCATTCCTGATCAGCTAGCAAAAGACAAAGGCCCTAACCCTAACCCTAACCCTAACCCTAATCCTTTCCGCTTACAATATACAGATATTATATATTTGAATATTTTATCTTATATTCAAAGCAGAGAGAAAAATAATCATAAGCATGCTAAGTTATGGTAAGCTAGATGGGGTTCAGGATGACTTCACTTTGAAGAGTGATATGCATTCAATCATGGCTCATTTACAGAACTGGGCTACAGTGTCTGATATCCCCATTCCTGATCAGCTAGAAAAAGACAAAGGCCCGAACCCTAACCCTAACCCTAACCCTAACCCTTTCCGCTTCCAATATACAGATATTATATATTTGAATATATTATCTTATATTCAAATCAAAGAGAAAAATAATCGTAAGCATGCAAAGTTATGGTAAGCTAGATGGGGTTCAGGATGACTTCACTTTGAAGAGTGATATGCATTCAATCATGGCTCATTTACAGAACTGGGCTACAGTGTCTGATATCCCCATTCCTGATCAGCTAGCAAAAGACAAAGGCCCTAACCCTAACCCTAACCCTAACCCTAACCCTAACCCTAACCCTTTCCGCTTCCAATATACAGATATTATATATTTGAATATATTATCTTATATTCAAATCAGAGGGAAAAATAATCATAAGCATGCTAAGTTATGGTAAGCTAGATGGGGTTCAGGATCACTTCACTTTGAAGGGTGATATGCGTTCAATCATGGCTCATTTCGAGAACTGGGCTACAGTGTCTGATATCCCCATTCCTGATCAGCTAGAAAAAGACAAAAGCCCTAACCCTAACCCTAACCCTAACCCTAACCCTTTCCGCTTCCAATATACAGATATTATATATTTCAATATATTCTCTTATATTCAAATCAGAGAGAAAAATAATCGTAAGCATGCTAAGTTATGGTAAGCTAGATGGGGTTCAGGATCACTTCACTTTGAAGAGTGATATGCATTCAATCATGGCTCATTTACAGAACTGGGCTAGTGTCTGATATCCCCATTCCTGATCAGCTAGCAAAAGACAAAGGCCCTAACCCTAACCCTAACCCTAACCCTAACCCTTTCCGCTTACAATATACAGATATTATATATTTGAATATTTTATCTTATATTCAAAGCAGAGAGAAAAATAATCATAAGCATGCTAAGTTATGGTAAGCTAGATGGGGTTCAGGATCACTTCACTTTGAAGGGTGATATGCATTCAATCATGGCTCATTTACAGAACTGGGCTCCAGTGTCTGATATCCCAATTCCTGATCAGCTAGCAAAAGAAAAAGGCCCTCACCCTAACCCTAAACCTAACCCTTACCCTAACCCTAACCCTTTCCGCTTCCAATATACAGATATTATATATTTGAATATATTCTCTTATATTCAAATCAGAGAGAAAAATAATCGTAAGCATGCAAAGTTATGGTAAGCTAGATGGGGTTCAGGATGACTTCACTTTGAAGAGTGATATGCATTCAATCATGGCTCATTTGCAGAACTGGGCTACAGTGTCTGATATCCCCATTCCTCATCAGTTAGAAAAAGACAAAGGCCCTTACCCTAACCCTAACCCTTACCCTAACCCTAACCCTTTCCGCTTACAATATACAGATATTATATAATTGAATATATTATCTTATATTCAAATCAGAGAGACAAATAATCATAAGCATGCTAAGTTATGTAAGCTACATGGGGTTCAGGATCACTTCACTTTGAAGAGTGATATGCATTCAATCATTGCTCATTTACAGAACTGGGCTACAGTGTCTGATATCCCAATTCCTGATCAGCTAGCAAAAGACAAAGGCCCTAACCCTAACCCTAACCCTAACACTTTCCGCTTCCAATATACAGATATTATATATTTGAATATATTCTCTTATATTCAAATCAGAGAGAAAAATAATCGTAAGTATGCTAAGTTATGGTAAGCTAGATGGGGTTCAGGATCACTTCACTTTGAAGAGTGATATGCATTCAATCATGGCTCATTTACAGAACTGGGCTCCAGAGTCTGACATCCCCATTACTGATCAGCTAGCAAAAGACAAAGGCCCTAAACCTAACCCCAACCCTTTCCGCTTACAATATACAGATATTATATAATAGAATATATTATCTTATATTCAAATCAGAGAGAAAAATAATCATAAGCATGCTAAGTTATGGTAAACTAGATGGGGTCACTTTGAAGAGTGATATGCATTCAATCATTGCTCATTTACAGAACTGGGCTACAGTGTCTGATATCCCAATTCCTGATCAGCTAGCAAAAGACAAAGGCCCTAACCCTAACCCTAACCCTAACACTTTCCGCTTCCAATATACAGATATTATATATTTGAATATATTCTCTTATATTCAAATCAGAGAGAAAAATAATCATAAGCATGCAAAGTTATGGTAAGCTAGATGGGGTTCAGGATGACTTCACTTTGAAGAGTGATATGCATTCAATCATGGCTCATTTACAGAACTGGGCTACAGTGTCTGATATCCCCATTCCTGATCAGCTAGAAAAAGACAAAGGCCCTAACCCTAACCCTAACCCTAACCCTAACCCTTTCCGCTTCCAATATACAGATATTATATATTTGAATATATTATCTTATATTCAAATCAGAGAGAAAAATAATCATAAGCATGCTAAGTTATGGTAAGCTAGATGGGGTTCAGGATCACTTCACTTTGAAGAGTGATATGCATTCAATCATGGCTCATTTACAGAACTGGGCTACAGTGTCTGATATCCCCATTCCTGATCAGCTAGCAAAAGACAAAGGCCCTAACCCTAACCCTAACCCTTTCCGCTTCCAATATACAGATATTATATATTTCAATATATTCTCTTATATTCAAATCAGAGAGAAAAATAATCGTCAGCATGCTAAGTTATGGTAAGCTAGAAGGGGTTCAGGATCACTTCACTTTGAAGAGTGATATGCATTCAATCATGGCTCATTTACAGAACTGGGCTAGTGTCTGATATCCCCATTCCTGATCAGCTAGCAAAAGACAAAGGCCCTAACCCTAACCCTAACCCTAACCCTAACCCTAACCCTTTCCGCTTACAATATACAGATATTATATATTTGAATATTTTATCTTATATTCAAAGCAGAGAGAAAAATAATCATAAGCATGCTAAGTTATGGTAAGCTAGATGGGGTTCAGGATCACTTCACTTTGAAGGGTGATATGCATTCAATCATGGCTCATTTACAGAACTGGGCTCCAGTGTCTGATATCCCCATTCCTGATCAGCTAGCAAAAGAAAAAGGCCCACACCCTAACCCTAACCCTAACCCTAACCCGAACCCTAACCCTAACCCTAACCCTAAACATAACCCTAACCCTAACCCTTTCCGCTTCCAATATACAGATATTATATATTTGAATATTTTATCTTATATTCAAATCAGAGAGAAAAATAATCATAAACATGCTAAGTTATGGTACGCTAGATGGAGTTCAGGATGACTTCACTTTGAAGAGTGATATGCATTCAATCATGGCTCATTTACAGAACTGGGCTACAGTGTCTGATATCCCCATTCCTGATCAGCTAGAAAAAGACAAAGGCCCTAACCCTAACCCTAACCCTAACCCTTTCCGCTTACAATATACAGATATTATATAATTGAATATATTATCTTATATTCAAATCAGAGAGAAAAATAATCATAAGCATGCTAAGTTATGGTAAAATCGATGGGGTCACTTTGAAGAGTGATATGCATTCAATCATGGCTCATTTACAGAACTGGGCTACAGTGTCTGATATCCTCATTCCTGATCAGCTAGAAAAAGACAAAGGCCCTAACCCTAACCCTTTCCGCTTCTAATATACAGATATTATATATTTGAATATATTATCTTTTATTCAAATCAGAGAGAAAAATAATCATAAACATGCTAAGTTATGGTACGCTAGATGGAGTTCAGGATGACTTCACTTTGAAGAGTGATATGCATTCAATCATAGCTCATTTACAGAACTGGGCTACAGTGTCTGATATCCCCATTCCTGATCAGCTAGAAAAAGACAGAGGCCCTAACCCTAACCCTAACCCTAACCCTAACCCTAACCCTTACCCTTTCCGCTTACAATATACAGATATTATATAATTGAATATATTATCTTATATTCAAATCAGAGAGAAGAATAATCATAAGCATGCTAAGTTATGGTAAGATCGATGGGGTCACTTTGAAGAGTGATATGCATTCAATCATGGCTCATTTACAGAACTAGGGCTACAGTGTCTGATATCCCCATTCCTGATCAGCTAGCAAAAGACAAAGGCCCTAACCCTAACCCTAACCCTAACTCTTTCCACTTCCAATATACAGATATTATATATTTGAATATATTCTCTTATATTCAAATCAGAGAGAAAAATAATCGTAAGCATGCTAAGTTATGGTAAGCTACATGGGGTTCAGGATCACTTCACTTTGAAGAGTGATATGCATTCAATCATGGCTCATTTACAGAACTGGGCTACAGTGTCTGATATCCCCATTCCTGATCAGCTAGAAAAAGACAAAGGCCCTAACCCTAACCCTAAACCTAACCCTTTCCGCTTCCAATATACAGATATCATATATTTGAATATATTATCTTATATTCAAATCAGAGAGAAAAATAATCATAAGCATGCTAAGTTATGGTAAGCTAGATGTGGTTCAGCATCACTTCACTTTGAAGAGTGATATGCATTCAATCATGGCTCATTTACAGAACTGGGCTACAGTGTCTGATATCCCCATTCCTGATCAGCTAGAAAAAGACAAAGGCCCTAACCCTAACCCTAACCCTTTCCGCTTACAATATACAGATATTATATAATTGAATATATTATCTTATATTCAAATCAGAGAGAAAAATAATCATAAGCATGGTAAGTTATGGTAAGCTAGATGGGGTCACTTTGACGAGTGATATGCATTCAATCACGGCTCATTTACAGAACTGGGCTACAGCTTCTGATATCCCCATTCCTGATCAGCTAGCAAAAGGCAAAGGCCCTAACCCTAACCCTAACCCTTTCCGCTTCCAATATACAGATATTATATAATTGAATATATTATCTTATATTCAAATCAGAGAGAAAAATAATCATAAGCATGCAAAGGTATGGTAAGCGACATGGGGTTCAGGATCACTTCACTTTGAAGAGTGATATGCATTCAATCATGGCTCATTTCGAGAACTGGGCTACAGTGTCTGATATCCCAATTCCTGATCAGCTAGCAAAAGACAAAGGCCCTAACCCTAACCCTAAACCTAACACTTTCCGCTTCCAATATACAGATATTATATATTTGATTATATTCTCTTATATTCAAATCAGAGAGAAAAATAATCGTAAGCATGCTAAGTTATGGTAAGCTAGATGGGGTTCAGGATCACTTCACTTTGAAGAGTGATATGCATTCAATCATGGCTCATTTACAGAACTGGGCTAGTGTCTGATATCCCCATTCCTGATCAGCTAGCAAAAGACAAAGGCCCTAACCCTAACCCTAACCCTAACCCTTTCCGCTTACAATATACAGATATTATATATTTGAATATTTTATCTTATATTCAAAGCAGAGAGAAAAATAATCATAAGCATGCTAAGTTATGGTAAGCTAGATGGGGTTCAGGATCACTTCACTTGGAAGGGTGATATGCATTCAATCATGGCTCATTTACAGAACTGGGCTAGTGTCTGATATCCCCATTCCTGATCAGCTAGCAAAAGACAAAGGCCCTAACCCTAACCCTAACCCTAACCCTAACCCTTTCCGCTTACAATATACAGATATTATATATTTGAATATTTTATCTTATATTCAAAGCAGAGAGAAAAATAATCGTAAGCATGCTAAGTTATGGTACGCTAGATGGAGTTCAGGATGACTTCACTTTGAAGAGTGATATGCATTCAATCATGGCTCATTTACAGAACTGGGCTACAGTGTCTGATATCCCCATTCCTGATCAGCTAGAAAAAGACAGAGGCCCTAACCCTAACCCTAACCCTAACCCTAACCCTAACCCTTACCCTTTCCGCTTACAATATACAGATATTATATAATTGAATATATTATCTTATATTCAAATCAGAGAGAAGAATAATCATAAGCATGCTAAGTTATGGTAAGATCGATGGGGTCACTTTGAAGAGTGATATGCATTCAATCATGGCTCATTTACAGAACTAGGGCTACAGTGTCTGATATCCCCATTCCTGATCAGCTAGCAAAAGACAAAGGCCCTAACCCTAACCCTAACCCTAACCCTTTCCACTTCCAATATACAGATATTATATATTTGAATATATTCTCTTATATTCAAATCAGAGAGAAAAATAATCGTAAGCATGCTAAGTTATGGTAAGCTACATGGGGTTCAGGATCACTTCACTTTGAAGAGTGATATGCATTCAATCATGGCTCATTTACAGAACTGGGCTACAGTGTCTGATATCCCCATTCCTGATCAGCTAGAAAAAGACAAAGGCCCTAACCCTAACCCTAAACCTAACCCTTTCCGCTTCCAATATACAGATATCATATATTTGAATATATTATCTTATATTCAAATCAGAGAGAAAAATAATCATAAGCATGCTAAGTTATGGTAAGCTAGATGTGGTTCAGGATCACTTTACTTTGAAGAGTGATATGCATTCAATCATGGCTCATTTACAGAACTGGGCTACAGTGTCTGATATCCCCATTCCTGATCAGCTAGAAAAAGACAAAGGCCCTAACCCTAACCCTAACCCTTTCCGCTTACAATATACAGATATTATATAATTGAATATATTATCTTATATTCAAATCAGAGAGAAAAATAATCATAAGCATGGTAAGTTATGGTAAGCTAGATGGGGTCACTTTGACGAGTGATATGCATTCAATCACGGCTCATTTACAGAACTGGGCTACAGCTTCTGATATCCCCATTCCTGATCAGCTAGCAAAAGGCAAAGGCCCTAACCCTAACCCTAACCCTTTCCGCTTCCAATATACAGATATTATATAATTGAATATATTATCTTATATTCAAATCAGAGAGAAAAATAATCATAAGCATGCAAAGGTATGGTAAGCGACATGGGGTTCAGGATCACTTCACTTTGAAGAGTGATATGCATTCAATCATGGCTCATTTCGAGAACTGGGCTACAGTGTCTGATATCCCAATTCCTGATCAGCTAGCAAAAGACAAAGGCCCTAACCCTAACCCTAACCCTAACACTTTCCGCTTCCAAGATACAGATATTATATATTTGATTATATTCTCTTATATTCAAATCAGAGAGAAAAATAATCGTAAGCATGCTAAGTTATGGTAAGCTAGATGGGGTTCAGGATCACTTCACTTTGAAGAGTGATATGCATTCAATCATGGCTCATTTACAGAACTGGGCTAGTGTCTGATATCCCCATTCCTGATCAGCTAGCAAAAGACAAAGGCCCTAACCCTAACCCTAACCCTAACCCTAACCCTAACCCTTTCCGCTTACAATATACAGATATTATATATTTGAATATTTTATCTTATATTCAAAGCAGAGAGAAAAATAATCATAAGCATGCTAAGTTATGGTAAGCTAGATGGGGTTCAGGATCACTTCACTTGGAAGGGTGATATGCATTCAATCATGGCTCATTTACAGAACTGGGCTAGTGTCTGATATCCCCATTCCTGATCAGCTAGCAAAAGACAAAGGCCCTAACCCTAACCCTAACCCTAACCCTAACCCTTTCCGCTTACAATATACAGATATTATATATTTGAATATTTTATCTTATATTCAAAGCAGAGAGAAAAATAATCGTAAGCATGCTAAGTTATGGTACGCTAGATGGAGTTCAGGATGACTTCACTTTGAAGAGTGATATGCATTCAATCATGGCTCATTTACAGAACTGGGCTACAGTGTCTGATATCCCCATTCCTGATCAGCTAGAAAAAGACAGAGGCCCTAACCCTAACCCTAACCCTAACCCTAACCCTAACCCTTACCCTTTCCGCTTACAATATACAGATATTATATAATTGAATATATTATCTTATATTCAAATCAGAGAGAAGAATAATCATAAGCATGCTAAGTTATGGTAAGATCGATGGGGTCACTTTGAAGAGTGATATGCATTCAATCATGGCTCATTTACAGAACTAGGGCTACAGTGTCTGATATCCCCATTCCTGATCAGCTAGCAAAAGACAAAGGCCCTAACCCTAACCCTAACCCTAACCCTTTCCACTTCCAATATACAGATATTATATATTTGAATATATTCTCTTATATTCAAATCAGAGAGAAAAATAATCGTAAGCATGCTAAGTTATGGTAAGCTACATGGGGTTCAGGATCACTTCACTTTGAAGAGTGATATGCATTCAATCATGGCTCATTTACAGAACTGGGCTACAGTGTCTGATATCCCCATTCCTGATCAGCTAGAAAAAGACAAAGGCCCTAACCCTAACCCTAAACCTAACCCTTTCCGCTTCCAATATACAGATATCATATATTTGAATATATTATCTTATATTCAAATCAGAGAGAAAAATAATCATAAGCATGCTAAGTTATGGTAAGCTAGATGTGGTTCAGGATCACTTTACTTTGAAGAGTGATATGCATTCAATCATGGCTCATTTACAGAACTGGGCTACAGTGTCTGATATCCCCATTCCTGATCAGCTAGAAAAAGACAAAGGCCCTAACCCTAACCCTAACCCTTTCCGCTTACAATATACAGATATTATATAATTGAATATATTATCTTATATTCAAATCAGAGAGAAAAATAATCATAAGCATGGTAAGTTATGGTAAGCTAGATGGGGTCACTTTGACGAGTGATATGCATTCAATCACGGCTCATTTACAGAACTGGGCTACAGCTTCTGATATCCCCATTCCTGATCAGCTAGCAAAAGGCAAAGGCCCTAACCCTAACCCTAACCCTTTCCGCTTCCAATATACAGATATTATATAATTGAATATATTATCTTATATTCAAATCAGAGAGAAAAATAATCATAAGCATGCAAAGGTATGGTAAGCGACATGGGGTTCAGGATCACTTCACTTTGAAGAGTGATATGCATTCAATCATGGCTCATTTCGAGAACTGGGCTACAGTGTCTGATATCCCAATTCCTGATCAGCTAGCAAAAGACAAAGGCCCTAACCCTAACCCTAACCCTAACACTTTCCGCTTCCAATATACAGATATTATATATTTGATTATATTCTCTTATATTCAAATCAGAGAGAAAAATAATCGTAAGCATGCTAAGTTATGGTAAGCTAGATGGGGTTCAGGATCACTTCACTTTGAAGAGTGATATGCATTCAATCATGGCTCATTTACAGAACTGGGCTAGTGTCTGATATCCCCATTCCTGATCAGCTAGCAAAAGACAAAGGCCCTAACCCTAACCCTAACCCTAACCCTAACCCTTTCCGCTTACAATATACAGATATTATATATTTGAATATTTTATCTTATATTCAAAGCAGAGAGAAAAATAATCATAAGCATGCTAAGTTATGGTAAGCTAGATGGGGTTCAGGATCACTTCACTTGGAAGGGTGATATGCATTCAATCATGGCTCATTTACAGAACTGGGCTCCAGTGTCTGATATCCCCATTCCTGATCAGCTAGCAAAAGACAAAGGCCCTAAACCTAACCCTAACCCTTTCCGCTTACAATATACAGATATTATATAATTGAATATATTATCTTATATTCAAATCAGAGAGAAAAATAATCATAAGCATGCTAAGTTATGGTAAGCTAGATGGGGTCACTTTGAAGAGTGATATGCATTCAATCATGGCTCATTTGCAGAACTGGGCTACAGTGTCTGATATCCCCATTCCACATCAGCTAGAAAAAGACAAAGGCCCTTACCCTAACCCTAACCCTTACCCTAACCCTAACCCTTTCCGCTTACAATATACAGATATTATATAATTGAATATATTATCTTATATTCAAATCAGAGAGACAAATAATCATAAGCATGCTAAGTTATGGTAAGCTACATGGGGTTCAGGATCACTTCACTTTGAAGAGTGATATGCATTCAATCATTGCTCATTTACAGAACTGGGCTACAGTGTCTGATATCCCAATTCCTGATCAGCTAGCAAAAGACAAAGGCCCTAACCCTAACCCTAACACTTTCCGCTTCCAATATACAGATATTATATATTTGAATATATTCTCTTATATTCAAATCAGAGAGAAAAATAATCGTAAGCATGCAAAGTTATGGTAAGCTAGATGGGGTTCAGGATGACTTCACTTTGAAGAGTGATATGCATTCAATCATGGCTCATTTACAGAACTGGGCTACAGTGTCTGATATCCCCATTCCTGATCAGCTAGAAAAAGACAAAGGCCCTAACCCTAACCCTAACCCTAACCCTTTCCGCTTACAATATACAGATATTATATATTTGAATATATTATCTTATATTCAAATCAGAGAGACAAATAATCATAAGCATGCTAAGTTATGGTAAGCTAGATGGGGTTCAGGATAACTTCACTTTGAAGGGTGATATGCATTCAATCATGGCTCATTTACAGAACTGGGCTACAGTGTCTGATATCCCCATTCCTGATCAGCTAGAAAAAGACAAAGGCCCTAACCCTAACCCTTTCCGCTTCTAATATATAGAGATATTATATATTTGAATATATTATCTTTTATTCAAATCAGAGAGAAAAATAATAATAAACATGCTAAGGTATGGTACGCTAGGTGGAGTTCAGGATGACTTCACTTTGAAGAGTGATATGCATTCAATCATGGTTCATTTACAGAACTGGGCTACAGTGTCTGATATCCCCATTCCTGATCAGCTAGAAAAAGACAGAGGCCCTAACCCTAACCCTAACCCTAACCCTTTCCGCTTACAATATACAGATATTATATAATTGAATATATTATCTTATATTCAAATCAGAGAGAAAAATAATCATAAGCATGGTAAGTTATGGTAAGCTAGATGGGGTCACTTTGACGAGTGATATGCATTCAATCATGGCTCATTTACAGAACTGGGCTACAGTGTCTGATATCCATATTCCTGATCAGCTAGCAAAAGGCAAAGGCCCTAACCCTAACCCTAACCCTTTCCGCTTCCAATATACAGATATTATATAATTGAATATATTATCTTATATTCAAATCAGAGAGAAAAATAATCATAAGCATGCTAAGGTATGGTAAGCGACATGGGGTTCAGGATCACTTCACTTTGAAGAGTGATATGCATTCAATCATGGCTCATTTACAGAACTAGGGCTACAGTGTCTGATATCCCCATTCCTGATCAGCTAGCAAAAGACAAAGGCCCTAACCCTAACCCTAACCCTAACCCTTTCCACTTCCAATATACAGATATTATATATTTGAATATATTCTCTTATATTCAAATCAGAGAGAAAAATAATCGTAAGCATGCTAAGTTATGGTAAGCTAGATGTGGTTCAGCATCACTTCACTTTGAAGAGTGATATGCATTCAATCATGGCTCATTTACAGAACTGGGCTACAGTGTCTGATATCCCCATTCCTGATCAGCTAGAAAAAGACAAAGGCCCTAACCCTAACCCTAACCCTTTCCGCTTACAATATACAGATATTATATAATTGAATATATTATCTTATATTCAAATCAGAGAGAAAAATAATCATAAGCATGGTAAGTTATGGTAAGCTAGATGGGGTCACTTTGACGAGTGATATGCATTCAATCATGGCTCATTTACAGAACTGGGCTACAGTGTCTGATATCCCCATTCCTGATCAGCTAGCAAAAGGCAAACGCCCTAACCCTAACCCTAACCCTAACCCTTTCCACTTCCAATATACAGATATTATATATTTGAATATATTATCTTATATTCAAATCAGAGAGAAAAATAATCATAAACATGCTAAGTTATAGTACGCTAGATGGAGTTCAGGATGACTTCACTTTGAAGATTGATATGCATTCAATCATGGCTCATTTACAGAACTGGGCTACAGTGTCTGATATCCCCATTCCTGATCAGGTAGAAAAAGACAGAGGCCCTAACCCTAACCCTAACCCTTTCCGCTTACAATATACAGATATTATATAATTGAATATATTATCTTATATTCAAATCAGAGAGAAAAATAATCATAAGCATGCTAAGTTATGGTAAGATCGATGGGGTCACTTTGAAGAGTGATATGCATTCAATCATGGCTCATTTACAGAACTAGGGCTACAGTGTCTGATATCCCCATTCCTGATCAGCTAGCAAAAGACAAAGGCCCTAACCCTAACCCTAACCCTAACCCTTTCCACTTCCAATATACAGATATTATATATTTGAATATATTCACTTATATTCAAATCAGAGAGAAAAATAATCGTAAGCATGCTAAGTTATGGTAAGCTAGATGGGGTTCAGGATCACTTCACTTTGAAGAGTGATATGCATTCAATCATGGCTCATTTACAGAACTGGGCTACAGTGTCTGATATCCCCATTCCTGATCAGCTAGAAAAAGACAAAGGCCCTAACCCTAACCCTAAACGTAACCCTTTCCGCTTCCAATATACAGATATCATATATTTGAATATATTATCTTATATTCAAATCAGAGAGAAAAATAATCATAAGCATGCTAAGGTATGGTAAGCGACGTGGGGTTCAGGATCACTTCACTTTGAAGAGTGATATGCATTCAATCATGGCTCATTTACAGAACTAGGGCTACAGTGTCTGATATCCCCATTCCTGATCAGCTAGCAAAAGACAAAGGCCCTAACCCTAACCCTAACCCTAACCCTTTCCACTTCCAATATACAGATATTATATAATTGAATATATTATCTTATATTCAAATCAGAGAGAAAAATAATCATAAGCATGGTAAGTTATGGTAAGCTAGATGGGGTCACTTTGACGAGTGATATGCATTCAATCATGGCTCATTTACAGAACTGGGCTACAGTGTCTGATATCCCCATTCCTGATCAGCTAGCAAAAGGCAAACGCCCTAACCCTAACCCTAACCCTAACCCTTTCCACTTCCAATATACAGATATTATATATTTGAATATATTATCTTATATTCAAATCAGAGAGAAAAATAATCATAAACATGCTAAGTTATAGTACGCTAGATGGAGTTCAGGATGACTTCACTTTGAAGATTGATATGCATTCAATCATGGCTCATTTACAGAACTGGGCTACAGTGTCTGATATCCCCATTCCTGATCAGGTAGAAAAAGACAGAGGCCCTAACCCTAACCCTAACCCTTTCCGCTTACAATATACAGATATTATATAATTGAATATATTATCTTATATTCAAATCAGAGAGAAAAATAATCATAAGCATGCTAAGTTATGGTAAGATCGATGGGGTCACTTTGAAGAGTGATATGCATTCAATCATGGCTCATTTACAGAACTAGGGCTACAGTGTCTGATATCCCCATTCCTGATCAGCTAGCAAAAGACAAAGGCCCTAACCCTAACCCTAACCCTAACCCTTTCCACTTCCAATATACAGATATTATATATTTGAATATATTCACTTATATTCAAATCAGAGAGAAAAATAATCGTAAGCATGCTAAGTTATGGTAAGCTAGATGGGGTTCAGGATCACTTCACTTTGAAGAGTGATATGCATTCAATCATGGCTCATTTACAGAACTGGGCTACAGTGTCTGATATCCCCATTCCTGATCAGCTAGAAAAAGACAAAGGCCCTAACCCTAACCCTAAACGTAACCCTTTCCGCTTCCAATATACAGATATCATATATTTGAATATATTATCTTATATTCAAATCAGAGAGAAAAATAATCATAAGCATGCTAAGGTATGGTAAGCGACGTGGGGTTCAGGATCACTTCACTTTGAAGAGTGATATGCATTCAATCATGGCTCATTTACAGAACTAGGGCTACAGTGTCTGATATCCCCATTCCTGATCAGCTAGCAAAAGACAAAGGCCCTAACCCTAACCCTAACCCTAACCCTTTCCACTTCCAATATACAGATATTATATAATTGAATATATTATCTTATATTCAAATCAGAGAGAAAAATAATCATAAGCATGGTAAGTTATGGTAAGCTAGATGGGGTCACTTTGACGAGTGATATGCATTCAATCATTGCTCATTTACAGAACTGGGCTACAGTGTCTGATATCCCAATTCCTGATCAGCTAGCAAAAGACAAAGGCCCTAACCCTAACCCTAACACTTTCCGCTTCCAATATACAGATATTATATATTTGAATATATTCTCTTATATTCAAATCAGAGAGAAAAATAATCGTAAGCATGCAAAGTTATGGTAAGCTAGATGGGGTTCAGGATGACTTCACTTTGAAGAGTGATATGCATTCAATCATGGCTCATTTACAGAACTGGGCTACAGTGTCTGATATCCCCATTCCTGATCAGCTAGAAAAAGACAAAGGCCCTAACCCTAACCCTAACCCTAACCCTTTCCGCTTACAATATACAGATATTATATATTTGAATATATTATCTTATATTCAAATCAGAGAGACAAATAATCATAAGCATGCTAAGTTATGGTAAGCTAGATGGGGTTCAGGATAACTTCACTTTGAAGGGTGATATGCATTCAATCATGGCTCATTTACAGAACTGGGCTACAGTGTCTGATATCCCCATTCCTGATCAGCTAGAAAAAGACAAAGGCCCTAACCCTAACCCTTTCCGCTTCTAATATATAGAGATATTATATATTTGAATATATTATCTTTTATTCAAATCAGAGAGACAAATAATAATAAACATGCTAAGGTATGGTACGCTAGGTGGAGTTCAGGATGACTTCACTTTGAAGAGTGATATGCATTCAATCATGGTTCATTTACAGAACTGGGCTACAGTGTCTGATATCCCCATTCCTGATCAGCTAGAAAAAGACAGAGGCCCTAACCCTAACCCTAACCCTAACCCTTTCCGCTTACAATATACAGATATTATATAATTGAATATATTATCTTATATTCAAATCAGAGAGAAAAATAATCATAAGCATGGTAAGTTATGGTAAGCTAGATGGGGTCACTTTGACGAGTGATATGCATTCAATCATGGCTCATTTACAGAACTGGGCTACAGTGTCTGATATCCATATTCCTGATCAGCTAGCAAAAGGCAAAGGCCCTAACCCTAACCCTAACCCTTTCCGCTTCCAATATACAGATATTATATAATTGAATATATTATCTTATATTCAAATCAGAGAGAAAAATAATCATAAGCATGCTAAGGTATGGTAAGCGACATGGGGTTCAGGATCACTTCACTTTGAAGAGTGATATGCATTCAATCATGGCTCATTTACAGAACTAGGGCTACAGTGTCTGATATCCCCATTCCTGATCAGCTAGCAAAAGACAAAGGCCCTAACCCTAACCCTAACCCTAACCCTTTCCACTTCCAATATACAGATATTATATATTTGAATATATTCTCTTATATTCAAATCAGAGAGAAAAATAATCGTAAGCATGCTAAGGTATGGTAAGCGACATGGGGTTCAGGATCACTTCACTTTGAAGAGTGATATGCATTCAATCATGGCTCATTTACAGAACTGGGCTACAGTGTCTGATATCCCCATTCCTGATCAGCTAGAAAAAGACAAAGGCCCTAACCCTAACCCTAACCCTTTCCGCTTACAATATACAGATATTATATAATTGAATATATTATCTTATATTCAAATCAGAGAGAAAAATAATCATAAGCATGGTAAGTTATGGTAAGCTAGATGGGGTCACTTTGACGAGTGATATGCATTCAATCATGGCTCATTTACAGAACTGGGCTACAGTGTCTGATATCCCCATTCCTGATCAGCTAGCAAAAGGCAAACGCCCTAACCCTAACCCTAACCCTAACCCTTTCCACTTCCAATATACAGATATTATATATTTGAATATATTATCTTATATTCAAATCAGAGAGAAAAATAATCATAAACATGCTAAGTTATAGTACGCTAGATGGAGTTCAGGATGACTTCACTTTGAAGATTGATATGCATTCAATCATGGCTCATTTACAGAACTGGGCTACAGTGTCTGATATCCCCATTCCTGATCAGGTAGAAAAAGACAGAGGCCCTAACCCTAACCCTAACCCTTTCCGCTTACAATATACAGATATTATATAATTGAATATATTATCTTATATTCAAATCAGAGAGAAAAATAATCATAAGCATGCTAAGTTATGGTAAGATCGATGGGGTCACTTTGAAGAGTGATATGCATTCAATCATGGCTCATTTACAGAACTAGGGCTACAGTGTCTGATATCCCCATTCCTGATCAGCTAGCAAAAGACAAAGGCCCTAACCCTAACCCTAACCCTAACCCTTTCCACTTCCAATATACAGATATTATATATTTGAATATATTCACTTATATTCAAATCAGAGAGAAAAATAATCGTAAGCATGCTAAGTTATGGTAAGCTAGATGGGGTTCAGGATCACTTCACTTTGAAGAGTGATATGCATTCAATCATGGCTCATTTACAGAACTGGGCTACAGTGTCTGATATCCCCATTCCTGATCAGCTAGAAAAAGACAAAGGCCCTAACCCTAACCCTAAACGTAACCCTTTCCGCTTCCAATATACAGATATCATATATTTGAATATATTATCTTATATTCAAATCAGAGAGAAAAATAATCATAAGCATGCTAAGGTATGGTAAGCGACGTGGGGTTCAGGATCACTTCACTTTGAAGAGTGATATGCATTCAATCATGGCTCATTTACAGAACTAGGGCTACAGTGTCTGATATCCCCATTCCTGATCAGCTAGCAAAAGACAAAGGCCCTAACCCTAACCCTAACCCTAACCCTTTCCACTTCCAATATACAGATATTATATAATTGAATATATTATCTTATATTCAAATCAGAGAGAAAAATAATCATAAGCATGGTAAGTTATGGTAAGCTAGATGGGGTCACTTTGACGAGTGATATGCATTCAATCATGGCTCATTTACAGAACTGGGCTACAGTGTCTGATATCCCCATTCCTGATCAGCTAGCAAAAGGCAAACGCCCTAACCCTAACCCTAACCCTAACCCTTTCCACTTCCAATATACAGATATTATATATTTGAATATATTATCTTATATTCAAATCAGAGAGAAAAATAATCATAAACATGCTAAGTTATAGTACGCTAGATGGAGTTCAGGATGACTTCACTTTGAAGATTGATATGCATTCAATCATGGCTCATTTACAGAACTGGGCTACAGTGTCTGATATCCCCATTCCTGATCAGGTAGAAAAAGACAGAGGCCCTAACCCTAACCCTAACCCTTTCCGCTTACAATATACAGATATTATATAATTGAATATATTATCTTATATTCAAATCAGAGAGAAAAATAATCATAAGCATGCTAAGTTATGGTAAGATCGATGGGGTCACTTTGAAGAGTGATATGCATTCAATCATGGCTCATTTACAGAACTAGGGCTACAGTGTCTGATATCGCCATTCCTGATCAGCTAGCAAAAGACAAAGGCCCTAACCCTAACCCTAACCCTAACCCTTTCCACTTCCAATATACAGATATTATATATTTGAATATATTCACTTATATTCAAATCAGAGAGAAAAATAATCGTAAGCATGCTAAGTTATGGTAAGCTAGATGGGGTTCAGGATCACTTCACTTTGAAGAGTGATATGCATTCAATCATGGCTCATTTACAGAACTGGGCTACAGTGTCTGATATCCCCATTCCTGATCAGCTAGAAAAAGACAAAGGCCCTAACCCTAACCCTAAACGTAACCCTTTCCGCTTCCAATATACAGATATCATATATTTGAATATATTATCTTATATTCAAATCAGAGAGAAAAATAATCATAAGCATGCTAAGGTATGGTAAGCGACGTGGGGTTCAGGATCACTTCACTTTGAAGAGTGATATGCATTCAATCATGGCTCATTTCGAGAACTGGGCTACAGTGTCTGATATCCCAATTCCTGATCAGCTAGCAAAAGACAAAGGCCCTAACCCTAACCCTAACCCTAACACTTTCCGCTTCCAATATACAGATATTATATATTTGAATATATTCTCTTATATTCAAATCAGAGAGAAAAATAATCGTAAGCATGCTAAGTTATGGTAAGCTAGATGGGGTTCAGGATCACTTCACTTTGAAGAGTGATATGCATTCAATCATGGCTCATTTACAGAACTGGGCTACAGTGTCTGATATCCCCATTCCTGATCAGCTAGAAAAAGACAAAAGCCCTAACCCTAACCCTAACCCTAACCCTAACCCTAACACTTTCCGCTTCCAATATACAGATATTATATATTTCAATATATTCTCTTATATTCAAATCAGAGAGAAAAATAATCGTAAGCATGCTAAGTTATGGTAAGCTAGATGGGGTTCAGGATCACTTCACTTTGAAGAGTGATATGCATTCAATCATGGCTCATTTACAGAACTGGGCTAGTGTCTGATATCCCCATTCCTGATCAGCTAGCAAAAGACAAAGGCCCTAACCCTAACCCTAACCCTAACCCTAACCCTTTCCGCTTACAATATACAGATATTATATATTTGAATATTTTATCTTATATTCAAAGCAGAGAGAAAAATAATCATAAGCATGCTAAGTTATGGTAAGCTAGATGGGGTTCAGGATCACTTCACTTTGAAGGGTGATATGCATTCAATCATGGCTCATTTACAGAACTGGGCTCCAGTGTCTGATATCCCAATTCCTGATCAGCTAGCAAAAGAAAAAGGCCCTCACCCTAACCCTAAACCTAACCCTTACCCTAACCCTAACCCTTTCCGCTTCCAATATACAGATATTATATATTTGAATATATTCTCTTATATTCAAATCAGAGAGAAAAATAATCGTAAGCATGCAAAGTTATGGTAAGCTAGATGGGGTTCAGGATGACTTCACTTTGAAGAGTGATATGCATTCAATCATGGCTCATTTGCAGAACTGGGCTACAGTGTCTGATATCCCCATTCCTCATCAGTTAGAAAAAGACAAAGGCCCTTACCCTAACCCTAACCCTTACCCTAACCCTAACCCTTTCCGCTTACAATATACAGATATTATATAATTGAATATATTATCTTATATTCAAATCAGAGAGACAAATAATCATAAGCATGCTAAGTTATGTAAGCTACATGGGGTTCAGGATCACTTCACTTTGAAGAGTGATATGCATTCAATCATTGCTCATTTACAGAACTGGGCTACAGTGTCTGATATCCCAATTTCTGATCAGCTAGCAAAAGACAAAGGCCCTAACCCTAACCCTAACCCTAACACTTTCCGCTTCCAATATACAGATATTATATATTTGAATATATTCTCTTATATTCAAATCAGAGAGAAAAATAATCGTAAGTATGCTAAGTTATGGTAAGCTAGATGGGGTTCAGGATCACTTCACTTTGAAGAGTGATATGCATTCAATCATGGCTCATTTACAGAACTGGGCTCCAGAGTCTGACATCCCCATTACTGATCAGCTAGCAAAAGACAAAGGCCCTAAACCTAACCCCAACCCTTTCCGCTTACAATATACAGATATTATATAATAGAATATATTATCTTATATTCAAATCAGAGAGAAAAATAATCATAAGCATGCTAAGTTATGGTAAACTAGATGGGGTCACTTTGAAGAGTGATATGCATTCAATCATTGCTCATTTACAGAACTGGGCTACAGTGTCTGATATCCCAATTCCTGATCAGCTAGCAAAAGACAAAGGCCCTAACCCTAACCCTAACCCTAACACTTTCCGCTTCCAATATACAGATATTATATATTTGAATATATTCTCTTATATTCAAATCAGAGAGAAAAATAATCATAAGCATGCAAAGTTATGGTAAGCTAGATGGGGTTCAGGATGACTTCACTTTGAAGAGTGATATGCATTCAATCATGGCTCATTTACAGAACTGGGCTACAGTGTCTGATATCCCCATTCCTGATCAGCTAGAAAAAGACAAAGGCCCTAACCCTAACCCTAACCCTAACCCTAACCCTTTCCGCTTCCAATATACAGATATTATATATTTGAATATATTATCTTATATTCAAATCAGAGAGAAAAATAATCATAAGCATGCTAAGTTATGGTAAGCTAGATGGGGTTCAGGATCACTTCACTTTGAAGGGCGATATGCATTCAATCATGGCTCATTTACAGAACTGGGCTCCAGTGTCTGATATCCCCATTCCTGATCAGCTAGAAAAAGACAAAGGCCCTAACCCTAACCCTAACCCTTTCCGCTTCCAATATACAGATATTATATATTTCAATATATTCTCTTATATTCAAATCAGAGAGAAAAATAATCGTCAGCATGCTAAGTTATGGTAAGCTAGAAGGGGTTCAGGATCACTTCACTTTGAAGAGTGATATGCATTCAATCATGGCTCATTTACAGAACTGGGCTAGTGTCTGATATCCCCATTCCTGATCAGCTAGCAAAAGACAAAGGCCCTAACCCTAACCCTAACCCTAACCCTAACCCTAACCCTTTCCGCTTACAATATACAGATATTATATATTTGAATATTTTATCTTATATTCAAAGCAGAGAGAAAAATAATCATAAGCATGCTAAGTTATGGTAAGCTAGATGGGGTTCAGGATCACTTCACTTGGAAGGGTGATATGCATTCAATCATGGCTCATTTACAGAACTGGGCTAGTGTCTGATATCCCCATTCCTGATCAGCTAGCAAAAGACAAAGGCCCTAACCCTAACCCTAACCCTAACCCTAACCCTTTCCGCTTACAATATACAGATATTATATATTTGAATATTTTATCTTATATTCAAAGCAGAGAGAAAAATAATCGTAAGCATGCTAAGTTATGGTACGCTAGATGGAGTTCAGGATGACTTCACTTTGAAGAGTGATATGCATTCAATCATGGCTCATTTACAGAACTGGGCTACAGTGTCTGATATCCCCATTCCTGATCAGCTAGAAAAAGACAGAGGCCCTAACCCTAACCCTAACCCTAACCCTAACCCTAACCCTTACCCTTTCCGCTTACAATATACAGATATTATATAATTGAATATATTATCTTATATTCAAATCAGAGAGAAGAATAATCATAAGCATGCTAAGTTATGGTAAGATCGATGGGGTCACTTTGAAGAGTGATATGCATTCAATCATGGCTCATTTACAGAACTAGGGCTACAGTGTCTGATATCCCCATTCCTGATCAGCTAGCAAAAGACAAAGGCCCTAACCCTAACCCTAACCCTAACCCTTTCCACTTCCAATATACAGATATTATATATTTGAATATATTCTCTTATATTCAAATCAGAGAGAAAAATAATCGTAAGCATGCTAAGTTATGGTAAGCTACATGGGGTTCAGGATCACTTCACTTTGAAGAGTGATATGCATTCAATCATGGCTCATTTACAGAACTGGGCTACAGTGTCTGATATCCCCATTCCTGATCAGCTAGAAAAAGACAAAGGCCCTAACCCTAACCCTAAACCTAACCCTTTCCGCTTCCAATATACAGATATCATATATTTGAATATATTATCTTATATTCAAATCAGAGAGAAAAATAATCATAAGCATGCTAAGTTATGGTAAGCTAGATGTGGTTCAGGATCACTTTACTTTGAAGAGTGATATGCATTCAATCATGGCTCATTTACAGAACTGGGCTACAGTGTCTGATATCCCCATTCCTGATCAGCTAGAAAAAGACAAAGGCCCTAACCCTAACCCTAACCCTTTCCGCTTACAATATACAGATATTATATAATTGAATATATTATCTTATATTCAAATCAGAGAGAAAAATAATCATAAGCATGGTAAGTTATGGTAAGCTAGATGGGGTCACTTTGACGAGTGATATGCATTCAATCACGGCTCATTTACAGAACTGGGCTACAGCTTCTGATATCCCCATTCCTGATCAGCTAGCAAAAGGCAAAGGCCCTAACCCTAACCCTAACCCTTTCCGCTTCCAATATACAGATATTATATAATTGAATATATTATCTTATATTCAAATCAGAGAGAAAAATAATCATAAGCATGCAAAGGTATGGTAAGCGACATGGGGTTCAGGATCACTTCACTTTGAAGAGTGATATGCATTCAATCATGGCTCATTTCGAGAACTGGGCTACAGTGTCTGATATCCCAATTCCTGATCAGCTAGCAAAAGACAAAGGCCCTAACCCTAACCCTAACCCTAACACTTTCCGCTTCCAAGATACAGATATTATATATTTGATTATATTCTCTTATATTCAAATCAGAGAGAAAAATAATCGTAAGCATGCTAAGTTATGGTAAGCTAGATGGGGTTCAGGATCACTTCACTTTGAAGAGTGATATGCATTCAATCATGGCTCATTTACAGAACTGGGCTAGTGTCTGATATCCCCATTCCTGATCAGCTAGCAAAAGACAAAGGCCCTAACCCTAACCCTAACCCTTTCCGCTTACAATATACAGATATTATATAATTGAATATATTATCTTATATTCAAATCAGAGAGAAAAATAATCATAAGCATGCTAAGTTATGGTAAGCTAGATGGGGTCACTTTGAAGAGTGATATGCATTCAATCATGGCTCATTTGCAGAACTGGGCTACAGTGTCTGATATCCCCATTCCACATCAGCTAGAAAAAGACAAAGGCCCTTACCCTAACCCTAACCCTTACCCTAACCCTAACCCTTTCCGCTTACAATATACAGATATTATATAATTGAATATATTATCTTATATTCAAATCAGAGAGACAAATAATCATAAGCATGCTAAGTTATGGTAAGCTACATGGGGTTCAGGATCACTTCACTTTGAAGAGTGATATGCATTCAATCATTGCTCATTTACAGAACTGGGCTACAGTGTCTGATATCCCAATTCCTGATCAGCTAGCAAAAGACAAAGGCCCTAACCCTAACCCTAACACTTTCCGCTTCCAATATACAGATATTATATATTTGAATATATTCTCTTATATTCAAATCAGAGAGAAAAATAATCGTAAGCATGCAAAGTTATGGTAAGCTAGATGGGGTTCAGGATGACTTCACTTTGAAGAGTGATATGCATTCAATCATGGCTCATTTACAGAACTGGGCTACAGTGTCTGATATCCCCATTCCTGATCAGCTAGAAAAAGACAAAGGCCCTAACCCTAACCCTAACCCTAACCCTTTCCGCTTACAATATACAGATATTATATATTTGAATATATTATCTTATATTCAAATCAGAGAGACAAATAATCATAAGCATGCTAAGTTATGGTAAGCTAGATGGGGTTCAGGATAACTTCACTTTGAAGGGTGATATGCATTCAATCATGGCTCATTTACAGAACTGGGCTACAGTGTCTGATATCCCCATTCCTGATCAGCTAGAAAAAGACAAAGGCCCTAACCCTAACCCTTTCCGCTTCTAATATATAGAGATATTATATATTTGAATATATTATCTTTTATTCAAATCAGAGAGAAAAATAATAATAAACATGCTAAGGTATGGTACGCTAGGTGGAGTTCAGGATGACTTCACTTTGAAGAGTGATATGCATTCAATCATGGTTCATTTACAGAACTGGGCTACAGTGTCTGATATCCCCATTCCTGATCAGCTAGAAAAAGACAGAGGCCCTAACCCTAACCCTAACCCTAACCCTTTCCGCTTACAATATACAGATATTATATAATTGAATATATTATCTTATATTCAAATCAGAGAGAAAAATAATCATAAGCATGGTAAGTTATGGTAAGCTAGATGGGGTCACTTTGACGAGTGATATGCATTCAATCATGGCTCATTTACAGAACTGGGCTACAGTGTCTGATATCCCCATTCCTGATCAGCTAGCAAAAGGCAAACGCCCTAACCCTAACCCTAACCCTAACCCTTTCCACTTCCAATATACAGATATTATATATTTGAATATATTATCTTATATTCAAATCAGAGAGAAAAATAATCATAAACATGCTAAGTTATAGTACGCTAGATGGAGTTCAGGATGACTTCACTTTGAAGATTGATATGCATTCAATCATGGCTCATTTACAGAACTGGGCTACAGTGTCTGATATCCCCATTCCTGATCAGGTAGAAAAAGACAGAGGCCCTAACCCTAACCCTAACCCTTTCCGCTTACAATATACAGATATTATATAATTGAATATATTATCTTATATTCAAATCAGAGAGAAAAATAATCATAAGCATGCTAAGTTATGGTAAGATCGATGGGGTCACTTTGAAGAGTGATATGCATTCAATCATGGCTCATTTACAGAACTAGGGCTACAGTGTCTGATATCCCCATTCCTGATCAGCTAGCAAAAGACAAAGGCCCTAACCCTAACCCTAACCCTAACCCTTTCCACTTCCAATATACAGATATTATATATTTGAATATATTCACTTATATTCAAATCAGAGAGAAAAATAATCGTAAGCATGCTAAGTTATGGTAAGCTAGATGGGGTTCAGGATCACTTCACTTTGAAGAGTGATATGCATTCAATCATGGCTCATTTACAGAACTGGGCTACAGTGTCTGATATCCCCATTCCTGATCAGCTAGAAAAAGACAAAGGCCCTAACCCTAACCCTAAACGTAACCCTTTCCGCTTCCAATATACAGATATCATATATTTGAATATATTATCTTATATTCAAATCAGAGAGAAAAATAATCATAAGCATGCTAAGGTATGGTAAGCGACGTGGGGTTCAGGATCACTTCACTTTGAAGAGTGATATGCATTCAATCATGGCTCATTTACAGAACTAGGGCTACAGTGTCTGATATCCCCATTCCTGATCAGCTAGCAAAAGACAAAGGCCCTAACCCTAACCCTAACCCTAACCCTTTCCACTTCCAATATACAGATATTATATAATTGAATATATTATCTTATATTCAAATCAGAGAGAAAAATAATCATAAGCATGGTAAGTTATGGTAAGCTAGATGGGGTCACTTTGACGAGTGATATGCATTCAATCATGGCTCATTTACAGAACTGGGCTACAGTGTCTGATATCCCCATTCCTGATCAGCTAGCAAAAGGCAAACGCCCTAACCCTAACCCTAACCCTAACCCTTTCCACTTCCAATATACAGATATTATATATTTGAATATATTATCTTATATTCAAATCAGAGAGAAAAATAATCATAAACATGCTAAGTTATAGTACGCTAGATGGAGTTCAGGATGACTTCACTTTGAAGATTGATATGCATTCAATCATGGCTCATTTACAGAACTGGGCTACAGTGTCTGATATCCCCATTCCTGATCAGGTAGAAAAAGACAGAGGCCCTAACCCTAACCCTAACCCTTTCCGCTTACAATATACAGATATTATATAATTGAATATATTATCTTATATTCAAATCAGAGAGAAAAATAATCATAAGCATGCTAAGTTATGGTAAGATCGATGGGGTCACTTTGAAGAGTGATATGCATTCAATCATGGCTCATTTACAGAACTAGGGCTACAGTGTCTGATATCCCCATTCCTGATCAGCTAGCAAAAGACAAAGGCCCTAACCCTAACCCTAACCCTAACCCTTTCCACTTCCAATATACAGATATTATATATTTGAATATATTCACTTATATTCAAATCAGAGAGAAAAATAATCGTAAGCATGCTAAGTTATGGTAAGCTAGATGGGGTTCAGGATCACTTCACTTTGAAGAGTGATATGCATTCAATCATGGCTCATTTACAGAACTGGGCTACAGTGTCTGATATCCCCATTCCTGATCAGCTAGAAAAAGACAAAGGCCCTAACCCTAACCCTAAACGTAACCCTTTCCGCTTCCAATATACAGATATCATATATTTGAATATATTATCTTATATTCAAATCAGAGAGAAAAATAATCATAAGCATGCTAAGGTATGGTAAGCGACGTGGGGTTCAGGATCACTTCACTTTGAAGAGTGATATGCATTCAATCATGGCTCATTTACAGAACTAGGGCTACAGTGTCTGATATCCCCATTCCTGATCAGCTAGCAAAAGACAAAGGCCCTAACCCTAACCCTAACCCTAACCCTTTCCACTTCCAATATACAGATATTATATAATTGAATATATTATCTTATATTCAAATCAGAGAGAAAAATAATCATAAGCATGGTAAGTTATGGTAAGCTAGATGGGGTCACTTTGACGAGTGATATGCATTCAATCATGGCTCATTTACAGAACTGGGCTACAGTGTCTGATATCCCCATTCCTGATCAGCTAGCAAAAGGCAAAGGCCCTAACCCTAACCCTAACCCTAACCCTTTCCACTTCCAATATACAGATATTATATATTTGAATATATTATCTTATATTGAAATCAGAGAGAAAAATAATCATAAACATGCTAAGTTATAGTACGCTAGATGGAGTTCAGGATGACTTCACTTTGAAGATTGATATGCATTCAATCATGGCTCATTTACAGAACTGGGCTACAGTGTCTGATATCCCCATTCCTGATCAGGTAGAAAAAGACAGAGGCCCTAACCCTAACCCTAACCCTTTCCGCTTACAATATACAGATATTATATAATTGAATATATTATCTTATATTCAAATCAGAGAGAAAAATAATCATAAGCATGCTAAGTTATGGTAAGATCGATGGGGTCACTTTGAAGAGTGATATGCATTCAATCATGGCTCATTTACAGAACTAGGGCTACAGTGTCTGATATCCCCATTCCTGATCAGCTAGCAAAAGACAAAGGCCCTAACCCTAACCCTAACCCTAACCCTTTCCACTTCCAATATACAGATATTATATATTTGAATATATTCACTTATATTCAAATCAGAGAGAAAAATAATCGTAAGCATGCTAAGTTATGGTAAGCTAGATGGGGTTCAGGATGACTTCACTTTGAAGAGTGATATGCATTCAATCATGGCTCATTTACAGAACTGGGCTACAGTGTCTGATATCCCCATTCCTGATCAGCTAGAAAAAGACAAAGGCCCTAACCCTAACCCTAAACCTAACCCTTTCCGCTTCCAATATACAGATATCATATATTTGAATATATTATCTTATATTCAAATCAGAGAGAAAAATAATCATAAGCATGCTAAGTTATGGTAAGCTAGATGGGGTTCAGGATCACTTCACTTTGAAGAGTTATATGCATTCAATCATGGCTCATTTACAGAACTGGGCTACAGTGTCTGATATCCCCATTCCTGATCAGCTAGCAAAAGACAAAGGCCCTAACCCTAACCCTAACCCTAACCCTTTCCACTTCCAATATACAGATATTATATATTTGAATATATTATCTTATATTCAAATCAGAGAGAAAAATAATCATAAGCATGCTAAGTTATGGTAAGCTACATGGGGTTCAGGATCACTTCACTTTGAAGAGTGATATGAATTCAATCATGGTTCATTTACAGAACTGGGCTACAGTGTCTGATATCCCCGTTCCTGATCAGCTAGAAAAAGACAGAGGCCCTAACCCTAACCCTAACCCTTTCCGCTTACAATATACAGATATTATATAATTGAATATATTATCTTATATTCAAATCAGAGAGAAAAATAATCATAAGCATGCTAAGTTATGGTAAGATCGATGGGGTCACTTTGAAGAGTGATATGCATTCAATCATGGCTCATTTACAGAACTAGGGCTACAGTGTCTGATATCCCCATTCCTGATCAGCTAGCAAAAGACAAAGGCCCTAACCCTAACCCTAACCCTAACCCTTTCCACTTCCAATATACAGATATCATATATTTGAATATATTATCTTATATTCAAATCAGAGAGAAAAATAATCATAAGCATGCTAAGTTATGGTAAGCTAGATGGGGTTCAGGATCACTTCACTTTGAAGAGTGATATGCATTCAATCATGGCTCATTTACAGAACTAGGGCTACGGTGTCTGATATCCCCATTCCTGATCAGCTAGCAAAAGACAAAGGCCCTAACCCTAACCCTAACCCTAACCCTTTCCACTTCCAATATACAGATATTATATATTTGAATATATTCACTTATATTCAAATCAGAGAGAAAAATAATCGTAAGCATGCTAAGTTATGGTAAGCTAGATGGGGTTCAGGATCACTTCACTTTGAAGAGTGATATGCATTCAATCATGGCTCATTTACAGAACTGGGCTACAGTGTCTGATATCCCCATTCCTGATCAGCTAGAAAAAGACAAAGGCCCTAACCCTAACCCTAAACGTAACCCTTTCCGCTTCCAATATACAGATATCATATATTTGAATATATTATCTTATATTCAAATCAGAGAGAAAAATAATCATAAGCATGCTAAGGTATGGTAAGCGACGTGGGGTTCAGGATCACTTCACTTTGAAGAGTGATATGCATTCAATCATGGCTCATTTACAGAACTAGGGCTACAGTGTCTGATATCCCCATTCCTGATCAGCTAGCAAAAGACAAAGGCCCTAACCCTAACCCTAACCCTAACCCTTTCCACTTCCAATATACAGATATTATATAATTGAATATATTATCTTATATTCAAATCAGAGAGAAAAATAATCATAAGCATGGTAAGTTATGGTAAGCTAGATGGGGTCACTTTGACGAGTGATATGCATTCAATCATGGCTCATTTACAGAACTAGGGCTACAGTGTCTGATATCCCCATTCCTGATCAGCTAGCAAAAGACAAAGGCCCTAACCCTAACCCTAACCCGAACCCTTTCCACTTACAATATACAGATATTATATATTTGAATATATTCTCTTATATTCAAATCAGAGAGAAAAATAATCATAAGCATGCTAAGTTATGGTAAGCTAGATGGGGTTCAGGATCACTTCACTTTGAAGAGTGATATGCATTCAATCATGGCTCATTTACAGAACTAGGGCTACAGTGTCTGATATCCCCATTCCTGATCAGCTAGCAAAAGACAAAGGCCCTAACCCTAACCCTAACCCTTTCCGCTTACAATATACAGATATTATATAATTGAATATATTATCTTATATTCAAATCAGAGAGAAAAATAATCATAAGCATGCTAAGTTATGGTAAGATCGATGGGGTCACTTTGAAGAGTGATATGCATTCAATCATGGCTCATTTACAGAACTAGGGCTACAGTGTCTGATATCCCCATTCCTGATCAGCTAGCAAAAGACAAAGGCCCTAACCCTAACCCTAACCCTAACCCTTTCCACTTCCAATATACAGATATTATATATTTGAATATATTCTCTTATATTCAAATCAGAGAGAAAAATAATCGTAAGCATGCTAAGTTACGGTAAGCTAGATGGGGTTCAGGATCACTTCACTTTGAAGAGTGATATGCATTCAATCATGGCTCATTTACAGAACTGGGCTACAGTGTCTGATATCCCCATTCCTGATCAGCTAGAAAAAGACAAAGGCCCTAACCCTAACCCTAAACCTAACCCTTTCCGCTTCCAATATACAGATATCATATATTTGAATATATAATCTTATATTCAAATCAGAGAGAAAAATAATCATAAGCATGCTAAGTTATGGTAAGCTAGATGGGGTTCAGGATCACTTCACTTTGAAGAGTGATATGCATTCAATCATGGCTCATTTACAGAACTGGGCTACAGTGTCTGATATCCCCATTCCTGATCAGCTAGCAAAAGACAAAGGCCCTAACCCTAACCCTAACCCTAACCCTTTCCACTTCCAATATACAGATATTATATATTTGAATATATTATCTTATATTCAAATCAGAGAGAAAAATAATCATAAGCATGCGAAGTTATGGTAAGCTACATGGGGTTCAGGATCACTTCACTTTGAAGAGTGATATGCATTCAATCATGGTTCATTTACAGAACTGGGCTACAGTGTCTGATATCCCCGTTCCTGATCAGCTAGAAAAAGACAGAGGCCCTAACCCTAACCCTAACCCTTTCCGCTTACAATATACAGATATTATATAATTGAATATATTATCTTATATTCAAATCAGAGAGAAAAATAATCATAAGCATGCTAAGTTATGGTAAGATCGATGGGGTCACTTTGAAGAGTGATATGCATTCAATCATGGCTCATTTACAGAACTAGGGCTACAGTGTCTGATATCCCCATTCCTGATCAGCTAGCAAAAGACAAAGGCCCTAACCCTAACCCTAACCCTAACCCTTTCCACTTCCAATATACAGATATCATATATTTGAATATATTATCTTATATTCAAATCAGAGAGAAAAATAATCATAAGCATGCTAAGTTATGGTAAGCTAGATGGGGTTCAGGATCACTTCACTTTGAAGAGTGATATGCATTCAATCATGGCTCATTTACAGAACTAGGGCTACGGTGTCTGATATCCCCATTCCTGATCAGCTAGCAAAAGACAAAGGCCCTAACCCTAACCCTAACCCTAACCCTTTCCACTTCCAATATACAGATATTATATATTTGAATATATTCACTTATATTCAAATCAGAGAGAAAAATAATCGTAAGCATGCTAAGTTATGGTAAGCTAGATGGGGTTCAGGATCACTTCACTTTGAAGAGTGATATGCATTCAATCATGGCTCATTTACAGAACTGGGCTACAGTGTCTGATATCCCCATTCCTGATCAGCTAGAAAAAGACAAAGGCCCTAACCCTAACCCTAAACGTAACCCTTTCCGCTTCCAATATACAGATATCATATATTTGAATATATTATCTTATATTCAAATCAGAGAGAAAAATAATCATAAGCATGCTAAGGTATGGTAAGCGACGTGGGGTTCAGGATCACTTCACTTTGAAGAGTGATATGCATTCAATCATGGCTCATTTACAGAACTAGGGCTACAGTGTCTGATATCCCCATTCCTGATCAGCTAGCAAAAGACAAAGGCCCTAACCCTAACCCTAACCCTAACCCTTTCCACTTCCAATATACAGATATTATATAATTGAATATATTATCTTATATTCAAATCAGAGAGAAAAATAATCATAAGCATGGTAAGTTATGGTAAGCTAGATGGGGTCACTTTGACGAGTGATATGCATTCAATCATGGCTCATTTACAGAACTAGGGCTACAGTGTCTGATATCCCCATTCCTGATCAGCTAGCAAAAGACAAAGGCCCTAACCCTAACCCTAACCCGAACCCTTTCCACTTACAATATACAGATATTATATATTTGAATATATTCTCTTATATTCAAATCAGAGAGAAAAATAATCATAAGCATGCTAAGTTATGGTAAGCTAGATGGGGTTCAGGATCACTTCACTTTGAAGAGTGATATGCATTCAATCATGGCTCATTTACAGAACTAGGGCTACAGTGTCTGATATCCCCATTCCTGATCAGCTAGCAAAAGACAAAGGCCCTAACCCTAACCCTAACCCTTTCCGCTTACAATATACAGATATTATATAATTGAATATATTATCTTATATTCAAATCAGAGAGAAAAATAATCATAAGCATGCTAAGTTATGGTAAGATCGATGGGGTCACTTTGAAGAGTGATATGCATTCAATCATGGCTCATTTACAGAACTAGGGCTACAGTGTCTGATATCCCCATTCCTGATCAGCTAGCAAAAGACAAAGGCCCTAACCCTAACCCTAACCCTAACCCTTTCCACTTCCAATATACAGATATTATATATTTGAATATATTCTCTTATATTCAAATCAGAGAGAAAAATAATCGTAAGCATGCTAAGTTACGGTAAGCTAGATGGGGTTCAGGATCACTTCACTTTGAAGAGTGATATGCATTCAATCATGGCTCATTTACAGAACTGGGCTACAGTGTCTGATATCCCCATTCCTGATCAGCTAGAAAAAGACAAAGGCCCTAACCCTAACCCTAAACCTAACCCTTTCCGCTTCCAATATACAGATATCATATATTTGAATATATAATCTTATATTCAAATCAGAGAGAAAAATAATCATAAGCATGCTAAGTTATGGTAAGCTAGATGGGGTTCAGGATCACTTCACTTTGAAGAGTGATATGCATTCAATCATGGCTCATTTACAGAACTGGGCTACAGTGTCTGATATCCCCATTCCTGATCAGCTAGCAAAAGACAAAGGCCCTAACCCTAACCCTAACCCTAACCCTTTCCACTTCCAATATACAGATATTATATATTTGAATATATTATCTTATATTCAAATCAGAGAGAAAAATAATCATAAGCATGCGAAGTTATGGTAAGCTACATGGGGTTCAGGATCACTTCACTTTGAAGAGTGATATGCATTCAATCATGGTTCATTTACAGAACTGGGCTACAGTGTCTGATATCCCCATTCCTGATCAGCTAGAAAAAGACAGAGGCCCTAACCCTAACCCTAACCCTTTCCGCTTACAATATACAGATATTATATAATTGAATATATTATCTTATATTCAAATCAGAGAGAAAAATAATCATAAGCATGCTAAGTTATGGTAAGATCGATGGGGTCACTTTGAAGAGTGATATGCATTCAATCATGGCTCATTTACAGAACTAGGGCTACAGTGTCTGATATCCCCATTCCTGATCAGCTAGCAAAAGACAAAGGCCCTAACCCTAACCCTAACCCGAACCCTTTCCACTTCCAATATACAGATATTATATATTTGAATATATTCTCTTATATTAAAATCAGAGAGAAAAATAATCGTAAGCATGCTAAGTTATGGTAAGCTAGATGGGGTTCAGGATCACTTCACTTTGAAGAGTGATATGCATTCAATCATGGTTCATTTACAGAACTGGGCTACAGTGTCTGATATCCCCATTCCTGATCAGCTAGAAAGAGACAAAGGCCCTAACCCTAACCCTAAACCTAACCCTTTCCGCTTCCAATATACAGATATCATATATTTGAATATATTATCTTATATTCAAATCAGAGAGAAAAATAATCGTAAGCATGCTAAGTTATGGTAAGCTAGATGGGGTTCAGGATCACTTCACTTTGAAGAGTGATATGCATTCAATCATGGCTCATTTACAGAACTGGGCTACAGTGTCTGATATCCCCATTCCTGATCAGCTAGCAAAAGACAAAGGCCCTAACCCTAACCCTAACCCTAACCCTTTCCACTTACAATATACAGATATTATATAATTGAATATATTATCTTATATTCAAATCAGAGAGAAAAATAATCATAAACATGCTAAGTTATGGTAAGCTAGATGGGGTTCATGATCACTTCACTTTGAAGAGTGATATGCATTCAATCAGGGCTCATTTACAGAACTGGGCTACAGTGTCTGATATCCCCATTCCTGATCAGCTAGCTAAAGACAAAGGCCCTAACCCTAACCCTAACCCTTTCTGCTTACAATATACAGATATTATATAATTGAATATATTATCTTATATTCAAATCAGAGAGAAAAATAATCATAAGCATGCTAAGTTATGGTAAGCTAGATGGGGTTCAGGATCACTTCACTTTGAAGAGTGATATGCATTCAATCATGGCTCATTTACAGAACTGGGCTACAGTGTCTGATATCCCCATTCCTGATCAGCTAGAAAAAGACAAAGGCCCTAACCCTAACCCTAAACCTAACCCTTTCCGCTTCCAATATACAGATATCATATATTTCAATATATTATCTTATATTCAAATCAGAGAGAAAAATAATCATAAGCATGCTAAGTTATGGTAAGCTAGATGGGGTTCAGGATCACTTCACTTTGAAGAGTGATATGCATTCAATCATGGCTCATTTACAGAACTGGGCTACAGTGTCTGATATCCCCATTCCTGATCAGCTAGCAAAAGACAAAGGCCCTAACCCTAACCCTAACCCTAACCCTTTCCACTTCCAATATACAGATATTATATATTTGAATATATTATCTTATATTCAAATCAGAGAGAAAAATAATCATAAGCATGCGAAGTTATGGTAAGCTACATGGGGTTCAGGATCACTTCACTTTGAAGAGTGATATACATTCAATCATGGTTCATTTACAGAACTGGGCTACAGTGTCTGATATCCCCATTCCTGATCAGCTAGAAAAAGACAGAGGCCCTAACCCTAACCCTAACCCTTTCCGCTTACAATATACAGATATTATATAATTGAATATATTATCTTATATTCAAATCAGAGAGAAAAATAATCATAAGCATGCTAAGTTATGGTAAGATCGATGGGGTCACTTTGAAGAGTGATATGCATTCAATCATGGCTCATTTACAGAACTAGGGCTACAGTGTCTGATATCCCCATTCCTGATCAGCTAGCAAAAGACAAAGGCCCTAACCCTAACCCTAACCCGAACCCTTTCCACTTCCAATATACAGATATTATATATTTGAATATATTCTCTTATATTCAAATCAGAGAGAAAAATAATCGTAAGCATGCTAAGTTATGGTAAGCTAGATGGGGTTCAGGATCACTTCACTTTGAAGAGTGATATGCATTCAATCATGGCTCATTTACAGAACTGGGCTACAGTGTCTGATATCCCCATTCCTGATCAGCTAGAAAAAGACAAAGGCCCTAACCCTAACCCTAAACCTAACCCTTTCCGCTTCCAATATACAGATATCATATATTTGAATATATTATCTTATATTCAAATCAGAGAGAAAAATAATCATAAGCATGCTAAGTTATGGTAAGCTAGATGGGGTTCAGGATCACTTCACTTTGAAGAGTGATATGCATTCAATCATGGCTCATTTACAGAACTAGGGCTACAGTGTCTGATATCCCCATTCCTGATCAGCTAGCAAAAGACAAAGGCCCTAACCCTAACCCTAACCCTAACCCTTTCCACTTACAATATACAGATATTATATAATTGAATATATTATCTTATATTCAAATCAGAGAGAAAAATAATCATAAGCATGCTAAGTTATGGTAAGCTAGATGGGGTTCAGGATCACTTCACTTTGAAGAGTGATATGCATTCAATCATGGCTCATTTACAGAACTAGGGCTACAGTGTCTGATATCCCCATTCCTGATCAGCTAGCAAAAGACAAAGGCCCTAACCCTAACCCTAACCCTTTCCACTTCCAATATACAGATATTATATATTTGAATATATTATCTTATATTAAAATCAGAGAGAAAAATAATCATAAGCATGCGAAGTTATGGTAAGCTACATGGGGTTCAGGATCACTTCACTTTGAAGAGTGATATGCATTCAATCATGGTTCATTTACAGAACTGGGCTACAGTGTCTGATATCCCTATTCCTGATCAGCTAGAAAAAGACAGAGGCCCTAACCCTAACCCTAACCCTTTCCGCTTACAATATACAGATATTATATAATTGAATATATTATCTTATATTCAAATCAGAGAGAAAAATAATCATAAGCATGCTAAGTTATGGTAAGATCGATGGGGTCACTTTGAAGAGTGATATGCATTCAATCATGGCTCATTTACAGAACTAGGGCTACAGTGTCTGATATCCCCATTCCTGATCAGCTAGCAAAATACAAAGGCCCTAACCCTAACCCTAACCCGAACCCTTTCCACTTCCAATATACAGATATTATATATTTGAATATATTCTCTTATATTCAAATCAGAGAGAAAAATAATCGTAAGCATGCTAAGTTATGGTAAGCTAGATGGGGTTCAGGATCACTTCACTTTGAAGAGTGATATGCATTCAATCATGGCTCATTTACAGAACTGGGCTACAGTGTCTGATATCCCCATTCCTGATCAGCTAGAAAAAGACAAAGGCCCTAACCCTAACCCTAAACCTAACCCTTTCCGCTTCCAATATACAGATATCATATATTTGAATATATTATCTTATATTATCTTATAGAACAACCGGGCCTAGAACGCCCCCCCATCTGGAACCACCTTGGGAGGAGGGGATGCGAGGACAGGATAAGATCTCAAGGTCGGTTGGGAGACCGTGGCTGCTGGTTACGCCCGGTCGCTTGTACCAACCCCTGCAGTCTAGGTGGACAGGTCATACAGAGCCAGGGCCTGCGGCTGATGCTTTGTAACGCAAGGTCTGTCACCAACAAGGCCCCCCTCATTAATGAGTTGATCTCAGAGGGGGAGCTAGACCTTGCAGGGATAACGGAGACCTGGCTGGGCCACGAGGGTGGTTTACCCCTCGTGGAAATGTGCCCACCGGGTTTCCGTGCATTCCATCAGCCTCGGGCCCTGGGTAAGGGTGGAGGGGTGGCGGTGGTTATGCGGGAATGTTTAGAGCCGAGGGAGTTCACTGTCCCTCAGATACCCGGGTGTGAGTCCCTTGGTGTGAACTGGGGCCCAGGGAGGCAGTGGGGCTTGCTGATTGTATACTTGGCTCCTCGCTATGCATCAGCAGCCCTGCCCGAGCTCCTCGAGCTAATCTCTGCGACGGCAGTTGAGACTCCCAGACTCTTGGTCATGGGGGACTTCAACTTACCGTCAATGGGAGCGGCTTCCGAGGCGGCCCGGGAGTTCATGGCTTCCATGACGGCCATGGACCTGACCCAATTAGTGCAGGGCCCCACTCACGAAGGGGGCCACACACTGGACCTCATTTTTGTATCTGAACAGTGGACGAGTGATCTGGGAATAGGGGATTTAGTCATCACGCCCCTGTCATGGTCAGACCACTCATCCCTCCGGCTGGACTTCCCTGGCGCTATCCCCCACCGCGAGGAGGCGGAACCAGACCCTATAAACTGGTACCGCCCCAGGCACCTGATGGAATCTGATAGATTCCAGACGGAGCTTGGGCCAATTCCTGTAGCCTTGTCCCGCTCCCGCTCCGAGGACCTAGTGTCTGCCTGGAATAGGGCGACGACTGGGGCCTTGGACCGGGTTGCGCCTTTGCGACCTCTCCTGCGGCATCGACCCACCCGGGCTCCTTGGTTTACTGAGGAGCTTAGGGTGATGAAGCGCCACAGGAGACGTCTAGAGAGCAGGTGGAGGTCCTCACGCTCCGAATCTGACCGAACACAGGTAAGAGCCTATTTGCGGACTTACCTTGTGGCAATAAGAGCGGCCAAACGTAGACATTGTGCTGCTCTTATTGCGTCCGCGGATAACCGCCCTGCCGCCCTGTTTAGGGTGACTCGCTCCCTTCTATCGCAGAGGGTGCGGGAGACACCGTTACAGGGTAGAGCAGAGGAGTTTGGGGAATATCTTCAGGACAAAATCGATCAGATCCGGAGCGGGTGGACCTCCGTCAGTGGACCAGACGAGCCGCCAACAGCGAGTCTTGAGAGACCACTCTGGGAGGAGTTTGACTCTGTTGCCCCCGAGGATTTGGACAGGTTGCGTGGACGGCTGCGACCCACCACTTGTTTAACGGACCCGTGCCCCTCCTGGCTGGTACTGGCAGCCTGGGAGGTGACACGAGGCTGGCTCCTGGGCCTGGTGAGCGCATCACTGGGTGAGGGATACTTACCAACCGCCTTGAAAGAGGCGGTGGTGAGACCCTTGCTCAAGAGGCCTTCGCTCGACCCAATGGAGCTAGCTAACTATCGTCCAGTCTCCAACCTCCCCTTCGTGGCGAAGGTTGTTGAGAATGTGGTGGCGCAGCAGCTCCCGCGACACCTAGACGAATCCGATTATCTAGACCCACGCCAGTCCGGCTTCCGACCCGGGCACAGCACCGAGACAGCCTTGGTCGCGTTGGTCGATGATCTCTGGAGGGCCAGAGATAGGGGTTGCTCCTCTATCCTGGTCCTATTAGACCTCTCGGCGGCTTTTGATACCATCGACCATGGTATCCTATTGCGCCGGTTGGAGGGGATGGGAGTCGGAGGCACCGTTTTGCGGTGGTTCGTCTCCTACCTCTCCGACCGGAAGCAATGTGTGTTGACAGGGGGACAGAGGTCGTCCCTGAGGCCACTCACTTGTGGGGTGCCACAGGGGTCGGTCCTCTCGCCTCTCCTGTTCAACGCATATGTGAAGCCGCTGGGTGAGATCATCCGTGGTTTTGGGGTTGAATACCATCTCTACGCTGATGACACTCAGCTGTATATTTCAACCCCAAACCACCCCAACGAGGCTGTCGAAGTGATGTCCCAGTGTTTGGAGGCCGTCGGGGTCTGGATGGGGGACAACAGACTCAAACTCAACCCCTCCAAGACCGAGTGGCTGTGGTTGCCGGCACCTCGGTTCAGCCAGCTGACTCCATCGCTGGCCATAGGGGGCGAACAGTTGTCCCCTGTGGAGCGGGCGCGCAATTTGGGTGTCCTCCTTGATGCCCGGCTGTCAATGGAGGACCATGTGGCAGCCGTGGCAAGGGGGGCTTTCCACCAGGTTCGCCTGGTGCGCCAATTGCGCCCCCTACTGGACCGGAGTGCCCTGCGCACGGTCACTCATGCGCTGGTGACGTCTCGCCTGGACTACTGCAATGCCCTCTACATGGGGCTTCCCTTGGGACGCATCCGGAGACTGCAGCTAGTTCAGAACACAGCCGCGCGGGTTATTATGGGAAGTACCCGTTACTCCCACGTAACACCTCTCCTGCGCGAGCTGCACTGGCTACCTGTAGCCTTTCGGGTGCGTTTCAAGGTATTGATCACCATCTTTAAAGCGCTCCATGGCAGAGGACCTAGTTATCTGCAGGATCGCATCCTACCACACACGTCCCTGCGACCTATCCGCTCACACAGGGAGGGGCTCCTCCTGGTGCCGTCTGCTAGGCAATGCCAGCGGGCGACACCTAGGAGTAGATCCTTCTCTGTGATGGGCCCAACCCTCTGGAATGACCTCCCCCCAGACATTCGAACTACCACCGACCTCCGTTCCTTCCGGCAAAAGTTAAAGACTCACCTATTTCAATCAGCTGGCCTGGCACTTTCTTAGTTTTACCTCCCGGGATTTATTTATTTTAATTGGGTTTGGGGTTTTATAGGCTTTTAACGTATTATATTTATTATTCTATTACAGTCTCACAACCTCCTTCACCAGTATTAATTTAATTGTTTATGTATGTATTTTACAACGTATTTTAGTGACTGTACACCGCCCCGAGTCCTCTCCGGGAGAGGGGGCGGTCTATAAGTGTGAATAATAAAAATAAAAAATAAATATTCAAATCAGAGAGAAAAATAATCATAAGCATGCTAAGTTATGGTAAGCTAGATGGGGTTCAGGATCACTTCACTTTGAAGAGTGATATGCATTCAATCATGGCTCATTTACAGAACTGGGCTACAGTGTCTGATATCCCCATTCCTGATCAGCTAGAAAAAGACAGAGGCCCTAACCCTAACCCTAACCCTTTCCGCTTACAATATACAGATATTATATAATTGAATATATTATCTTATATTCAAATCAGAGAGAAAAATAATCATAAGCATGCTAAGTTATGGTAAGATCGATGGGGTCACTTTGACGAGTGATATGCATTCAATCATGGCTCATTTACAGAACTAGGGCTACAGTGTCTGATATCCCCATTCCTGATCAGCTAGCAAAAGACAAAGGCCCTAACCCTAACCCTAACCCGAACCCTTTCCACTTACAATATACAGATATTATATATTTGAATATATTCTCTTATATTCAAATCAGAGAGAAAAATAATCATAAGCATGCTAAGTTATGGTAAGCTAGATGGGGTTCAGGATCACTTCACTTTGAAGAGTGATATGCATTCAATCATGGCTCATTTACAGAACTAGGGCTACAGTGTCTGATATCCCCATTCCTGATCAGCTAGCAAAAGACAAAGGCCCTAACCCTAACCCTAACCCTTTCCGCTTACAATATACAGATATTATATAATTGAATATATTATCTTATATTCAAATCAGAGAGAAAAATAATCATAAGCATGCTAAGTTATGGTAAGATCGATGGGGTCACTTTGAAGAGTGATATGCATTCAATCATGGCTCATTTACAGAACTAGGGCTACAGTGTCTGATATCCCCATTCCTGATCAGCTAGCAAAAGACAAAGGCCCTAACCCTAACCCTAACCCTAACCCTTTCCACTTCCAATATACAGATATTATATATTTGAATATATTCTCTTATATTCAAATCAGAGAGAAAAATAATCGTAAGCATGCTAAGTTATGGTAAGCTACATGGGGTTCAGGATCACTTCACTTTGAAGAGTGATATGCATTCAATCATGGCTCATTTACAGAACTGGGCTACAGTGTCTGATATCCCCATTCCTGATCAGCTAGAAAAAGACAAAGGCCCTAACCCTAACCCTAAACCTAACCCTTTCCGCTTCCAATATACAGATATCATATATTTGAATATATTATCTTATATTCAAATCAGAGAGAAAAATAATCATAAGCATGCTAAGTTATGGTAAGCTAGATGTGGTTCAGGATCATTTTACTTTGAAGAGTGATATGCATTCAATCATGGCTCATTTACAGAACTGGGCTACAGTGTCTGATATCCCCATTCCTGATCAGCTAGAAAAAGACAAAGGCCCTAACCCTAACCCTAACCCTTTCCGCTTACAATATACAGATATTATATAATTGAATATATTATCTTATATTCAAATCAGAGAGAAAAATAATCATAAGCATGGTAAGTTATGGTAAGCTAGATGGGGTCACTTTGACGAGTGATATGCATTCAATCACGGCTCATTTACAGAACTGGGCTACAGCTTCTGATATCCCCATTCCTGATCAGCTAGCAAAAGGCAAAGGCCCTAACCCTAACCCTAACCCTTTCCGCTTCCAATATACAGATATTATATAATTGAATATATTATCTTATATTCAAATCAGAGAGAAAAATAATCATAAGCATGCAAAGGTATGGTAAGCGACATGGGGTTCAGGATCACTTCACTTTGAAGAGTGATATGCATTCAATCATGGCTCATTTCGAGAACTGGGCTACAGTGTCTGATATCCCAATTCCTGATCAGCTAGCAAAAGACAAAGGCCCTAACCCTAACCCTAACCCTAACACTTTCCGCTTCCAATATACAGATATTATATATTTGATTATATTCTCTTATATTCAAATCAGAGAGAAAAATAATCGTAAGCATGCTAAGTTATGGTAAGCTAGATGGGGTTCAGGATCACTTCACTTTGAAGAGTGATATGCATTCAATCATGGCTCATTTACAGAACTGGGCTAGTGTCTGATATCCCCATTCCTGATCAGCTAGCAAAAGACAAAGGCCCTAACCCTAACCCTAACCCTAACCCTAACCCTTTCCGCTTACAATATACAGATATTATATATTTGAATATTTTATCTTATATTCAAAGCAGAGAGAAAAATAATCATAAGCATGCTAAGTTATGGTAAGCTAGATGGGGTTCAGGATCACTTCACTTGGAAGGGTGATATGCATTCAATCATGGCTCATTTACAGAACTGGGCTCCAGTGTCTGATATCCCCATTCCTGATCAGCTAGCAAAAGACAAAGGCCCTAAACCTAACCCTAACCCTTTCCGCTTACAATATACAGATATTATATAATTGAATATATTATCTTATATTCAAATCAGAGAGAAAAATAATCATAAGCATGCTAAGTTATGGTAAGCTAGATGGGGTCACTTTGAAGAGTGATATGCATTCAATCATGGCTCATTTGCAGAACTGGGCTACAGTGTCTGATATCCCCATTCCACATCAGCTAGAAAAAGACAAAGGCCCTTACCCTAACCCTAACCCTTACCCTAACCCTAACCCTTTCCGCTTACAATATACAGATATTATATAATTGAATATATTATCTTATATTCAAATCAGAGAGACAAATAATCATAAGCATGCTAAGTTATGGTAAGCTACATGGGGTTCAGGATCACTTCACTTTGAAGAGTGATATGCATTCAATCATTGCTCATTTACAGAACTGGGCTACAGTGTCTGATATCCCAATTCCTGATCAGCTAGCAAAAGACAAAGGCCCTAACCCTAACCCTAACACTTTCCGCTTCCAATATACAGATATTATATATTTGAATATATTCTCTTATATTCAAATCAGAGAGAAAAATAATCGTAAGCATGCAAAGTTATGGTAAGCTAGATGGGGTTCAGGATGACTTCACTTTGAAGAGTGATATGCATTCAATCATGGCTCATTTACAGAACTGGGCTACAGTGTCTGATATCCCCATTCCTGATCAGCTAGAAAAAGACAGAGGCCCTAACCCTAACCCTAACCCTTTCCGCTTACAATATACAGATATTATATAATTGAATATATTATCTTATATTCAAATCAGAGAGAAAAATAATCATAAGCATGCTAAGTTATGGTAAGCTAGATGGGGTTCAGGATCACTTCACTTTGAAGAGTGATATGCATTCAATCATGGTTCATTTACAGAACTGGGCTACAGTGTCTGATATCCCCATTCCTGATCAGCTAGAAAAAGACAGAGGCCCTAACCCTAACCCTAACCCTTTCCGCTTACAATATACAGATATTATATAATTGAATATATTATCTTATATTCAAATCAGAGAGAAAAATAATCATAAGCATGCTAAGTTATGGTAAGATCGATGGGGTCACTTTGACGAGTGATATGCATTCAATCATGGCTCATTTACAGAACTAGGGCTACAGTGTCTGATATCCCCATTCCTGATCAGCTAGCAAAAGACAAAGGCCCTAACCCTAACCCTAACCCTAACCCTTTCCACTTACAATATACAGATATTATATAATTGAATATATTATCTTATATTCAAATCAGAGAGAAAAATAATCATAAGCATGCTAAGTTATGGTAAGCTAGATGGGGTTCAGGATCACTTCACTTTGAAGAGTGATATGCATTCAATCATGGCTCATTTACAGAACTAGGGCTACAGTGTCTGATATCCCCATTCCTGATCAGCTAGCAAAAGACAAAGGCCCTAACCCTAACCCTAACCCTTTCCGCTTACAATATACAGATATTATATAATTGAATATATTATCTTATATTCAAATCAGAGACAAAAATAATCATAAGCATGCTAAGTTATGGTAAGATCGATGGGGTCACTTTGAAGAGTGATATGCATTCAATCATGGCTCATTTACAGAACTGGGCTACAGTGTCTGATATCCCCATTCCTGATCAGCTAGCAAAAGACAAAGGCCCTAACCCTAACCCTAACCCTAACCCTTTCCACTTACAATATACAGATATTATATAATTGAATATATTATCTTATATTCAAATCAGAGAGAAAAATAATCATAAACATGCTAAGTTATGGTAAGCTAGATGGGGTTCATGATCACTTCACTTTGAAGAGTGATATGCATTCAATCAGGGCTCATTTACAGAACTGGGCTACAGTGTCTGATATCCCCATTCCTGATCAGCTAGCTAAAGACAAAGGCCCTAACCCTAACCCTAACCCTTTCTGCTTACAATATACAGATATTATATAATTGAATATATTATCTTATATTCAAATCAGAGAGAAAAATAATCATAAGCATGCTAAGTTATGGTAAGCTAGATGGGGTTCAGGATGACTTCACTTTGAAGAGTGATATGCATTCAATCATGGCTCATTTACAGAACTGGGCTACAGTGACTGATATCCCCATTCCTGATCAGCTAGAAAAAGACAAAGGCCCTAACCCTAACCCTAAACCTAACCCTTTCCGCTTCCAATATACAGATATCATATATTTGAATATATTATCTTATATTCAAATCAGAGAGAAAAATAATCATAAGCATGCTAAGTTATGGTAAGCTAGATGGGGTTCAGGATCACTTCACTTTGAAGAGTGATATGCATTCAATCATGGCTCATTTACAGAACTGGGCTACAGTGTCTGATATCCCCATTCCTGATCAGCTAGCAAAAGACAAAGGCCCTAACCCTAACCCTAACCCTAACCCTTTCCACTTCCAATATACAGATATTATATATTTGAATATATTATCTTATATTCAAATCAGAGAGAAAAAGAATCATAAGCATGCTAAGTTATGGTAAGATCGATGGGGTCACTTTGAAGAGTGATATGCATTCAATCATGGCTCATTTACAGAACTAGGGCTACAGTGTCTGATATCCCCATTCCTGATCAGCTAGCAAAAGACAAAGGCCCTAACCCTAACCCTAACCCGAACCCTTTCCACTTCCAATATACAGATATTATATATTTGAATATATTCTCTTATATTCAAATCAGAGAGAAAAATAATCGTAAGCATGCTAAGTTATGGTAAGCTAGATGGGGTTCAGGATCACTTCACTTTGAAGAGTGATATGCATTCAATCATGGCTCATTTACAGAACTGGGCTACAGTGTCTGATATCCCCATTCCTGATCAGCTAGCAAAAGACAAAGGCCCTAACCCTAACCCTAACCCTAACCCTTTCCACTTACAATATACAGATATTATATAATTGAATATATTATCTTATATTCAAATCAGAGAGAAAAATAATCATAAACATGCTAAGTTATGGTAAGCTAGATGGGGTTCATGATCACTTCACTTTGAAGAGTGATATGCATTCAATCAGGGCTCATTTACAGAACTGGGCTACAGTGTCTGATATCCCCATTCCTGATCAGCTAGCTAAAGACAAAGGCCCTAACCCTAACCCTAACCCTTTCTGCTTACAATATACAGATATTATATAATTGAATATATTATCTTATATTCAAATCAGAGAGAAAAATAATCATAAGCATGCTAAGTTATGGTAAGCTAGATGGGGTCACTTTGAAGAGTGATATGCATTCAATCATGGCTCATTTACAGAACTGGGCTACAGTGTCTGATATCCCCATTCCTCATCAGCTAGAAAAAGACAGAGGCCCTAACCCTAACCCTAACCCTAACCCTAACCCTTACCCTTTCAGCTTACAATATACAGATATTATATAATTGAATATATTATCTTATATTCAAATCAGAGAGAAAAATAATCATAAGCATGCTAAGTTATGGTAAGATCGATGGGGTCACTTTGAAGAGTGATATGCATTCAATCATGGCTCATTTACAGAACTAGGGCTACAGTGTCTGATATCCCCATTCCTGATCAGCTAGCAAAAGACAAAGGCCCTAACCCTAACCCTAACCCTAACCCTTTCCACTTCCAATATACAGATATTATATATTTGAATATATTCTCTTATATTCAAATCAGAGAGAAAAATAATCGTAAGCATGCTAAGTTATGGTAAGCTAGATGGGGTTCAGGATCACTTCACTTTGAAGAGTGATATGCATTCAATCATGGCTCATTTACAGAACTGGGCTACAGTGTCTGATATCCCCATTCCTGATCAGCTAGAAAAAGACAAAGGCCCTAACCCTAACCCTAAACCTAACCCTTTCCGCTTCCAATATACAGATATCATATATTTGAATATATTATCTTATATTCAAATCAGAGAGAAAAATAATCATAAGCATGCTAAGTTATGGTAAGCTAGATGGGGTTCAGGATCACTTCACTTTGAAGAGTGATATGCATTCAATCATGGCTCATTTACAGAACTGGGCTACAGTGTCTGATATCCCCATTCCTGATCAGCTAGCAAAAGACAAAGGCCCTAACCCTAACCCTAACCCTAACCCTTTCCACTTCCAATATACAGATATTATATATTTGAATATATTATCTTATATTCAAATCAGAGAGAAAAATAATCATAAGCATGCGAAGTTATGGTAAGCTACATGGGGTTCAGGATCACTTCACTTTGAAGAGTGATATGCATTCAATCATGGTTCATTTACAGAACTGGGCTACAGTGTCTGATATCCCCATTCCTGATCAGCTAGAAAAAGACAGAGGCCCTAACCTTAACCCTAACCCTTTCCGCTTACAATATACAGATATTATATAATTGAATATATTATCTTATATTCAAATCAGAGAGAAAAATAATCATAAGCATGCTAAGTTATGGTAAGATCGATGGGGTCACTTTGAAGAGTGATATGCATTCAATCATGGCTCATTTACAGAACTAGGGCTACAGTGTCTGATATCCCCATTCCTGATCAGCTAGCAAAAGACAAAGGCCCTAACCCTAACCCTAACCCGAACCCTTTCCACTTCCAATATACAGATATTATATATTTGAATATATTCTCTTATATTCAAATCAGAGAGAAAAATAATCGTAAGCATGCTAAGTTATGGTAAGCTAGATGGGGTTCAGGATCACTTCACTTTGAAGAGTGATATGCATTCAATCATGGCTCATTTACAGAACTGGGCTACAGTGTCTGATATCCCCATTCCTGATCAGCTAGCAAAAGACAAAGGCCCTAACCCTAACCCTAACCCTAACCCTTTCCACTTACAATATACAGATATTATATAATTGAATATATTATCTTATATTCAAATCAGAGAGAAAAATAATCATAAACATGCTAAGTTATGGTAAGCTAGATGGGGTTCATGATCACTTCACTTTGAAGAGTGATATGCATTCAATCAGGGCTCATTTACAGAACTGGGCTACAGTGTCTGATATCCCCATTCCTGATCAGCTAGAAAAAGACAAAGGCCCTAACCCTAACCCTAAACCTAACCCTTTCCGCTTCCAATATACAGATATCATATATTTGAATATATTATCTTATATTCAAATCAGAGAGAAAAATAATCATAAGCATGCTAAGTTATGGTAAGCTAGATGGGGTTCAGGATCACTTCACTTTGAAGAGTGATATGCATTCAATCATGGCTCATTTACAGAACTGGGCTACAGTGTCTGATATCCCCATTCCTGATCAGCTAGCAAAAGACAAAGGCCCTAACCCTAACCCTAACCCTAACCCTTTCCACTTCCAATATACAGATATTATATATTTGAATATATTATCTTATATTCAAATCAGAGAGAAAAATAATCATAAGCATGCGAAGTTATGGTAAGCTACATGGGGTTCAGGATCACTTCACTTTGAAGAGTGATATGCATTCAATCATGGTTCATTTACAGAACTGGGCTACAGTGTCTGATATCCCCATTCCTGATCAGCTAGAAAAAGACAGAGGCCCTAACCCTAACCCTAACCCTTTCCGCTTACAATATACAGATATTATATAATTGAATATATTATCTTATATTCAAATCAGAGAGAAAAATAATCATAAGCATGCTAAGTTATGGTAAGATCGATGGGGTCACTTTGAAGAGTGATATGCATTCAATCATGGCTCATTTACAGAACTAGGGCTACAGTGTCTGATATCCCCATTCCTGATCAGCTAGCAAAAGACAAAGGCCCTAACCCTAACCCGAACCCTTTCCACTTCCAATATACAGATATTATATATTTGAATATATTCTCTTATATTCAAATCAGAGAGAAAAATAATCGTAAGCATGCTAAGTTATGGTAAGCTAGATGGGGTTCAGGATCACTTCACTTTGAAGAGTGATATGCATTCAATCATGGCTCATTTACAGAACTGGGCTACAGTGTCTGATATCCCCATTCCTGATCAGCTAGAAAAAGACAAAGGCCCTAACCCTAACCCTAAACCTAACCCTTTCCGCTTCCAATATACAGATATCATATATTTGAATATATTATCTTATATTCAAATCAGAGAGAAAAATAATCATAAGCATGCTAAGTTATGGTAAGCTAGATGGGGTTCAGGATCACTTCACTTTGAAGAGTGATATGCATTCAATCATGGCTCATTTACAGAACTGGGCTACAGTGTCTGATATCCCCATTCCTGATCAGCTAGAAAAAGACAAAGGCCCTAAACCTAACCCTAACCCTTTCCGCTTACAATATACAGATATTATATAATTGAATATATTATCTTATATTCAAATCAGAGAGAAAAATAATCATAAGCATGCTAAGTTATGGTAAGATCGATGGGGTCACTTTGAAGAGTGATATGCATTCAATCATGGCTCATTTACAGAACTGGGCTACAGTGTCTGTTATCCCTATTCCTGATCAGCTAGAAAAAGACAAAGGCCCTAACCCTAACCCTAACCCTTTCCGCTTACAATATACAGATATTATATAATTGAATATATTATCTTATATTCAAATCAGAGAGAAAAATAATCATAAGCATGGTAAGTTATGGTAAGCTAGATGGGGTCACTTTGACGAGTGATATGCATTCAATCATGGCTCATTTACAGAACTGGGCTACAGCGTCTGATATCCCCATTCCTGATCAGCTAGCAAAAGGCAAAGGCCCTAACCCTAACCCTAACCCTTTCCGCTTCCAATATACAGATATTATATAATTGAATATATTATCTTATATTCAAATCAGAGAGAAAAATAATCATAAGCATGCAAAGGTATGGTAAGCGACATGGGGTTCAGGATCACTTCACTTTGAAGAGTGATATGCATTCAATCATGGCTCATTTCGAGAACTGGGCTACAGTGCCTGATATCCCAATTCCTGATCAGCTAGCAAAAGACAAAGGCCCTAACCCTAACCCTAACCCTAACACTTTCCGCTTCCAATATACAGATATTATATATTTGAATATATTCTCTTATATTCAAATCAGAGAGAAAAATAATCGTAAGCATGCTAAGTTATGGTAAGCTAGATGGGGTTCAGGATCACTTCACTTTGAAGAGTGATATGCATTCAATCATGGCTCATTTACAGAACTGGGCTAGTGTCTGATATCCCCATTCCTGATCAGCTAGCAAAAGACAAAGGCCCTAACCCTAACCCTAACCCTAACCCTAACCCTTTCCGTGTACAATATACAGATATTATATATTTGAATATTTTATCTTATATTCAAAGCAGAGAGAAAAATAATCATAAGCATGCTAAGTTACGGTAAGCTAGATGGGGTTCAGGATCACTTCACTTGGAAGGGTGATATGCATTCAATCATGGCTCATTTACAGAACTGGGCTCCAGTGTCTGATATCCCCATTCCTGATCAGCTAGCAAAAGAAAAAGGCCCTCACCCTAACCCTAACCCTAACCCTAACCCTAAACCTAACCCTTACCCTAATCCTAACCCTTTCCGCTTCCAATATACAGATATTATATATTTGAATATATTCTCTTATATTCAAATCAGAGAGAAAAATAATCGTAAGCATGCTAAGTTATGGTAAGCTAGATGGGGTTCAGGATCACTTCACTTTGAAGAGTGATATGCATTCAATCATGGCTCATTTACAGAACTGGGCTACAGTGTCTGATATCCCCATTCCTGATCAGCTAGCAAAAGACAAAGGCCCTAACCCTAACCCTAACCCTAACCCTTTCCACTTCCAATATACAGATATTATATATTTGAATATATTATCTTATATTCAAATCAGAGAGAAAAATAATCATAAGCATGCGAAGTTATGGTAAGCTACATGGGGTTCAGGATCACTTCACTTTGAAGAGTGATATGCATTCAATCATGGTTCATTTACAGAACTGGGCTACAGTGTCTGATATCCCCATTCCTGATCAGCTAGAAAAAGACAGAGGCCCTAACCCTAACCCTAACCCTTTCCGCTTACAATATACAGATATTATATAATTGAATATATTATCTTATATTCAAATCAGAGAGAAAAATAATCATAAGCATGCTAAGTTATGGTAAGATCGATGGGGTCACTTTGAAGAGTGATATGCATTCAATCATGGCTCATTTACAGAACTAGGGCTACAGTGTCTGATATCCCCATTCCTGATCAGCTAGCAAAAGACAAAGGCCCTAACCCTAACCCTAACCCGAACCCTTTCCACTTCCAATATACAGATATTATATATTTGAATATATTCTCTTATATTCAAATCAGAGAGAAAAATAATCGTAAGCATGCTAAGTTATGGTAAGCTAGATGGGGTTCAAGATCACTTCACTTTGAAGAGTGATATGCATTCAATCATGGCTCATTTACAGAACTGGGCTACAGTGTCTGATATCCCCATTCCTGATCAGCTAGAAAAAGACAAAGGCCCTAACCCTAACCCTAAACCTAACCCTTTCCGCTTCCAATATACAGATATCATATATTTGAATATATTATCTTATATTCAAATCAGAGAGAAAAATAATCATAAGCATGCTAAGTTATGGTAAGCTAGATGGGGTTCAGGATCACTTCACTTTGAAGAGTGATATGCATTCAATCATGGCTCATTCACAGAACTGGGCTACAGTGTCTGATATCCCCATTCCTGATCAGCTAGCAAAAGACAAAGGCCCTAACCCTAACCCTAACCCTAACCCTTTCCACTTACAATATACAGATATTATATAATTGAATATATTATCTTATATTCAAATCAGAGAGAAAATAATCATAAACATGCTAAGTTATGGTAAGCTAGATGGGGTTCATGATCACTTCACTTTGAAGAGTGATATGCATTCAATCAGGGCTCATTTACAGAACTGGGCTACAGTGTCTGATATCCCCATTCCTGATCAGCTAGCTAAAGACAAAGGCCCTAACCCTAACCCTAACCCTTTCTGCTTACAATATACAGATATTATATAATTGAATATATTATCTTATATTCAAATCAGAGAGAAAAATAATCATAAGCATGCTAAGTTATGGTAAGCTAGATGGGGTTCAGGATCACTTCACTTTGAAGAGTGATATGCATTCAATCATGGCTCATTTACAGAACTGGGCTACAGTGTCTGATATCCCCATTCCTGATCAGCTAGAAAAAGACAAAGGCCCTAACCCTAACCCTAAACCTAACCCTTTCCGCTTCCAATATACAGATATCATATATTTCAATATATTATCTTATATTCAAATCAGAGAGAAAAATAATCATAAGCATGCTAAGTTATGGTAAGCTAGATGGGGTTCAGGATCACTTCACTTTGAAGAGTGATATGCATTCAATCATGGCTCATTTACAGAACTGGGCTACAGTGTCTGATATCCCCATTCCTGATCAGCTAGCAAAAGACAAAGGCCCTAACCCTAACCCTAACCCTAACCCTTTCCACTTCCAATATACAGATATTATATATTTAAATATATTATCTTATATTCAAATCAGAGAGAAAAATAATCATAAGCATGCGAAGTTATGGTAAGCTACATGGGGTTCAGGATCACTTCACTTTGAAGAGTGATATGCATTCAATCATGTTTCATTTACAGAACTGGGCTACAGTGTCTGATATCCCCATTCCTGATCAGCTAGAAAAAGACAGAGGCCCTAACCCTAACCCTAACCCTTTCCGCTTACAATATACAGATATTATATAATTGAATATATTATCTTATATTCAAATCAGAGAGAAAAATAATCATAAGCATGCTAAGTTATGGTAAGATCGATGGGGTCACTTTGAAGAGTGATATGCATTCAATCATGGCTCATTTACAGAACTAGGGCTACAGTGTCTGATATCCCCATTCCTGATCAGCTAGCAAAAGACAAAGGCCCTAACCCTAACCCTAACCCGAACCCTTTCCGCTTCCAATATACAGATATCATATATTTGAATATATTATCTTATATTCAAATCAGAGAGAAAAATAATCATAAGCATGCTAAGTTATGGTAAGCTAGATGGGGTTCAGGATCACTTCACTTTGAAGAGTGATATGCATTCAATCATGGCTCATTTACAGAACTGGGCTACAGTGTCTGATATCCCCATTCCTGATCAGCTAGCAAAAGACAAAGGCCCTAACCCTAACCCTAACCCTAACCCTTTCCACTTACAATATACAGATATTATATAATTGAATATATTATCTTATATTCAAATCAGAGAGAAAAATAATCATAAACATGCTAAGTTATGGTAAGCTAGATGGGGTTCATGATCACTTCACTTTGAAGAGTGATATGCATTCAATCAGGGCTCATTTACAGAACTGGGCTACATAGTCTGATATCCCCATTCCTGATCAGCTAGCTAAAGACAAAGGCCCTAACCCTAACCCTAACCCTTTCTGCTTACAATATACAGATATTATATAATTGAATATATTATCTTATATTCAAATCAGAGAGAAAAATAATCATAAGCATGCTAAGTTATGGTAAGCTAGATGGGGTCACTTTGAAGAGTGATATGCATTCAATCATGGCTCATTTACAGAACTGGGCTACAGTGTCTGATATCCCTATTCCTGATCAGCTAGAAAAAGACAAAGGCCCTAACCCTAACCCTAACCCTTTCCGCTTACAATATACAGATATTATATAATTGAATATATTATCTTATATTCAAATCAGAGAGAAAAATAATCATAAGCATGGTAAGTTATGGTAAGCTAGATGGGGTCACTTTGACGAGTGATATGCATTCAATCATGGCTCATTTACAGAACTGGGCTACAGCGTCTGATATCCCCATTCCTGATCAGCTAGCAAAAGGCAAAGGCCCTAACCCTAACCCTAACCCTTTCCGCTTCCAATATACAGATATTATATAATTGAATATATTATCTTATATTCAAATCAGAGAGAAAAATAATCATAAGCATGCAAAGGTATGGTAAGCGACATGGGGTTCAGGATCACTTCACTTTGAAGAGTGATATGCATTCAATCATGGCTCATTTCGAGAACTGGGCTACAGTGTCTGATATCCCAATTCCTGATCAGCTAGCAAAAGACAAAGGCCCTAACCCTAACCCTAACCCTAACACTTTCCGCTTCCAATATACAGATATTATATATTTGAATATATTCTCTTATATTCAAATCAGAGAGAAAAATAATCGTAAGCATGCTAAGTTATGGTAAGCTAGATGGGGTTCAGGATCACTTCACTTTGAAGAGTGATATGCATTCAATCATGGCTCATTTACAGAACTGGGCTACAGTGTCTGAAATCCCCATTCCTGATCAGCTAGCAAAAGACAAAGGCCCTAACCCTAACCCTAACCCTAACCCTTTCCACTTACAATATACAGATATTATATATTTGAATATATTATCTTATATTCAAATCAGAGAGAAAAATAATCATAAACATGCTAAGTTATGGTAAGCTAGATGGGGTTCAGGATCACTTCACTTGGAAGGGTGATATGCATTCAATCAGGGCTCATTTACAGAACTGGGCTACAGTGTCTGATATCCCCATTTCTGATCAGCTAGCTAAAGACAAAGGCCCTAACCCTAACCCTAACCCTTTCTGCTTACAATATACAGATATTATATAATTGAATATATTATCTTATATTCAAATCAGAGAGAAAAATAATCATAAACATGCTAAGTTATGGTAAGCTAGATGGGGTTCAGGATCACTTCACTTGGAAGAGTGATATGCATTCAATCATGGCTCATTTACAGAACTGGGCTACAGTGTCTGATATCCCCATTCCTGATCAGCTAGAAAAAGACAAAGGCCCTAACCCTAACCCTAACCCTAACCTTAACCCTAACCCTAACCCTTTCCGCTCACAATATACAGATATTATATAATTGAATTTATTATCTTATATTCAAATCAGAGAGAAAAATAATCATAAGCATGCTAAGTTATGGTAAGATCGATGGGGTCACTTTGAAGAGTGATATGCATTCAATCATGGCTCATTTACAGAACTGGGCTACAGTGTCTGCTATCCCCATTCCTCATCAGCTAGAAAAAGACAAAGGCCCTAACCCTAACCCTAACCCTAACCTTAACCCTAACCCTCAGCCTTTCCGCTTACAATATACAGATATTATATAATTGAATATATTATCTTATATTCAAATCAGAGAGAAAAATAATCATAAGCATGCTAAGTTATGGTAAGCTACATGGGGTTCAGGATCACTTCACTTTGAAGAGTGATATGCATTCAATCATGGCTCATTTACAGAACTGGGCTACAGTGTCTGATATCCCCATTCCTGATCAGCTAGCAAAAGACAAAGACCCTAACCCTAACCCTAACCCTAACCCTTTCCGCTTACAATATACAGATATTATATAATTGAATATATTATCTTATATTCAAATCAGAGAGAAAAATAATCATAAGCATGCTAAGTTATGGTAAGATCGATGGGGTCACTTTGAAGAGTGATATGCATTCAATCATGGCTCATTAACAGAACTGGGCTACAGTGTCTGATATCCCCATTCCTGATCAGCTAGCAAAAGACAAAGGCCCTAACCCTAACCCTAACCCTAACCCTTTCCGCTTCCAATATACAGATATTATATATTTGAATATATTATCCTATATTCAAATCAGAGAGAAAAATAATCGTAAGCATGCTAAGTTATGGTAAGCTAGATGGAGTTCAGGATGACTTCACTTTGAAGAGTGATATGCATTCAATCATGGCTCATTTACAGAACTGGGCTACAGTGTCTGATATCCCCATTCCTGATCAGCTAGAAAAAGACAGAGGCCCTAACCCTAACCCTAACCCTAACCCTTTCCGCTTCCAATATACAGATATTATATATTTGAATATATTCTCCTATATTCAAATCAGAGAGAAAAATAATCGTAAGCATGGTAAGTTATGGTAAGCTAGATGGGGTTCAGGATCACTTCACTTTGAAGAGTGATATGCGTTCAATCATGGCTCATTTACAGAACTGGGCTACAGTGTCTGATATCCCCATTCCTGATCAGCTAGCAAAAGACAAAGGCCCTAACCCTAACCCTAACCCTTTCCACTTACAATATACAGATATTATATAATTGAATATATTATCTTATATTCAAATCAGAGAGAAAAATAATCATAAACATGCTAAGTTATGGTAAGCTAGATAGGGTTCATGATCACTTCACTTTGAAGAGTGATATGCATTCAATCAGGGCTCATTTACAGAACTGGGCTACAGTGTCTGATATCCCCATTCCTGATCAGCTAGCTAAAGACAAAGGCCCTAACCCTAACCCTAACCCTTTCTGCTTACAATATACAGATATTATATAATTGAATATATTATCTTATATTCAAATCAGAGAGAAAAATAATCATAAACATGCTAAGTTATGGTAAGCTAGATGGGGTTCATGATCACTTCACTTTGAAGAGTGATATGCATTCAATCATGGCTCATTTACAGAACTGGGCTACAGTGTCTGATATCCCCATTCCTGATCAGCTAGAAAAAGACAAAGGCCCTAACCCTAACCCTAACCCTAACCTTAACCCTAACCCTAACCCTTTCCGCTTTCAATATACAGATATTATATAATTGAATATATTATCTTAGATTCAAATCAGAGAGAAAAATAATCATAAGCATGCTAAGTTATGGTAAGCTACATGGGGTTCAGGATCACTTCACTTTGAAGAGTGATTTGCATTCAATCATGGCTCATTTACAGAACTGGGCTACAGTGTCTGATATCCCCATTCCTGATCAGCTAGCAAAAGACAAAGGCCCTAACCCTAACCCTAACCCTAACCCTCAGCCTTTCCGCTTACAATATACAGATATTATATAATTGAATATATTATCTTATATTCAAATCAGAGAGAAAAATAATCATAAGCATGCTAAGTTATGGTAAGATCGATGGGGTCACTTTGAAGAGTGATATGCATTCAATCATGGCTCATTTACAGAACTGGGCTACAGTGTCTGCTATCCCCATTCCTCATCAGCTAGAAAAAGACAAAGGCCCTAACCCTAACCCTAACCCTAACCTTAACCCTAACCCTCACCCTTTCCGCTTACAATATACAGATATTATATAATTGAATATATTATCTTATATTCAAATCAGAGAGAAAAATAATCATAAGCATGCTAAGTTATGGTAAGCTACATGGGGTTCAGGATCACTTCACTTTGAAGAGTGATTTGCATTCAATCATGGCTCATTTACAGAACTGGGCTACAGTGTCTGATATCCCCATTCCTGATCAGCTAGCAAAAGACAAAGGCCCTAACCCTAACCCTAACCCTAACCCTTTCCGCTTACAATATACAGATATTATATAATTGAATATATTATCTTATATTCAAATCAGAGAGAAAAATAATCATAAGCATGGTAAGTTATGGTAAGCTAGATGGGGTCACTTTGACGAGTGATATGTATTCAATCATGGCTCATTTACAGAACTGGGCTACAGTGTCTGATATCCCCATTTCTGATCAGTTAGAAAAAGACAAAGGCCCTAACCCTAACCCTAACCCTAACCCTAACCTTAACCCTAACCTTAACCCTAACCCTTTCCGCTTTCAATATACAGATATTATATAATTGAATATATTATCTTATATTCAAAGTAGAGAGAAAAATAATCATAAGCATGCTAAGTTATGGTAAGCTACATAGGGTTCAGGATCACTTCACTTTGAAGAGTGATTTGCATTCAATCATGGCTCATTTACAGAACTGGGCTACAGTGTCTGATATCCCCATTCCTGATCAGCTAGCAAAAGACAAAGGCCCTAACCCTAACCCTAACCTTAACCCTAACCTTAACCCTAACCCTAACCCTTTCCGCTTTCAATATACAGATATTATATAATTGAATATATTATCTTATATTCAAATCAGAGAGAAAAATAATCATAAGCATGCTAAGTTATGGTAAGCTACATGGGGTTCAGGGTCACTTCACTTTGAAGAGTGATTTGCATTAAATCATGGCTCATTTACAGAACTGGGCTACAGTGTCTGATTTCCCCATTCCTGATCAGCTAGAAAAAGACAAAGGCCCTAACCCTAACACTAACCCTAACCCTTTCCGCTTTCAATATACAGATATTATATAATTGAATATATTATCTTATATTCAAATCAGAGAGAAAAATAATCATAAGCATGCTAAGTTATGGTAAGCTAGATGGGGTTCAGGATCACTTCACTTTGAAGAGTGATATGCTTTCAATCATGGCTCATTTACAGAACTGGGCTACAGTGTCTGATATCCCCATTCCTGATCAGCTAGCAAAAGACAAAGGCCCTAACCCTAACCCTAACCCTAACCCTTTCCACTTACAATATACAGATATTATATAATTGAATATATTATCTTATATTCAAATCAGAGAGAAAAATAATCATAAGCATGCTAAGTTATGGTAAGATCGATGGGGTCACTTTGAAGAGTGATATGCATTCAATCATGGCTCATTTACAGAACTGGGCTACAGTGTCTGCTATCCCCATTCCTCATCAGCTAGAAAAAGACAAAGGCCCTAACCCTAACCCTAACCCTAACCTTAACCCTAACCCTCACCCTTTCCGCTTACAATATACAGATATTATATAATTGAATATATTATCTTATATTCAAATCAGAGAGAAAAATAATCATAAACATGCTAAGTTATGGTAAGCTAGATGGGGTTCATGATCACTTCACTTTGAAGAGTGATATGCATTCAATCAGGGCTCATTTACAGAACTGGGCTACAGTGTCTGATATCCCCATTTCTGATCAGCTAGCTAAAGACAAAGGCCCTAACCCTAACCCTAACCCTTTCTGCTTACAATATACAGATATTATATAATTGAATATATTATCTTATATTCAAATCAGAGAGAAAAATAATCATAAACATGCTAAGTTATGGTAAGCTAGATGGGGTTCATGATCACTTCACTTTGAAGAGTGATATGCATTCAATCATGGCTCATTTACAGAACTGGGCTACAGTGTCTGATATCCCCATTCCTGATCAGCTAGAAAAAGACAAAGGCCCTAACCCTAACCCTAACCCTAACCTTAACCCTAACCCTAAGCCTTTCCGCTCACAATATACAGATATTATATAATTGAATATATTATCTTATATTCAAATCAGAGAGAAAAATAATCATAAGCATGCTAAGTTATGGTAAGATCGATGGGGTCACTTTGAAGAGTGATATGCATTCAATCATGGCTCATTTACAGAACTGGGCTACAGTGTCTGCTATCCCCATTCCTCATCAGCTAGAAAAAGACAAAGGCCCTAACCCTAACCCTAACCCTAACCTTAACCCTAACCCTCACCCTTTCCGCTTACAATATACAGATATTATATAATTGAATATATTATCTTATATTCAAATCAGAGAGAAAAATAATCATAAGCATGCTAAGTTATGGTAAGATCGATGGGGTCACTTTGAAGAGTGATATGCATTCAATCATGGCTCATTAACAGAACTGTGCTACAGTGTCTGATATCCCCATTCCTGATCAGCTAGCAAAAGACAAAGGCCCTAACCCTAACCCTAACCCTAACCCTTTCCGCTTCCAATATACAGATATTATATATTTGAATATATTATCCTATATTCAAATCAGAGAGAAAAATAATCGTAAGCATGCTAAGTTATGGTAAGCTAGATGGAGTTCAGGATGACTTCACTTTGAAGAGTGATATGCATTCAATCATGGCTCATTTACAGAACTGGGCTACAGTGTCTGATATCCCCATTCCTGATCAGCTAGAAAAAGACAAAGGCCCTAACCCTAACCCTAAGCCTAACCCTTTCCGCTTACAATATACAGATATTATATATTTGAATATATTATCTTACATTCAAATCAGAGAGAAAAATAATCATAAGCATGCTAAGTTATGATAAGCTAGATGGGGTTCAGGATCACTTCACTTTGAAGGGTGATATGCATTCAATCATGGCTCATTTAGAGAACTGGGCTACAGTGTCTGATAAACCCAATTCCTGATCAGCTCGCAAAAGACAAAGGCCCTAACCCTAACCCTAACCCTAACCCTAACCCTTTCCTTTTCCAATATACAGATATTATATATTTGAATATATTCTCTTATACTCAAATCAGAGAGAAAAATAATCGTAAGCATGGTAAGTTATGGTAAGCTAGATGGGGTTCAGGATCACTTCACTTTGAAGAGTGATATGCATTCAATCAGGGCTCATTTACAGAACTGGGCTACAGTCTCTGATATCCCCATTCCTGATCAGCTAGCTAAAGACAAAGGCCCTAACCCTAACCCTAACCCTTTCTGCTTACAATATACAGATATTGTATAATTGAATATATTATCTTATATTCAAATCAGAGAGAAAAATAATCATAAGCATGCTAAGTTATGGTAAGCTACATGGGGTTCAGGATCACTTCACTTTGAAGAGTGATTTGCATTCAATCATGGCTCATTTACAAAACTGGGCTACAGTGTCTGATATCCCCATTCCTGATCAGCTAGCAAAAGACAAACGCCCTAACCCTAACCCTAACCCTAACCCTAACCCTTTCCGTTTACAATATACAGATATTATATAATTGAATATATTATCTTATATTCAAATCAGAGAGAAAAATAATCATAAGCATGCTAAGTTATGGTAAGATCGATGGGGTCACTTTGAAGAGTGATATGCATTCAATCATGGCTCATTTACAGAACTGGGCTACAGTGTCTGCTATCCCCATTCCTCATCAGCTAGAAAAAGACAAAGGCCCTAACCCTAACCCTAACCCTAACCCTAACCTTATCCCTAACCCTAACCCTAACCCTTTCCGCTTACAATATACAGATATTATATAATTGAATATATTATCTTATATTCAAATCAGAGAGAAAAATAATCATAAGCATGCTAAGTTATGATAAGCTAGATGGGGTCACTTTGAAGAGTGATATGCATTCAATCATGGCTCATTTGCAGAACTGGGCTACAGTGTCTGATATCCCCATTCCTGATCAGCTAGAAAAAGACAAAGGCCCTAACCCTAACCCTAACCCTTTCCGCTTACAATATACAGATATTATATATTTGAATATATTATCTTACATTCAAATCAGAGAGAAAAATAATCATAAGCATGCTAAGTTATGGTAAGCTAGATGGGGTTCAGGATCACTTCACTTTGAAGGGTGATATGCATTCAATCATGGCTCATTTAGAGAACTGGGCTACAGTGTCTGATAAACCCAATTCCTGATCAGCTCGCAAAAGACAAAGGCCCTAACCCTAACCCTAACCCTAACCCTAACCCTTTCCGCTTCCAATATACAGATATTATATATTTGAATATATTCTCTTATATTCAAATCAGAGAGAAAAATAATCGTAAGCATGCTAAGTTATGGTAAGCTAGATGGAGTTCAGGATGACTTCACTTTGAAGAGTGATATGCATTCAATCATGGCTCATTTACAGAACTGGGCTACAGTGTCTGATATCCCCATTCCTGATCAGCTAGAAAAAGACAAAGGCCCTAACCCTAACCCTAACCCTAACCCTTTCCGCTTACAATATACAGATATTATATATTTGAATATATTATCTTACATTCAAATCAGAGAGAAAAATCATCATAAGCATGCTAAGTTATGATAAGCTAGATGGGGTTCAGGATCACTTCACTTTGAAGGGTGATATGCATTCAATCATGGCTCATTTAGAGAACTGGGCTACAGTGTCTGATAAACCCAATTCCTGATCAGCTCGCAAAAGACAAAGGCCCTAACCCTAACCCTAACCCTAACCCTAACCCTTTCCTTTTCCAATATACAGATATTATATATTTGAATATATTCTCTTATACTCAAATCAGAGAGAAAAATAATCGTAAGCATGGTAAGTTATGGTAAGCTAGATGGGGTTCAGGATCACTTCACTTTGAAGAGTGATATGCATTCAATCAGGGCTCATTTACAGAACTGGGCTACAGTCTCTGATATCCCCATTCCTGATCAGCTAGCTAAAGACAAAGGCCCTAACCCTAACCCTAACCCTTTCTGCTTACAATATACAGATATTGTATAATTGAATATATTTTCTTATATTCAAATCAGAGAGAAAAATAATCATAAGCATGCTAAGTTATGGTAAGCTACATGGGGTTCAGGATCACTTCACTTTGAAGAGTGATTTGCATTCAATCATGGCTCATTTACAAAACTGGGCTACAGTGTCTGATATCCCCATTCCTGATCAGCTAGCAAAAGACAAACGCCCTAACCCTAACCCTAACCCTAACCCTAACCCTTTCCGCTTACAATATACAGATATTATATATTTGAATATATTATCTTACATTCAAATCAGAGAGAAAAATAATCATAAGCATGCTAAGTTATGGTAAGCTAGATGGGGTTCAGGATCACTTCACTTTGAAGGGTAATATGCATTCAATCATGGCTCATTTACAGAACTGGGCTACAGTGTCTGATAAACCCAATTCCTGATCAGCTCGCAAAAGACAAAGGCCCTAACCCTAACCCTAACCCTAACCCTAACCCTTTCCGCTTCCAATATACAGATATTATATATTTGAATATATTCTCTTATATTCAAATCAGAGAGAAAAATAATCGTAAGCATGGTAAGTTATGGTAAGCTAGATGGGGTTCAGGATCACTTCACTTTGAAGAGTGATATGCGTTCAATCATGGCTCATTTACAGAACTGGGCTACAGTGTCTGCTATCCCCATTCCTCATCAGCTAGAAAAAGACAAAGGCCCTAACCCTAACCCTAACCCTAACCCTAACCTTATCCCTAACCCTAACCCTAACCCTAACCCTAACCCTAACCCTAACCCTAACCCTAACCCTTTCCGCTTACAATATACAGATATTATATAATTGAATATATTATCTTATATTCAAATCAGAGAGAAAAATAATCATAAGCATGCTAAGTTATGGTAAGATCGATGGGGTCACTTTGAGGAGTGATATGTATTCAATCATGGCTCATTTACAGAACTGGGCTACAGTGTCTGATATCCCCATTTCTGATCAGTTAGAAAAAGACAAAGGCCCTAACCCTAACCCTAACCCTAACCCTAACCCTAACCTTAACCCTAACCCTAACCCTAACCCTTTCCGCTTTCAATATACAGATATTATATAATTGAATATATTATCTTATATTCAAATCAGAGAGAAAAATAATCATAAGCATGCTAAGTTATGGTAAGCTACATAGGGTTCAGGATCACTTCACTTTGAAGAGTGATTTGCATTCAATCATGGCTCATTTACAGAACTGGGCTACAGTGTCTGATATCCCCATTCCTGATCAGCTAGCAAAAGACAAAGGCCCTAACCCTAACGCTAACCCTAACCCTAACCCTTTCTGCTTACAATATACAGATATTATATAATTGAATATATTATCTTATATTCAAATCAGAGAGAAAAATAATCATAAGCATGCTAAGTTATGGTAAGATCGATGGGGTCACTTTGAAGAGTGATATGCATTCAATCATGGCTCATTTACAGAACTGGGCTACAGTGTCTGATATCCCAATTCCTGATCAGCTAGCAAAAGACAAAGGCCCTAACCCTAACCCTAACCCTTTCCGCTTACAATATACAGATATTATATATTTGAATATATTATCTTACATTCAAATCAGAGAGAAAAATAATCATAAGCATGCTAAGTTATGGTAAGCTAGATGGGGTTCAGGATCACTTCACTTTGAAGAGTGATATGCATTCAATCATGGCTCATTTACAGAACTGGGCTAGAGTGTCTGCTATCCCCATTCCTCATCAGCTAGAAAAAGACAAAGGCCCTAACCCTAACCCTAACCCTAACCCTTTCCGCTTACAATATACAGATATTATATAATTGAATATATTATCTTATATTCAAATCAGAGAGAAAAATAATCATAAGCATGGTAAGTTATGGTAAGCTAGATGGGGTCACTTTGACGAATGATATGTATTCAATCATGGCTCATTTACAGAACTGGGCTACAGTGTCTGATATCCCCATTCCTGATCAGCTAGCAAAAGACAAAGGTCCTAACCCTAACCCTAACCCTAACCCTTTCCGCTTACAATATACAGATATTATATAATTGAATATATTATCTTATATTCAAATCAGAGAGAAAAATAATCATAGGCATGGTAAGTTATGGTAAGCTAGATGGGGTCACTTTGACGAATGATATGTATTCAATCATGGCTCATTTACAGAACTGGGCTACAGTGTCTGATATCCCCATTCCTGATCAGCTAGCAAAAGACAAAGGCCCTAACCCTAACCCTAACCCTAACCCTAACCCTTTCCGCTTCCAATATACAGATATTATATATTTGAATATATTCTCTTATATTCAAATCAGAGAGAAAAATAATCGTAAGCATGGTAAGTTATGGTAAGCTAGATGGAGTTCAGGATGACTTCACTTTGAAGAGTGATATGCATTCAATCATGGCTCATTTACAGAACTGGGCTACAGTGTCTGATATCCCCATTCCTGATCAGCTAGAAAAAGACAGAGGCCCTAACCCTAACCCTAACCCTAACCCTTTCCGCTTCCAATATACAGATATTATATATTTGAATATATTCTCTTATATTCAAATCAGAGAGAAAAATAATCGTAAGCATGGTAAGTTATGGTAAGCTAGATGGGGTTCAGGATCACTTCACTTTGAAGAGTGATATGCGTTCAATCATGGCTCATTTACAGAACTGGGCTACAGTGTCTGATATACACATTCCTGATCAGCTAGCAAAAGACAAAGGCCCTAACCCTAACCCTAAACCTAACCCTTTCCGCTTCCAATATACAGATATCATATATTTGAATATATTATCTTATATTCAAATCAGAGAGAAAAATAATCATAATCATGCTAAGTTATGGTGAGCTAGATGGGGTTCAGGATCACTTCACTTTGAAGAGTGATAGGCATTCAATCATGGCTCATTTACAGAACTGGGCTACAGTGTCTGATATCCCCATTCCTGATCAGCTAGCAAAAGACAAAGGCCCTAACCCTACCCCTAACCCTAACCCTTTCCACTTACAATATACAGATATTATATAATTGAATATATTATCTTATATTCAAATCAGAGAGAAAAATAATCATAAACATGCTAAGTTATGGTAAGCTAGATGGGGTTCATGATCACTTCACTTTGAAGAGTGATATGCATTCAATCAGGGCTCATTTACAGAACTGGGCTACAGTGTCTGATATCCTCATTCCTGATCAGCTAGCTAAAGACAAAGGCCCTAACCCTAACCCTAACCCTTTCTGCTTACAATATACAGATATTATATAATTGAATATATTATCTTATATTCAAATCAGAGAGAAAAATAATCATAAACATGCTAAGTTATGGTAAGCTAGATGGGGTTCATGATCACTTCACTTTGAAGAGTGATATGCATTCAATCATGGCTCATTTACAGAACTGGGCTACAGTGTCTGATATCCCCATTCCTGATCAGCTAGAAAAAGACAAAGGCCCTAACCCTAACCCTAACCCTAACCTTAACCCTAACCCTAACCCTTTCCGCTTTCAATATACAGATATTATATAATTGAATATATTATCTTATATTCAAATCAGAGAGAAAAATAATCATAAGCATGCTAAGTTATGGTAAGCTACATGGGGTTCAGGATCACTTCACTTTGAAGAGTGATTTGCATTCAATCATGGCTCATTTACAGAACTGGGCTACAGTGTCTGATATCCCCATTCCTGATCAGCTAGCAAAAGACAAAGGCCCTAACCCTAACCCTAACCCTAACCCTTTCCGCTTACAATATACAGATATTATATAATTGAATATATTATCTTATATTCAAATCAGAGAGAAAAATAATCATAAGCAAGGTAAGTTATGGTAAGCTAGATGGGGTCACTTTGACGAGTGATATGTATTCAATCATGGCTCATTTACAGAACTGGGCTACAGTGTCTGATATCCCCATTTCTGATCAGTTAGAAAAAGACAAAGGCCCTAACCCTAACCCTAACCCTAACCCTAACCTTAACCCTAACCCTAACCCTAACCCTTTCCGCTTTCAATATACAGATATTATATAATTGAATATATTATCTTATATTCAAATCAGAGAGAAAAATAATCATAAGCATGCTAAGTTATGGTAAGCTACATAGGGTTCAGGATCACTTCACTTTGAAGAGTGATTTGCATTCAATCATGGCTCATTTACAGAACTGGGCTACAGTGTCTGACATCCCCATTCCTGATCAGCTAGCAAAAGACAAAGGCCCTAATCCTAACCCTAACCTTAACCCTAACCTTAACCCTAACCCTAACCCTTTCCGCTTTCAATATACAGATATTATATAATTGAATATATTATCTTATATTCAAATCAGAAAGAAAAATAATCATAAGCATGCTAAGTTATGGTAAGCTACATGGGGTTCAGGATCACTTCACTTTGAGGAGTGATTTGCATTCAATCATGGCTCATTTACAGAACTGGGCTACAGTGTCTGATATCCCCATTCCTGATCAGCTAGCAAAAGACAAAGGCCCTAACCCTAACCCTAACCCTAACCCTAACCCTAACCCATTCCTGATCAGCTAGAAAAAGACAAAGGCCCTAACCCTAACCCTAACCCTAACCTTAACCCTAACCCTAACCCTTTCCGCTTTCAATATACAGATATTATATAATTGAATATATTATCTTATATTCAAATCAGAGAGAAAAATAATCATAAGCATGCTAAGTTATGGTAAGCTACATGGGGTTCAGGATCACTTCACTTTGAAGAGTGATTTGCATTCAATCATGGCTCATTTACAGAACTGGGCTACAGTGTCTGATATCCCCATTCCTGATCAGCTAGCAAAAGACAAAGGCCCTAACCCTAACCCTAACCCTAACTCTAACCTTAACCCTAACCCTAAACCTTTCCGCTTTCAATATACAGATATTATATAATTGAATATATTATCTTATATTCAAATCAGAGAGAAAAATAATCATAAGCATGCTAAGTTATGGTAAGCTACATGGGGTTCAGGATCACTTCACTTTGAAGAGTGATTTGCATTCAATCATGGCTCATTTACAGAACTGGGCTACAGTGTCTGATATCCCCATTCCTGATCAGCTAGCAAAAGACAAAGGCCCTAACCCTAACCCTAACCCTAACCCTTTCCGCTTACAATATACAGATATTATATAATTGAATATATTATCTTATATTCAAATCAGAGAGAAAAATAATCATAAGCATGGTAAGTTATGGTAAGCTAGATGGGGTCACTTTGAGGAATGATATGTATTCAATCATGGCTCATTTACAGAACTGGGCTACAGTGTCTGATATCCCCATTCCTGATCAGTTAGAAAAAGACAAAGGCCCTAACCCTAACCCTAACCCTAACCTTAACCCTAACCCTAACCCTAACCCTTTCCGCTTTCAATATACAGATATTATATAATTGAATATATTATCTTATATTCAAATCAGAGAGAAAAATAATCATAAGCATGCTAAGTTATGGTAAGCTACATAGGGTTCAGGATCACTTCACTTTGAAGAGTGATTTGCATTCAATCATGGCTCATTTACAGAACTGGGCTACAGTGTCTGATATCCCCATTCCTGATCAGCTAGCAAAAGACAAAGGCCCTAACCCTAACCCTAACCCTAACCCTAACCCTTTCTGCTTACAATATACAGATATTATATAATTGAATATATTATCTTATATTCAAATCAGAGAGAAAAATAATCATAAGCATGCTAAGTTATGGTAAGCTAGATGGGGTTCAGAATGACTTCACTTTGAAGAGTGATATACGTTCAATCATGGCTCATTTACAGAACTGGGCTACAGTGTCTGATATCCCCATTCCTGATCAGCTAGCAAAACACAAAGGCCCTAACCCTAACCCTAACCCTAACCCTTTCCACTTACAATATACAGATATTATATAATTGAATATATTATCTTATATTCAAATCAGCGAGAAAAATAATCATAAGCATGCTAAGTTATGGTAAGCTAGATGGGGTCACTTTGAAGAGTGATATGCATTCAATCATGGCTCATTTACAGAACTGGGCTACAGTGTCTGATATCCCCATTCCTGATCAGCTAGCAAAAGACAAAGGCCCTAATCCTAACCCTAACCCTAACCCTAGCCCTAACCCTAACCTGCTTTCTGCTTACAATATACAGATATTATATAATTGAATATATTATCTTATATTCAAATCAGAGAGAAAAATAATCATAAACATGCTAAGTTATGGTAAGCTAGATGGGGTTCATGATCACTTCACTTTGAAGAGTGATATGCATTCAATCATGGCTCATTTACAGAACTGGGCTACAGTGTCTGATATCCCCATTCCTGATCAGCTAGAAAAAGACAAAGGCCCTAACCCTAACCCTAACCCTAACCTTAACCCTAACCCTAACCCTTTCCGCTCACAATATACAGATATTATATAATTGAATATATTATCTTATATTCAAATCAGAGAGAAAAATAATCATAAGCATGCTAAGTTATGGTAAGATCGATGGGGTCACTTTGAAGAGTGATATGCATTCAATCATGGCTCATTTACAGAACTGGGCTACAGTGTCTGCTATCCCCATTCCTCATCAGCTAGAAAAAGACAAAGGCCCTAACCCTAACCCTAACCCTAACCTTAACCCTAACCCTCACCCTTTCCGCTTACAATATACAGATATTATATAATTGAATATATTATCTTATATTCAAATCAGAGAGAAAAATAATCATAAGCATGCTAAGTTATGGTAAGATCGATGGGGTCACTTTGAAGAGTGATATGCATTCAATCATGGCTCATTAACAGAACTGGGCTACAGTGTCTGATATCCCCATTCCTGATCAGCTAGCAAAAGACAAAGGCCCTAACCCTAACCCTAACCCTAACCCTTTCCGCTTCCAATATACAGATATTATATATTTGAATATATTATCCTATATTCAAATCAGAGAGAAAAATAATCGTAAGCATGCTAAGTTATGGTAAGCTAGATGGAGTTCAGGATGACTTCACTTTGAAGAGTGATATGCATTCAATCATGGCTCATTTACAGAACTGGGCTACAGTGTCTGATATCCCCATTCCTGATCAGCTAGAAAAAGACAAAGGCCCTAACCCTAACCCTAAGCCTAACCCTTTCCGCTTACAATATACAGATATTATATATTTGAATATATTATCTTACATTCAAATCAGAGAGAAAAATAATCATAAGCATGCTAAGTTATGATAAGCTAGATGGGGTTCAGGATCACTTCACTTTGAAGGGTGATATGCATTCAATCATGGCTCATTTAGAGAACTGGGCTACAGTGTCTGATAAACCCAATTCCTGATCAGCTCGCAAAAGACAAAGGCCCTAACCCTAACCCTAACCCTAACCCTAACCCTTTCCTTTTCCAATATACAGATATTATATATTTGAATATATTCTCTTATACTCAAATCAGAGAGAAAAATAATCGTAAGCATGGTAAGTTATGGTAAGCTAGATGGGGTTCAGGATCACTTCACTTTGAAGAGTGATATGCATTCAATCAGGGCTCATTTACAGAACTGGGCTACAGTCTCTGATATCCCCATTCCTGATCAGCTAGCTAAAGACAAAGGCCCTAACCCTAACCCTAACCCTTTCTGCTTACAATATACAGATATTGTATAATTGAATATATTATCTTATATTCAAATCAGAGAGAAAAATAATCATAAGCATGCTAAGTTATGGTAAGCTACATGGGGTTCAGGATCACTTCACTTTGAAGAGTGATTTGCATTCAATCATGGCTCATTTACAAAACTGGGCTACAGTGTCTGATATCCCCATTCCTGATCAGCTAGCAAAAGACAAACGCCCTAACCCTAACCCTAACCCTAACCCTAACCCTTTCCGTTTACAATATACAGATATTATATAATTGAATATATTATCTTATATTCAAATCAGAGAGAAAAATAATCATAAGCATGCTAAGTTATGGTAAGATCGATGGGGTCACTTTGAAGAGTGATATGCATTCAATCATGGCTCATTTACAGAACTGGGCTACAGTGTCTGCTATCCCCATTCCTCATCAGCTAGAAAAAGACAAAGGCCCTAACCCTAACCCTAACCCTAACCCTAACCTTATCCCTTACCCTAACCCTAACCCTTTCCGCTTACAATATACAGATATTATATAATTGAATATATTATCTTATATTCAAATCAGAGAGTAAAATAATCATAAGCATGCTAAGTTATGGTAAGCTAGATGGGGTCACTTTGAAGAGTGATATGCATTCAATCATGGCTCATTTGCAGAACTGGGCTACAGTGTCTGATATCCCCATTCCTGATCAGCTAGAAAAAGACAAAGGCCCTAACCCTAACCCTAACCCTAACCCTAACCCTTTCCGCTTACAATATACAGATATTATATATTTGAATATATTATCTTACATTCAAATCAGAGAGAAAAATAATCATAAGCATGCTAAGTTATGGTAAGCTAGATGGGGTTCAGGATCACTTCACTTTGAAGGGTAATATGCATTCAATCATGGCTCATTTATAGAACTAGGCTACAGTGTCTGATAAACCCAATTCCTGATCAGCTCGCAAAAGACAAAGGCCCTAACCCTAACCCTAACCCTAACCCTAACCCTAACCCTTTCCGCTTCCAATATACAGATATTATATATTTGAATATATTCTCTTATATTCAAATCAGAGAGAAAAATAATCGTAAGCATGGTAAGTTATGGTAAGCTAGATGGGGTTCAGGATCACTTCACTTTGAAGAGTGATATGCGTTCAATCATGGCTCATTTACAGAACTGGGCTACAGTGTCTGCTATCCCCATTCCTCATCAGCTAGAAAAAGACAAAGGCCCTAACCCTAACCCTAACCCTAACCCTAACCTTATCCCTAACCCTAACCCTAACCCTAACCCTAACCCTAACCCTAACCCTAACCCTAACCCTAACCCTTTCCGCTTACAATATACAGATATTATATAATTGAATATATTATCTTATATTCAAATCAGAGAGAAAAATAATCATAAGCATGCTAAGTTATGGTAAGATCGATGGGGTCACTTTGACGAGTGATATGTATTCAATCATGGCTCATTTACAGAACTGGGCTACAGTGTCTGATATCCCCATTTCTGATCAGTTAGAAAAAGATAAAGGCCCTAACCCTAACCCTAACCCTAACCCTAACCCTAACCTTAACCCTAACCCTAACCCTAACCCTTTCCGCTTTCAATATACAGATATTATATAATTGAATATATTATCTTATATTCAAATCAGAGAGAAAAATAATCATAAGCATGCTAAGTTATGGTAAGCTACATAGGGTTCAGGATCACTTCACTTTGAAGAGTGATTTGCATTCAATCATGGCTCATTTACAGAACTGGGCTACAGTGTCTGATATCCCCATTCCTGATCAGCTAGCAAAAGACAAAGGCCCTAACCCTAACCCTAACCCTAACCCTAACCCTTTCTGCTTACAATATACAGATATTATATAATTGAATATATTATCTTATATTCAAATCAGAGAGAAAAATAATCATAAGCATGCTAAGTTATGGTAAGATCGATGGGGTCACTTTGAAGAGTGATATGCATTCAATCATGGCTCATTTACAGAACTGGGCTACAGTGTCTGATATCCCAATTCCTGATCAGCTAGCAAAAGACAAAGGCCCTAACCCTAACCCTAACCCTTTCCGCTTACAATATACAGATATTATATATTTGAATATATTATCTTACATTCAAATCAGAGAGAAAAATAATCATAAGCATGCTAAGTTATGGTAAGCTAGATGGGGTTCAGGATCACTTCACTTTGAAGAGTGATATGCATTCAATCATGGCTCATTTACAGAACTGGGCTAGAGTGTCTGCTATCCCCATTCCTCATCAGCTAGAAAAAGACAAAGGCCCTAACCCTAACCCTAACCCTAACCCTTTCCGCTTACAATATACAGATATTATATAATTGAATATATTATCTTATATTCAAATCAGAGAGAAAAATAATCATAAGCATGGTAAGTTATGGTAAGCTAGATGGGGTCACTTTGACGAATGATATGTATTCAATCATGGCTCATTTACAGAACTGGGCTACAGTGTCTGATATCCCCATTCCTGATCAGCTAGCAAAAGACAAAGGTCCTAACCCTAACCCTAACCCTAACCCTTTCCGCTTACAATATACAGATATTATATAATTGAATATATTATCTTATATTCAAATCAGAGAGAAAAATAATCATAAGCATGGTAAGTTATGGTAAGCTAGATGGGGTCACTTTGACGAATGATATGTATTCAATCATGGCTCATTTACAGAACTGGGCTACAGTGTCTGATATCCCCATTCCTGATCAGCTAGCAAAAGACAAAGGTCCTAACCCTAACCCTAACCCTAACCCTTTCCGCTTACAATATACAGATATTATATAATTGAATATATTATCTTATATTCAAATCAGAGAGAAAAATAATCATAGGCATGGTAAGTTATGGTAAGCTAGATGGGGTCACTTTGACGAATGATATGTATTCAATCATGGCTCATTTACAGAACTGGGCTACAGTGTCTGATATCCCCATTCCTGATCAGCTAGCAAAAGACAAAGGCCCTAACCCTAACCCTAACCCTAACCCTAACCCTTTCCGCTTCCAATATACAGATATTATATATTTGAATATATTCTCTTATATTCAAATCAGAGAGAAAAATAATCGTAAGCATGGTAAGTTATGGTAAGCTAGATGGAGTTCAGGATGACTTCACTTTGAAGAGTGATATGCATTCAATCATGGCTCATTTACAGAACTGGGCTACAGTGTCTGATATCCCCATTCCTGATCAGCTAGAAAAAGACAGAGGCCCTAACCCTAACCCTAACCCTAACCTTAACCCTAACCCTAACCCTTTCCGCTTTCAATATACAGATATTATATAATTGAATATATTATCTTATATTCAAATCAGAGAGAAAAATAATCATAAGCATGCTAAGTTATGGTAAGCTACATGGGGTTCAGGATCACTTCACTTTGAAGAGTGATTTGCATTCAATCATGGCTCATTTACAGAACTGGGCTACAGTGTCTGATATCCCCATTCCTGATCAGCTAGCAAAAGACAAAGGCCCTAACCCTAACCCTAACCCTAACCCTTTCCGCTTACAATATACAGATATTATATAATTGAATATATTATCTTATATTCAAATCAGAGAGAAAAATAATCATAAGCAAGGTAAGTTATGGTAAGCTAGATGGGGTCACTTTGACGAATGATATGTATTCAATCATGGCTCATTTACAGAACTGGGCTACAGTGTCTGATATCCCCATTTCTGATCAGTTAGAAAAAGACAAAGGCCCTAACCCTAACCCTAACCCTAACCCTAACCTTAACCCTAACCCTAACCCTAACCCTTTCCGCTTTCAATATACAGATATTATATAATTGAATATATTATCTTATATTCAAATCAGAGAGAAAAATAATCATAAGCATGCTAAGTTATGGTAAGCTACATAGGGTTCAGGATCACTTCACTTTGAAGAGTGATTTGCATTCAATCATGGCTCATTTACAGAACTGGGCTACAGTGTCTGATATCCCCATTCCTGATCAGCTAGCAAAAGACAAAGGCCCTAATCCTAACCCTAACCTTAACCCTAACCTTAACCCTAACCCTAACCCTTTCCGCTTTCAATATACAGATATTATATAATTGAATATATTATCTTATATTCAAATCAGAGAGAAAAATAATCATAAGCATGCTAAGTTATGGTAAGCTACATGGGGTTCAGGATCACTTCACTTTGAGGAGTGATTTGCATTCAATCATGGCTCATTTACAGAACTGGGCTACAGTGTCTGATATCCCCATTCCTGATCAGCTAGCAAAAGACAAAGGCCCTAACCCTAACCCTAACCCTAACCCTAACCCTAACCCATTCCTGATCAGCTAGAAAAAGACAAAGGCCCTAACCCTAACCCTAACCCTAACCCTAACCCTTTCCACTTACAATATACAGATATTATATAACTGAATATATTATCTTATATTCAAATCAGAGAGAAAAATAATCATAAGCATGGTAAGTTATGGTAAGCTAGATGGGGTCACTTTGACGAGTGATATGCATTCAATCATGGCTCATTTACAGAACTGGGCTACAGTGTCTGATATCCCCATTCCTGATCAGCTAGAAAAAGACAAAGGCCCTAACCCTAACCCTAACCCTAACCTTAACCCTAACCCTAACCCTTTCCGCTTTCAATATACAGATATTATATAATTGAATATATTATCTTATATTCAAATCAGAGAGAAAAATAATCATAAGCATGCTAAGTTATGGTAAGCTACATGGGGTTCAGGATCACTTCACTTTGAAGAGTGATTTGCATTCAATCATGGCTCATTTACAGAACTGGGCTACAGTGTCTGATATCCCCATTCCTGATCAGCTAGCAAAAGACAAAGGCCCTAACCCTAACCCTAACCCTAACTCTAACCTTAACCCTAACCCTAAACCTTTCCGCTTTCAATATACAGATATTATATAATTGAATATATTATCTTATATTCAAATCAGAGAGAAAAATAATCATAAGCATGCTAAGTTATGGTAAGCTACATAGGGTTCAGGATCACTTCACTTTGAAGAGTGATTTGCATTCAATCATGGCTCATTTACAGAACTGGGCTACAGTGTCTGATATCCCCATTCCTGATCAGCTAGCAAAAGACAAAGGCCCTAACCCTAACCCTAACCCTAACCCTAACCCTTTCTGCTTACAATATACAGATATTATATAATTGAATATATTATCTTATATTCAAATCAGAGAGAAAAATAATCATAAGCATGCTAAGTTATGGTAAGATCGATGGGGTCACTTTGAAGAGTGATATGCATTCAATCATGGCTCATTTACAGAACTGGGCTACAGTGTCTGATATCCCAATTCCTGATCAGCTAGCAAAAGACAAAGGCCCTAACCCTAACCCTAACCCTTTCCGCTTACAATATACAGATATTATATATTTGAATATATTATCTTACATTCAAATCAGAGAGAAAAATAATCATAAGCATGCTAAGTTATGGTAAGCTAGATGGGGTTCAGGATCACTTCACTTTGAAGAGTGATATGCATTCAATCATGGCTCATTTACAGAACTGGGCTAGAGTGTCTGCTATCCCCATTCCTCATCAGCTAGAAAAAGACAAAGGCCCTAACCCTAACCCTAACCCTTTCCGCTTACAATATACAGATATTATATAATTGAATATATTATCTTATATTCAAATCAGAGAGAAAAATAATCATAAGCATGGTAAGTTATGGTAAGCTAGATGGGGTCACTTTGACGAATGATATGTATTCAATCATGGCTCATTTACAGAACTGGGCTACAGTGTCTGATATCCCCATTCCTGATCAGCTAGCAAAAGACAAAGGTCCTAACCCTAACCCTAACCCTAACCCTTTCCGCTTACAATATACAGATATTATATAATTGAATATATTATCTTATATTCAAATCAGAGAGAAAAATAATCATAAGCATGGTAAGTTATGGTAAGCTAGATGGGGTCACTTTGACGAATGATATGTATTCAATCATGGCTCATTTACAGAACTGGGCTACAGTGTCTGATATCCCCATTCCTGATCAGCTAGCAAAAGACAAAGGTCCTAACCCTAACCCTAACCCTAACCCTTTCCGCTTACAATATACAGATATTATATAATTGAATATATTATCTTATATTCAAATCAGAGAGAAAAATAATCATAGGCATGGTAAGTTATGGTAAGCTAGATGGGGTCACTTTGACGAATGATATGTATTCAATCATGGCTCATTTACAGAACTGGGCTACAGTGTCTGATATCCCCATTCCTGATCAGCTAGCAAAAGACAAAGGCCCTAACCCTAACCCTAACCCTAACCCTAACCCTTTCCGCTTCCAATATACAGATATTATATATTTGAATATATTCTCTTATATTCAAATCAGAGAGAAAAATAATCGTAAGCATGGTAAGTTATGGTAAGCTAGATGGAGTTCAGGATGACTTCACTTTGAAGAGTGATATGCATTCAATCATGGCTCATTTACAGAACTGGGCTACAGTGTCTGATATCCCCATTCCTGATCAGCTAGAAAAAGACAGAGGCCCTAACCCTAACCCTAACCCTAACCTTAACCCTAACCCTAACCCTTTCCGCTTTCAATATACAGATATTATATAATTGAATATATTATCTTATATTCAAATCAGAGAGAAAAATAATCATAAGCATGCTAAGTTATGGTAAGCTACATGGGGTTCAGGATCACTTCACTTTGAAGAGTGATTTGCATTCAATCATGGCTCATTTACAGAACTGGGCTACAGTGTCTGATATCCCCATTCCTGATCAGCTAGCAAAAGACAAAGGCCCTAACCCTAACCCTAACCCTAACCCTTTCCGCTTACAATATACAGATATTATATAATTGAATATATTATCTTATATTCAAATCAGAGAGAAAAATAATCATAAGCAAGGTAAGTTATGGTAAGCTAGATGGGGTCACTTTGACGAGTGATATGTATTCAATCATGGCTCATTTACAGAACTGGGCTACAGTGTCTGATATCCCCATTTCTGATCAGTTAGAAAAAGACAAAGGCCCTAACCCTAACCCTAACCCTAACCCTAACCTTAACCCTAACCCTAACCCTAACCCTTTCCGCTTTCAATATACAGATATTATATAATTGAATATATTATCTTATATTCAAATCAGAGAGAAAAATAATCATAAGCATGCTAAGTTATGGTAAGCTACATAGGGTTCAGGATCACTTCACTTTGAAGAGTGATTTGCATTCAATCATGGCTCATTTACAGAACTGGGCTACAGTGTCTGATATCCCCATTCCTGATCAGCTAGCAAAAGACAAAGGCCCTAATCCTAACCCTAACCTTAACCCTAACCTTAACCCTAACCCTAACCCTTTCCGCTTTCAATATACAGATATTATATAATTGAATATATTATCTTATATTCAAATCAGAGAGAAAAATAATCATAAGCATGCTAAGTTATGGTAAGCTACATGGGGTTCAGGATCACTTCACTTTGAGGAGTGATTTGCATTCAATCATGGCTCATTTACAGAACTGGGCTACAGTGTCTGATATCCCCATTCCTGATCAGCTAGCAAAAGACAAAGGCCCTAACCCTAACCCTAACCCTAACCCTAACCCTAACCCATTCCTGATCAGCTAGAAAAAGACAAAGGCCCTAACCCTAACCCTAACCCTAACCCTAACCCTTTCCACTTACAATATACAGATATTATATAACTGAATATATTATCTTATATTCAAATCAGAGAGAAAAATAATCATAAGCATGGTAAGTTATGGTAAGCTAGATGGGGTCACTTTGACGAGTGATATGCATTCAATCATGGCTCATTTACAGAACTGGGCTACAGTGTCTGATATCCCCATTCCTGATCAGCTAGAAAAAGACAAAGGCCCTAACCCTAACCCTAACCCTAACCTTAACCCTAACCCTAACCCTTTCCGCTTTCAATATACAGATATTATATAATTGAATATATTATCTTATATTCAAATCAGAGAGAAAAATAATCATAAGCATGCTAAGTTATGGTAAGCTACATGGGGTTCAGGATCACTTCACTTTGAAGAGTGATTTGCATTCAATCATGGCTCATTTACAGAACTGGGCTACAGTGTCTGATATCCCCATTCCTGATCAGCTAGCAAAAGACAAAGGCCCTAACCCTAACCCTAACCCTAACTCTAACCTTAACCCTAACCCTAAACCTTTCCGCTTTCAATATACAGATATTATATAATTGAATATATTATCTTATATTCAAATCAGAGAGAAAAATAATCATAAGCATGCTAAGTTATGGTAAGCTACATGGGGTTCAGGATCACTTCACTTTGAAGAGTGATTTGCATTCAATCATGGCTCATTTACAGAACTGGGCTACAGTGTCTGATATCCCCATTCCTGATCAGCTAGCAAAAGACAAAGGCCCTAACCCTAACCCTAACCCTAACCCTTTCCGCTTACAATATACAGATATTATATAATTGAATATATTATCTTATATTCAAATCAGAGAGAAAAATAATCATAAGCATGGTAAGTTATGGTAAGCTAGATGGGGTCACTTTGAGGAATGATATGTATTCAATCATGGCTCATTTACAGAACTGGGCTACAGTGTCTGATATCCCCATTCCTGATCAGTTAGAAAAAGACAAAGGCCCTAACCCTAACCCTAACCCTAACCTTAACCCTAACCCTAACCCTAACCCTTTCCGCTTTCAATATACAGATATTATATAATTGAATATATTATCTTATATTCAAATCAGAGAGAAAAATAATCATAAGCATGCTAAGTTATGGTAAGCTACATAGGGTTCAGGATCACTTCACTTTGAAGAGTGATTTGCATTCAATCATGGCTCATTTACAGAACTGGGCTACAGTGTCTGATATCCCCATTCCTGATCAGCTAGCAAAAGACAAAGGCCCTAACCCTAACCCTAACCCTAACCCTAACCCTTTCTGCTTACAATATACAGATATTATATAATTGAATATATTATCTTATATTCAAATCAGAGAGAAAAATAATCATAAGCATGCTAAGTTATGGTAAGCTAGATGGGGTTCAGAATGACTTCACTTTGAAGAGTGATATGCGTTCAATCATGGCTCATTTACAGAACTGGGCTACAGTGTCTGATATCCCCATTCCTGATCAGCTAGCAAAACACAAAGGCCCTAACCCTAACCCTAACCCTAACCCTTTCCGCTTCCAATATACAGATATTATATATTTGAATATATTCTCTTATATTCAAATCAGAGAGAAAAATAATCGTAAGCATGGTAAGTTATGGTAAGCTAGATGGGGTACAGGATCACTTCACTTTGAAGAGTGATATGCGTTCAATCATGGCTCATTTACAGAACTGGGCTACAGTGTCTGATATACACATTCCTGATCAGCTAGCAAAAGACAAAGGCCCTAACCCTAACCCTAAACCTAACCCTTTCCGCTTCCAATATACAGATATCATATATTTGAATATATTATCTTATATTCAAATCAGAGAGAAAAATAATCATAAACATGCTAAGTTATGGTAAGCTAGATGTGGTTCATGATCACTTCACTTTGAAGAGTGATATGCATTCAATCAGGGCTCATTTACAGAACTGGGCTACAGTGTCTGATATCCTCATTCCTGATCAGCTAGCTAAAGACAAAGGCCCTAACCCTAACCCTAACCCTAACCCAAACCTTAACCCTAACCCTAACCCTAACCCTTTCCGCTTTCAATATACAGATATTATATAATTGAATATATTATCTTATATTCAAATCAGAGAGAAAAATAATCATAAGCATGCTAAGTTATGGTAAGCTACATAGGGTTCAGGATCACTTCACTTTGAAGAGTGATTTGCATTCAATCATGGCTCATTTACAGAACTGGGCTACAGTGTCTGATATCCCCATTCCTGATCAGCTAGCAAAAGACAAAGGCCCTAACCCTAACCCTAACCCTAACCCTTTCCGCTTCCAATATACAGATATTATATATTTGAATATATTCTCTTATATTCAAATCAGAGAGAAAAATAATCGTAAGCATGGTAAGTTATGGTAAGCTAGATGGGGTTCAGAATGACTTCACTTTGAAGAGTGATATGCGTTCAATCATGGCTCATTTACAGAACTGGGCTACAGTGTCTGATATCCCCATTCCTGATCAGCTAGCAAACACAAAGGCCCTAACCCTAACCCTAACCCTAACCCTTTCCACTTACAATATACAGATATTATATAATTGAATATATTATCTTATATTCAAATCAGAGAGAAAAATAATCATAAGCATGCTAAGTTATGGTAAGCTAGATGGGGTCACTTTGAAGAGTGATATGCATTCAATCATGGCTCATTTACAGAACTGGGCTACAGTGTCTGATATCCCCATTCCTGATCAGCTAGCAAAAGACAAAGGCCCTAACCCTAACCCTAATCCTAGCCCTAACCCTAACCTGCTTTCTGCTTACAATATACAGATATTTATTTATTTATTTATTGGATTTGTCAACCGCTCCCTCTCCCCAAGGGGACTCGGGGCGGTGTACAGACAGAATAAAAAACATTATATACAACAATTGCAAAACCCCATAAAAACAAATTAAACACGTCTGTACAATTGTGCAAAAATTAATTAGTGATTAAAACCAAATTAAAATACCCCAAAATTTAAAATAACCGGCCAGGAGAGTCGAGGGATTAGATCATGATTGTGATTGGGCTAGGCCAGCCAATTCAAACAGGTGGGTCTTGAGTTTCTTACGGAAGGAGCGGAGATCAGTAGTGATTCTAATGTCAGGGGGGAGGTCGTTCCAGAGGGTCGGGCCCATCACAGAGAAGGCCGTACTCCTGGGCATCGCCCGCTGGGATTGTTTGGCGGATGGCACCCGGAGGAGTCCCTCTCTGTGAGAGCGAATTGGTCGCTGGGATGTATGGGGTAGGATGCGATCCCGCAAATAACTAGGTCCTGAGCCATGGAGCGCTTTAAAGGTGCGAATCAACACCTTGAAACGCACCCGAAAAGCCACAGGTAGCCAGTGCAGCTCGCGCAGGAGAGGTGTTACATCGGAGTACCTAGTACTCCCCATAATTGCCCGTGCGGCCGCATTCTGGACCAGCTGTAGCCTTCGGGTGCATCTCAAGGGGAGCCCCATGTAGAGAGCATTGCAGTAATCCAGACGGGACGTCACCAGGGCATGAGTGACTGTGCGAAGGGCGTCCCGGTCCAGTAGGGGGCGCAATTGGCACACCAGGCAAACGTGGTGGAACGCCCCCCTAGCCACGGCCGTCACGTGGTAGTCCAGCGACAGCCGCATGTCTAGGAGGACGCCCAAATTGCGCGCCCGGTCCACGGGGGGGAGTTGCTCACCCCCAATGGCCAGAGATGGAACCCACTGGCTGAACCTGGGCGCCGGTAACCACAGCCACTCCGTCTTGTAAGGGTTGAGTCTGAGTCTGTTGTCGCCCATCCAGACCCGTACGGCCTCCAGGCACCGGGACATCACCTCGACGGCTTCGTTGGGGTGGTTCGGGGTGGAGATGTATAACTGAGTATCATCAACATACAGATGATACTCAACCCCGAAACCTCGAATGATCTCGCCCAGCGGCTTCATGTATGTGTTGAACAGGAGAGGTGAGAGGACCGAACCCTGTGGCACCCCACAAGTGAGTGGCCTCAGGGTCGACCTCTGCTCCCCTGCCAACACACATTGCGTCTGTCCGGAGAGGTAGGAGGAGAACCACCACAGCACGGTGCCCCTCACCCCCAATCCCTCCAGCCGACGCAACAGGATACCATGGTCGATGGTATCGAAAGCCGCTGAGAGATATAATAGGACTAGGATGGAGGAACAACCCCCATCCTTAGCCCTCCAGAGATCATCCACCAACGCGACCAACACCGTCTCCGTGCTGTGACCAGGCCGGAAACCGGACTGGCGCGGGTCTAGATAGTCAATTTCCTCCAGGTGACGAGGGAACTGTTGCGCCACCACACTCTCTACAACCTTCGCTAGGAAGGGAAGGTTGGAGACGGGACGATAATTGGCAAGCTCTGATGGGTCCAGGGAAGGCTTCTTAAGTAGGGGCCTCACCACCGCCTCTTTCAAGACAGCTGGCAAGGACCCCTCACTCAACGAAGCGTTCACTAGTCCCAGGAGCCAGCCTCGTGTAACCTCCCAGGCTGCCAGTATAAGCCAGGAGGGACACGGGTCCAGTAAACATGTGGTGGCCCTCAGTCGCCCGCGTAACCTGTCCATGTCCTCGGCGGCAACAGAGTCAAACTCCTCCCAGAATGGTCCCTCAAGACTCGCCTCCGACGTCACCCCTGGATCACTGAGGGAGACCCATTTGCTCCGGATTTGAGCGATTTTATCCTGCAGATATTCCCCAAATTCCTCTGCTCTACCCTGCAGAGGAGCTTTCCGCGGCCTCTGTGAAAGGAGGGAGCAGGTCACCCGAAACAGGGTGGCAGGGCGGTTTTCTGCTGACGCAATAAGAGTGGCACAGTATTGACGTTTGGCCACCCTTAATGCCACAAGGTAAGTCCGTAAGTAGGCTCTTACCTGTGTTTGGTCAGATTCAGAGCGTGAGGATCTCCATCTGCTCTCTTGGCGTCTCTTGTGGCGCTTCATCACCCTTAGCTCCTCGGTAAACCAAGGGGCCAGGGTGGTTCGCTGCCACCGGAGAGGCCGCAAAGGCGCAACCCGGTCCAAGGCCCCGGCCGCCGCATTATCCCATGCGGCCACCAGGTCCTCCATCCGGGAGCGGGTCAGGGCTACAGGAAATGGCCCAAGCTCCATCTGGAATCTATCTGGTTCCATCAGTCGCCTGGGGTGGAACCATCTAGGACCTTCTGGTTCCGCCTCCCCGCGATGGGGGGTAGCGCCTGGGAAGTCGAGCCGGAGAAGCGAGTGATCTGACCATGACAGGGGTGTAATAACTAAATCCCCTATTCCCAGATCACTCATCCACTGGCCAGAGACAAAAATAAGGTCCAGCGTGTGTCCTCCCTCGTGTGTGGGGCCCTGAATTATTTGGGTCAGGTCCATGGCTGTCATGGAAGCCATGAACTCCCGAGCCGCCTCGGATGATTCGCCCGTCGACGGCAGGTTGAAATCCCCCATAACTAACAGCTTGGGGGTTTCAACCGCCATCTCCACGATCATCTCGAGTAGCTCTGGCAGGGCTGCTGATGTATAGCGAGGAGCCAAGTATACAATCAGCAAGCCCAACTGACTCCCTGGGCCCCATCTCACACCAAGAGACTCACACCCGGATATCTGTGGTACAGTGAACTCTCTCGGTTCTAGACTCTCCCGTAAAATTACCGCTACCAGACCACCCCTGCCCCGGGCTCGAGGCTGATGGAATGCACGGTATCCTGGTGGGCACATTTCCACGAGGGGTAAGCCCCCCTCGTGGCCCAACCAGGTCTCCGTAATCCCTGCAAGGTCCGGCTCCCCCTCCAAAATCAGATCGTAGATGAGGGGGGCCTTATTGACAACGGACCTTGCGTTGCACAGCATCAGCCCCAGGCCCTGGCTCTGTGAGTCCTGGCCACCTAGAATGCGGGGGTTGGTACAAATGACCGGGCGTGTTCAACAGCCACGGTCTCCCTACCGACTACAGAATCTTCGTCTGTCCTCGCACCCACCCCTCCCTACAACCGTTGGAATTTTAAAAGGGCCCTCTAAAGGAACGTCGTTCTCCTTCCCCTCCCCCATTCAGCTCACTTCCCTCTCGATCCCACCTGTTTGCCTGGCCCTACCCCTGTTCCTGGCCTGGTTAACCCTCCACCCCACCCTAAAACCCCCTAAAAGCGTTAAAAAACATTTAGATAAAAACCCCCTGAGCCTCCGTTTCCTCCACCTCTCTGGATTAATGAATCCGTCATCAAGGTGGGCCCTCGAAAGGGCGGAGGGCCACGCCTGCGAGAGGGGGGACTCCCGCAGCAGGATCAGGTCTGACCTCGGCTACGTGGTAGCTTATAGTCTCAACAGGGCCTGAGGTCGTTCTGGGTGCTGCTGATGTTAGGCTTATATATCTTTGGAACCAAATAGGTTAACAGCCAGGGCTACAAAACGAGTAGAGATGGATAAGTGCCCATAGTCCACAGTCCTAGATGGGGGATATTAAACTGATGAAATAGTCGCTAAATGGGGCTAAATGGGGCTAAAAGGTGGTCCGTGGAGGGGGGCGGGGGGGATCGGCGACTCCCAGCCATCGTTCCCACCACAGCACCGCTCCAGCCGGTTTAAGATCTTTCCTTCGGGGGTTTGAGCCTATCCCGGCTTTCGCATGGCCTTCGCTAGGCCTCCAGTACGTTCGGGGCTCGCGGTAAGGCGGGGATATGATGTTTGACGTCCCCAGCCGCCATTGCCACCCTGGACACCGCCGCCACCGCCCTCCGCCGTCCCTCGCTCGGGTCACCATTGCTTCCCTTGTTCGGGCTCTCGCTGCCCACAAACCTCGGGTCGTCGCTGCTCAGAGATCACCGACTCCAGCTCCACTGACGCCTGCGACTTCCCGGAACACACCAATACGCCAGCGCGCCCGCCGCCATTTCCCCGTTCTCCGCACGCTTTCGTACGGAGGCCTCCTCCATCGGCTGAATGTTATATATTTGAATATATTATCTTATATTCAAATCAGAGAGAAAAATAATCATAAGCATGCTAAGTTATGGTAAGCTAGATGGGGTCACTTTGACGAGTGATATGCATTCAATCATGGCTCATTTACAGAACTGGGCTACAGTGTCTGATATCCCCATTCCTGATAAGCTAGCAAAAGACAAAGGCCCTAACCCTAACCCTAACCCGCTTTCTGCTTACAATATACAGATATTATATATTTGAATATATTATCTTATATTCAAATCAGAGAGAAAAATAATCATAAGCATGCTAAGTTATGGTAAGCTAGATGGGGTTCAGGATCACTTCACTTTGAAGAGTGATATGCATTCAATCATGGTACATTTACACAACTGGGCTACAGTGTCTGATATCCCCATTCCTGATCAGCTGGCAAAAGACAAAGGCCCTAACCCTAACCCTAACCCTAACCCTTTGCGCTTCCAATATACAGATATTATATATTTGAATATATTATCTTATATTCAAATCAGAGAGAAAAATAATCATAAGCATGCTAAGTTATGGTAAGCTAGATGGGGTCACTTTGACGAGTGATATGCATTCAATCATGGCTCATTTACAGAACTGGGCTACAGTGTCTGATATCCCCATTCCTGATCAGCTAGCTAAAGACAAAGGCCCTAACCCTAACCCTAACCCTTTCTGCTTACAATATACAGATATTATATAATTGAATATATTATCTTATATTCAAATCAGAGAGAAAAATAATCATAAACATGCTAAGTTATGGTAAGCTAGATGGGGTTCATGATCACTTCACTTTGAAGAGTGATATGCATTCAATCATGGCTCATTTACAGAACTGGGCTACAGTGTCTGATATCCCCATTCCTGATCAGCTAGCTAAAGACAAAGGCCCTAACCCTAACCCTTTCTGCTTACAATATACAGATATTATATAATTGAATATATTATCTTATATTCAAATCAGAGAGAAAAATAATCATAAACATGCTAAGTTATGGTAAGCTAGATGGGGTTCATGATCACTTCACTTTGAAGAGTGATATGCATTCAATCATGGCTCATTTACAGAACTGGGCTACAGTGTCTGATATCCCCATTCCTGATCAGCTAGAAAAAGACAAAGGCCCTAACCCTAACCCTAACCCTAACCTTAACCCTAACCCTAACCCTTTCCGCTTTCAATATACAGATATTATATAATTGAATATATTATCTTATATTCAAATCAGAGAGAAAAATAATCATAAGCATGCTAAGTTATGGTAAGATCGATGGGGTCACTTTGAAGAGTGATATGCATTCAATCATGCCTCATTTACAGAACTGGGCTACAGTGTCTGCTATCCCCATTCCTCATCAGCTAGAAAAAGACAAAGGCCCTAACCCTAACCCTAACCTTAACCCTAACCCTAACCCTTTCCGCTTTCAATATACAGATATTATATAATTGAATATATTATCTGTTAGGGTTCTAAATACCATGCAGAAATAAATCATTGTCCAAGGCAAAACATCCTTAATGGTGCAATTTATTCCACAGGCATGTTAGTACAGCTATGGAAATTTCAACTCTGGAAGTACATTCTCTAAGTTCAATCAGTTGAAAGTTCATGATCTCTCCCCACACCCACAAATCCATCACATGTTCCAATCATCATCTTCCACGCTGGCATGTACACCCATCTTCTTCCGGCCAGGTGTCGATGTGCTGAGACAAAAGATGACCTTGGCTTCTACAAAAGAATGTCAACAATCCATTCTACAATCCTACTCCTTTCTATTCCCCCCTCCCAACTACTACACTATTGAAACAGCATAGAAAATTATAAGAAAGTGTGGCAGGCCAAAGATCCTAAAAAGAACATAACTACAGGCCTGACAGGCGGCCTCTCCTCAAAAGAAAAACGTTTCCTGCAAAGAGAATAACATAAAAGTTAACATAACAAAATTAACCACCTTTTCTCCACCCAGGGGAACCCCTTGACTTCTCGGGAAACTTCCCATTGACTTGCTTTCCTAACTTCTCCACTTTTAGGTTCCCACTGTTCACCCAATTAGCTTCAGACCAAGGGTAACCCTTCCAATGCACTAAGTACTGTAAGCAACCCCTATTCAGCCTGAAATCTACAATTTTTTCCACCTCAGATTGTGTTTCCCCTTCCATCACTACAGGAGGAGATTGAGCTTGGGTGGATGCTCTTCTGTTAGACCCAATTACTGGTTTCAACAAGCTACAATGAAATTCTGGGTCAATTTCCCCTAGACTTCTGGGTAGACTGAGTTGAACTGTAACTGAGTTAACTATCTTCACTATTGGGAATGGACCTAGAAATTTTGGACCCAATTCCTTGCTAAGCATTTCTAATCTTATGTATTTGGTAGATACAAAAACATTGTCCCCCACACGGTAGGGGTTTAGGAGTGAGCGACGTTGATCATCTTGCTTCTGGTAGGCTTCTGCCGCAACTGCTAGAGCCTTCTTCGTATTCTCCCATCCTTTCTTTAGCATGCCCATCCATTCACTCAAAGACATGAAAGAAGGAGGTTCTCTAGGCAACTCAGGCATGGCAACAACTTCCATGCCACTGGTAATCTGGAAACCCGCTAACCCTCTGCTGCTGTGGACAGCATCGTTGTACGCCACTTTGGCGAAGGGTAGCAAGTCCGACCAGTTGTCGTGCTGATAGTCCACAAAACACCTGATGTATTGTTCCACCACCGCATTGGCTCCCTCTGCTGCGCCGTTCATGCTGGGATGAACCTCTGAGCTCAGTTCTTGTGTGGACCCAATAGATCTCAGGACCTCTCTCCAGAACTTGGCTGTGAACTGGACTCCGCGGTCTGAAATGATCCTCTTGGGTACTCCGTGCAGGCGATAAATGTGTTTCACAAACATTTTCGCTAATTCGTTTGCGGATGGCACTCCTGAGCAAGCAATGAAGTGTGCCTGCTTAGAAAACAAATCAATCACAGTCCAAATTACCTTATGCCCACTGCTGTCTGGGAGTTCCATGATGAAGTCCATTGCGACCTCTTCCCATTGCCGTTTCGGGCTCTCTGCTGCAGGTGCTGTAGGTTCTGGGCTCTTGGATCCAATCATCCACGGCTGGCCTTGTTCCTCCTCCGAGGCCTCCCCTTTGGTAGGACTCTTCGTCACCTGAAGTTGGGGGTCCTCTTCCAGAGGTCGGTTGGGCATTTCCCCCTCCGAGGCCTCCCCTTTAGTTGGACTCTTTGTCACCTTCAGTTGGGGATCCTCCTCTGGAGATTGTTTGCCCTTTTCCTCTTCTGAGGCCTCCCCCTTGGTAGGACACTTCGTCACCTTAAGTTGGAGATCCTCTTCCAGAGGCTGTTGGCCCAGATGACTTTTCTGTGCGGGCATCTGGGGCCTTCTCTTAACCACCGTGGCAATCGGTACACACGTTTGTTCTTCGGCAATTCCCTCCTCCGAGGCCTCCCCCTTGGTAGGACTCTTTGTCACCTTAAGCTGGGGATCCTCTTCCAGAGGTCGTTTGCCCAGATGACTTTTCTGTGCTGGCATCTGGGGCCCTCTCTTTACCACCATGGCGACCGGTACACACATTTGTTCTTCGGCAATTCCCTCCTCCGAGGCCTCCCCCTTGGTAGGACTCTTCGTCACCATAAGTTGGGGATCCTCTTCCAGAGGTCGTTTAGGCTTTTCCCCCTCCGAGGCCTCCCCCTTAGTTGGACTCTTTGTCACCTTAAGTAGGGGATCCTCTTCCAGAGGTCGTTTGCCCAGATGACTTTTCGGTTCTGGCATCTGGGGCCCTCTCTTTACCACCATGGCGACTGGTACACACATTTGTTCTTCGGCAATTCCCTCCTCCGAGGCCTCCCCCTTGGTAGGACTCTTCGTCACCATAAGTTGGGGATCCTCTTCCAGAGGTCGTTTAGGCTTTTCCCTCTCCGAGGCCTCCCCCTTAGTTGGACTCTTTGTCACCTTAAGTTGGGGATCCTCCTCCGGAGATTGTCTGCCCTTTTCCTCTTCCGAGGCCTCCCCCTTGGTAGGACACTTCCTCACCTTAAGTTGGGGATCCTCTTCCAGAGGTTGTTGGCCCAGATGACTCTTCTGTGGTGGCATCTGGGACCCTCTCTTTACCGCCGTGGTGGTTGGTGCGCACGTTTGTGGCATTGGGGCTGGAGCCAAGCACTCTGATGCTCTGTGGCCAAGTTGACAACAATGGTGGCATTTAATTGGGCCCCACGAGGAATGGAACCTAGTTACCTCTCTAAACTCAGGAACCGTTTCATCACACTGCCTTGCTCTCCAACTTGCAGCTGCCCCCTTGGTAAACCCTTCTTCCATGGTGGAGATTGCTTCTCTGTAGGAAGGGGGACTAAGAACCTTTTGGGGCATTGCAGATGCACCTCGTTCCGCTTCCCATCTTGCAGGCCTGGCTTTGGTAATCCCTTCTTCCATGTTGGTGATTGCTACTCTGTAGGAAGGTGGGGTAAGAACCACTTGGGGCCTTGCAGGCGCACATTTTCCCGCCATCCACAATGCAGGCCTCTGTTTGGTAATCCCTTCTTCCATGGAGATTTCTTCTCTGTAGGAAGGTCTGGTAAGAACCCTTTTTGGCTTTGCAGGGGAGACTGGAACCGGTGGGGAGGTCAATCCCTCGGTTGGCCACTGCCCAGCTTTCTGCCATGGTGCCATCTGCTGAGGGAGGGCAGGTGCCTGCTGGCATCCCTCCCATCCATGACCTGGGGTTAAGACCCATCCCGGGGTTGCCTGCTTCACAGGTTGCAGCTCAACCAATGATGGCTGGCTAAGGGGTTTTACGTGCCAAGGACCCTCCTGCTGGCTTGGAGGAGTTATGGGCCAAGTAGGTGCCCTTTGCTGGCTTGGATGAGTTATGGGCCAAGTAGGTGCCCTCTGCTGGCTTGGAGCATTTCCCCATGCTGATGGCAAAGGAGTTTGTAAGTAGCATCTCTTCCATCCAAGTCCTGGGAGGAAAGCCCAATTTACTGCCCAATTTGCTTCATTTACTGGTTGCAGCCCCATTTGTGGTGGCTTGCAAGTGACAGATGCTGGAAAAATCCCTTCTTCCTGCCTCCTTTGAAATTCCCATTTTGAAAGGGAATCTTTCTCCCAGCTAATTGCAGGGCCACAAGCCATTTCATTTATTGCCATCTGGAAGGAGCCCAAACCTCCGTTCTAAGGGTTGTTTTTTTTTTTCCCAATCTTGCTTCTAAGCTGGGGGGGAAGGAGGGGGAGCATGCACTCACAATTTTGCTGAAGAAGTCCGTCTGAGATTTCCTTCGTCTTGTCGCGTCTCCTCCTGCATTCCTCCAGATGCAATTAAACTGGAAACAGCATTCCATCGCCTTTGAAGTTCCGTACTCCTCTTCTTATCACCAAAAGCTTCTCATTTATTCTTCGCTGATATTTACGCTGTCCCGGTCAGCATTGGGAATGTCGAGACCCCCATCACCAGCCCCCCCTGCGAGGGGGGGTGTGTGCTAGTGAATTATTTTGAGAGAGAGAGTTGAAATAATGTTAGGGTTCTAAATACCATGCAGAAATAAATCATTGTCCAAGGCAAAACATCCTTAATGGTGCAATTTATTCCACAGGCATGTTAGTACAGCTATGGAAATTTCAACTCTGGAAGTACATTCTCTAAGTTCAATCAGTTGAAAGTTCATGATCTCTCCCCACACCCACAAATCCATCACATGTTCCAATCATCATCTTCCACGCTGGCATGTACACCCATCTTCTTCCGGCCAGGTGTCGATGTGCTGAGACAAAAGATGACCTTGGCTTCTACAAAAGAATGTCAACAATCCATTCTACAATCCTACTCCTTTCTATTCCCCCCTCCCAACTACTACACTATTGAAACAGCATAGAAAATTATAAGAAAGTGTGGCAGGCCAAAGATCCTAAAAAGAACATAACTACAGGCCTGACATTATCTTAGATTCAAATCAGAGAGAAAAATAATCATAAGCATGCTAAGTTATGGTAAGCTACATGGGGTTCAGGATCACTTCACTTTGAAGAGTGATTTGCATTCAATCATGGCTCATTTACAGAACTGGGCTACAGTGTCTGATATCCCCATTCCTGATCAGCTAGCAAAAGACAAAGGCCCTAACCCTAACCCTAACCCTAACCCTAACCCTTTCCGCTTACAATATACAGATATTATATAATTGAATATATTATCTTATATTCAAATCAGAGAGAAAAATAATCATAAGCATGCTAAGTTATGGTAAGATCGATGGGGTCACTTTGAAGAGTGATATGCATTCAATCATGCCTCATTTACAGAACTGGGCTACAGTGTCTGCTATCCCCATTCCTCATCAGCTAGAAAAAGACAAAGGCCCTAACCCTAACCCTAACCCTAACCTTAACCCTAACCCTCACCCTTTCCGCTTACAATATACAGATATTATATAATTGAATATATTATCTTATATTCAAATCAGAGAGAAAAATAATCATAAGCATGCTAAGTTATGGTAAGCTACATGGGGTTCAGGATCACTTCACTTTGAAGAGTGATATGCATTCAATCATGGTACATTTACAGAACTGGGCTACAGTGTCTGATATCCCCATTCCTGATCAGCTAGCAAAAGACAAAGGCCCTAACCCTAACCCTAACCCTAACCCTTTGCGCTTCCAATATACAGATATTATATATTTGAATATATTATCTTATATTCAAATCAGAGAGAAAAATAATCATAAGCATGCTAAGTTATGGTAAGCTAGATGGGGTCACTTTGACGAGTGATATGCATTCAATCATGGCTCATTTACAGAACTGGGCTACAGTGTCTGATATCCCCATTCCTGATCAGCTAGCTAAAGACAAAGGCCCTAACCCTAACCCTAACCCTTTCTGCTTACAATATACAGATATTATATAATTGAATATATTATCTTATATTCAAATCAGAGAGAAAAATAATCATAAACATGCTAAGTTATGGTAAGCTAGATGGGGTTCATGATCACTTCACTTTGAAGAGTGATATGCATTCAATCATGGCTCATTTACAGAACTGGGCTACAGTGTCTGATATCCCCATTCCTGATCAGCTAGAAAAAGACAAAGGCCCTAACCCTAACCCTAACCCTAACCTTAACCCTAACCCTAACCCTTTCCGCTTTCAATATACAGATATTATATAATTGAATATATTATCTTATATTCAAATCAGAGAGAAAAATAATCATAAGCATGCTAAGTTATGGTAAGATCGATGGGGTCACTTTGAAGAGTGATATGCATTCAATCATGCCTCATTTACAGAACTGGGCTACAGTGTCTGCT